>NC_139551.1:11021764-11359541 GCF_965153285.1 Podarcis tiliguerta
GGAAGGAGAGCCCACTACCTTCTGAGAAAGTCTGTTCCACTGTTGAACAGCTCTTGCCCTCAGAAAGTTCTTCCTAATGTTCAGTTGGACTCTCCTTTATTGTCATTTGTAGGGTTACCATACGCCCGGGGAAACCCAGACAGGCACGTCCTCTTTTTGGAGGCCCAACATGTCAGATGGGCATTGTCAGGGAACTGCCATCAGTGCCAGAGGGAGAGAGCAAAATCCAGAGGGATTCCAGAGAGCGTCCAGGGATTGGGAGAAGCAGCCCATCTTCTGGGGAAGAGAATCAGCGTAGCACCAGTGGAGAAGGGGGGCAGATGGGGGAAGCGGCGAGGCGGTCCCATGACTCCTTGCCTGGCACCAGCGGGGAGAGTAGGGGTCCTCCGCTGCCCGCGCCCTCCTTGCGCAGAAGGCTTTCGCGCAGAGAGAGTAGGAGGAGACTAGGCGTCAAAGAGCTTCTTTGCTGGAAGAAGTTTAAGAAACGCCCACTGACGGATCCTGCCAGCGATTGAGTCAGTCACGGGTGAGTGGCTGTCTGGACAGAAAAGGTTCACTCAGGCAACCCAGCCAGGTATTTGCACCCAGCCGGGGAGATGGGTACCTGCTTACACACGAGCAACCCCTAGAACCATTACAAGCATGTTTTACATTTTAAAGGAAATGTCTGGGTTTCTTTGGGCTCAGGCTGTTCTGCCTGCTGTGGCATTTCTAGTCATCTGAATCCATTGGTTCAGGTCCTAGCCTTATTCTTACTAAATAAATGAAGTGGATTAACAATCCTTCCATCTCCGCAGGGAATTCTGGGAGGGGAATGGGGGCGGAGTCCTCCCAACAACTCTCAGCACCCTGATCAAACTACAGCTCCCAGAATCCCTTGGGGGACACCACAGCTGCTTAAAGGGATATCACCCTGCTGTAAACGTATGCTGTGAAGGTAGCCTTGGACTCCAGTTTAAAAAGGAGAAAAGAAGGGTTTTTTACGGAGGAGAGAATGTGTGCGCACATCCCTCTTCTTACCTTGAGCTTCTAGGAGGTTTTGCACCACCTCCTCCAAGCCCACCAGGTAGATGAACTCGTTGTTGGCCGCGCTGGGCAGGAAGTTCATCTCGGGGGCCGGCGGCTTGGGCGGAGGGATCTCCAGCAGCGTCTTCTCCAGCTGCTTCCGCAGCGCCAGCTTGGCGGCCGCTTGGCGGCTGGCAGGGGAGTCATTGGAGTTGACGATGGAGGCTACACTGGTGGCAGTGGCTGCAGCGTTCACCTGGGCCGCCGTCACGGCCGCACCTTTGAGCGAAGTTGGCGAGGCCTGAGGGAGCGGGAGGGAAAGAAAAGGGGTGGTGTTGAGCTGAGATTCCTGCATGGCAGGGGGTTGGACTAGATGACCCTCAGGTCCCTTTCCAACCCCTATGATTCTGGGACTCGTATGATTCATGCAGACTGCACTGCCCTGGTGCCGTCACACTGAAATAATAGCTCGTTGCTTGCTTGCTTGTTTTTAAAAGTTTTGACACTTGCTACCAGTAATTTGATCACTGGCTGCAAAAAAGATCGGGAACAATGAGTTAGATAAAATTGCTATAAGCTGCTTTGGTGATTGGGAGGTTTAATTTGAAATTAAGCTCATTTTCCGGTGTCTCCTTTTGCCCACACCACGGATGTCAGTTCATATCGCAGGTGTATGTTCTGCATTATCTTGTTAATATTACGGCTACAAACTTGTCATGGCCTTTGGCTAGATTACAGTGCTTCCCCAACTTGGGTCTCCAGCTGTTTTTGGACTACAACTCCCATCATCCCTAGCTAGCAGGACCCGTGATCGGGGATTGTGGGAATTGTAGGCCAAAAAACAGCTGGAGTCCCAAGTTTGGGAAACCCTGGGCTAAAATAATAATCTTATTGATTGATTCAAATAGTTTTCTTGTTTTATTCATTTTTTAAAAAAACAATGAAGCCGAGTATAAATTTTATGAAATAATGATATATTATCACAATAACCACCCTCATTTATTGCCTACCATTCACCCTAAGGTCCTACAGCAGGTTACAATATCAAAAACACTTTTTTATTTTCTATTTATTCCATTTATATACTGCACTTTATCCGAAGAGCCTATGGTGGTGTACAACGTTATATAGCATAGTAGTACCGTATTTTTCGCCCTATAGGACACACTTTTTCCCCTCCAAAAATGAAGGGGAAATGTGTGTGCGTCCTATGGGGCGAATGCAGGCTTTCGCTGAAGCCTGGAGAGAGAGAGGCATCGGTGCGCACTGACCCCTCTCGCTCTCCAGGCTTCAGGAAGCTATCCGCAAGCCTTGCACGCCCTGGGGAGCTTGAGGATAGCAGCCTGTTCTGGGGGCTGGAAATATTTTTTTTTATTCATTCCCCCCCAAAAAAAACCCGAGGTGCATCCTATGGGCCAGTGCGCCCTATAGGGAGAAAAATACGGTAATTAAAAAATCACAGAAAAACCCCGTAATAACAGACTCCCTTCCCCACTTTTAAAAGGTCATAGATTGTTTAATGGTCAAAGGCCTGGTTTAAGACTTTAAAACAGCCTTTGCAGTCACAAAAATAAGGCAGGTTCTGAAAATATACCCCTCGGAATTCAGTAGCCAGGTTGCTCATCAGGGCAAGACGGTTTGAGCATATTGAAGGAGCACCTCCACTCCCATCGTTCAGCCTGAGGTCCACCTCCCTGCCATCAGTGAGGTTACAGGGAACCAGGCAGAGGGCCTTCTCGGTGGTGGTGCCTGTCCTGTGGAATGCCCTCTCATCAGATTTCAAGGAGATAAACAACTATCTGACTTTTAGAAGATATCTGAAGGCAGCCCTGTTTAGGGAAGTTTTTAATGTCTGATGTTTTATTGCTTTTTTGTCATTATCGTTAATTCTGTGGTGAGCCGCCCAGAGTGGCTGCGGAAACCCAGCCAGATGGGTGGGGTATAAATAATTTATTATTATTATTATTATTATTATTATTATTATTATTATTATTATTATCCTGGTCTGACTGCACTCACTACCAATTAGTTTCCAGTCCCAATTCAAAGTGCTGGTTTTGACCTATAAAGCCTTAAACGACTCAGGACCGCAATACCTCAAGGACCGCCTCTTTCCATATGAACCTGCCTGGACCCTGAGATCACCCTCTGAGGCCCTTCTTTGTGTGCCTCCTCCTCAAGAGGTCCAGAGGGTGGCAACACAATAACAGGGCCTTCTCTGCAGTGGCTCCCTGTCTGTGGAATGCTCTCCCCCCAGGGAGGTTTGCCTGGGGCCTTCATTATACACTTTTAGGCGCCAGGCAAAAACTTTTCTCTTTAACCAGGCCTTTGGCTGATTGACATCCAATGCCCGGGGGGGGGGGGAGGGGGATTATTGTGCTGTTCCTGTTTTAATTTTTATTATGCATTTTGTGTTTTTTATATTGTGGTTTTATCTCGTGAACTGCCCTGAGACCTGCGGGTATAGGGTGGCATACAAATTTAAATAAACAACAACGTGTCTTCAACATTTGTCAAAATCTGTTTAGTGAAGGTGCCAAAATCTCTGGGGAGATTTTGAAGGATCTGCTGCACAGAAGACCTCTCCTTCCCCCAACGCCCCCCCCCCCCAAGCATCTGAAGTCAGAGAAATTGCCACTCTGCTGATCTCAGCACCCAAGAGGGTCTGCAGAGAAGGAGGCTGCCTTTCAGACTTTGGGGGCCTGAGTTGTTCAGGGCTTTGAACACCAACATAATATTAATAATAATAATAATAATAATAATAATAATAATAATAATAATAATAATAATTTTTATTTATATCCCGCCCTCCCCAGCCGAAGCCGGGCTCAGGGCGGCTAACATCAAATAATCAAACAATCAAATAATCCAACATTCTAAAAACATGTGCAACTTCAAACTGGACACGGAAGGTGGCCAGAATTTTAGTAGCAAGAAATTGGAAAAACACAACAATACCCAACATGGAAGATTGGCAAATCCTAATGGTAGAATATCTGCAGCTAGCGAAAGTGACAGGAAGAGTAAGACACCAACCAAAACAAAAAGCCTTTAAGGATTGGAGAATCTTTAAAGAATATTTAGAAAACTATGGAATAAAGGAAACATCTTGGCAGAATTAGACTGATCCCTGTATTGTATAAATGTAAGTTTGTAGGGAGGTAAAAAGAAATTATACAAGAAATATGTAACTGTGCGGTATAAAGTAATGGATAGACAAAGTACAGTGAGATAAATTGGAAGTCAGTTTTAAATTTCTTTTCTATAAATTTTATAATTGTGTTCAATACCAGAAGTATATACAGTGGTGCCTCGCAAGACGAAAAGAATCCGTTCCGCGGGTCTTTTCGTCTTGCGGTTTTTTCGTCTTGCGAAGCAAGCCCATTGACGGAGTAGCGCTATTAGCACTATTGACATTTTAAGGGCTAAAAACGGCTTTTTAACGCTTGGGAGATTAGCGGTTTTGCTGCTAAAATGCTTTTAGCAGCTTAGCGATTCAGAAAAAGGGGTTTTGGAGCAAAAAAAAACAACTCAATTTTTTTCGTCATTTTTCGTCTTGCGAAGCAAGCCCATAGGGAAATTCGTCTTGCGAAGCGCCTCTGCAAACGGAAAACCCTTTCGTCTTGCGGGTTTTCCGTCTCGCGAGGCATTCGTCTTGCGGGGCACCACTGTATGATGATAATTATATTAATCTTCTTTTATCTTATAGTGTGGTGGTTTGTTTGATTTTTCTGTTACTTGTTTGTTTGACTGTATGTTTGTTTACTTGAATGTACGTCTGTTTTTCATAAATGTATTTATTTTAAATTTATATATATATATATATATATATATATATATATATATAAACAAACTGGACACGGAACTGAGCTGGCAACCACTGCAGCTGTGTTAAAACACAAGTTATATAACATATAAATGGGACCCCAGCCAGCACCACCTGGCTGCTGCCTCTTGGGTGGCGCCTGCCTGCCCCCCCCCCCGCTCTTGCAGCTCCTCACCTGCGGGATGTTGACCAGGAGGCTTGCGTTGGGGACGTTGGCGACGCGGATGAGGCCCTGCTGAATGATGCGCTGGCCCTGGATCTGCACGCTGGGGACGGAGGCCCGCGGGGCCAGGAGCAGGGGAGGGGGCCCCGAGCTGGAGTGCTGGCGGATGTTGTGGATTTGCTGGGGAGACACAGAGATGGGCTGATATAGATGGGATCCGAGGGGGGATGGGAGAGAAATTTTAGAAGAGGATGACAGGCAAGGGGGAAGAAGGCAGAGAGGAAGATGGCGCAATGGGGGAGATGCAGAAAGGAGGGGGGAATAAGAGAGCAAGAATATTAACTTCTTTTTCCCTTTGAAGACAAGAAATGGCAGAAAAACTGATCCTCCACTTATATCCCAGCTTTTCCTCAGGGAGCTCAAGGTGGCATACGTGGTTCATGCCCTCACTGAATCAAAACAACAACCCTGCCAGGTTGACTGAGAGCAGACAGGAGAGCCACCTTCAAATATCTGAAGGGCTGTCACATGGAAGAAGGAACAAACTTGTTTTCTCCTGCTCTGGAGGGTAGGACTCAAACCCACGGCTTCAAGTTACAAGAAAGGAGATTCCAACTAAATTTCAGGAGGAACTTTCTGACGTTGAGAGTTGTTCCCACAGCGGAGCAGACTCCCTATGGAGGTTGTGGACTCTCCTTCCTTGGAGGTTTCCAAGCAGAGGTTGGGTGGCCCTCTGCCATGGATGCTTAAGCAGAGATTCCTGCATTGCAGGGGGTTGGACTAGATGACCCTCGGGTCCCTTCCAACTCTACCATTCTATGATTCTATAGGTTGGTTAGGTTGAGATAGGCAGTGTCTGCCTCCCTGCCAGGGAGCTTCACGGCCGAGTGGGATTTGCAGCCTGGTCTCTCCTGGGTCCTGAAGTGACCCTCTCACCACGGGTTCTCCAGGGGACGATTGGGCCACACCACAAGGTTGGAAGCTGACATTTCAGCCTTTTCCCATCTGCCAAACTCCCAGTCATAATGAAACACCCAACTGAATTCCACCAAGATTTAAGAGCATGGAGTTATCCATGTCCTTTGATTTCACAGAATCATAGAGCTGGAAGAGACCCACAAGGGTCATCTAGTCCAACTCCTTGTAATGCAGGAATTTTAATGGGTGTCCTCTGAGTAGGGCTAGCAGCTGATGCATCCCGATGTCTGAATGAAGCGCCATTTAAAGCAGGAGCCCACTACAGAATCACAGACCTGCAGAGTTGGAAAGGATGCTGAGGACCACCTAGTCTAGTTCAACCCCCCGCAAGGCAGGAATATGCAAGCTGTTCCATACAGGGATCGAACCTGCAACCCTGGCATGACCAGCACTGTGCTCCATCTAACTCAACGCTCTCTACAAACCCTTCATGTTGGAGACATGCATCATTTCGCGACACAACCATTCAGTTTCACTAGTAAACTGGAGGTTCAACTAACCCCTTTTGCAGCCCCAGGAGGAGTGCAGGGAGCGTTTGTGCAACACACCTACACACTGCAGCCGACACACTAAGGTGTTGCGACACAAATTTGGAAAGCTCTCCTCTACCCTGACAGACCCCCAGGTTTTCAGACAGGGGTCCCTGCTTAGAGAAGCTGCCGTAGACGGAACCCAGGACCTTCTGCCTGCAGAGTGCGCGCTCTGGCCCTGAGCTGCAGCCCCACCTGAGGCTGTGGGGGCGGAAAGGAAACGGAAAGCACAAGGTGGAGAAAAGCAGCTCACCTGTGCTCCTCTCACCAGAGGAGGCATGACTATCTGCGTGTTCTGCTGAGAGCCCAGCTTCGAAGATGCCTGCTGCCCTCCGCGGATCAACGGGGGAGGAATAACAGTCCCGGGAATACGCGAGGAATTCTGTGTGGCACGAGAAGACAAAGGAAGTGAAGGAGGAAGTCCGTTCTATAAGCACCCCGCCCACCGACGCATCATTTGTCGCCAGAATCTTTGCTATATTCTTCAGAAGGTTGTGAAAACAGACCAGTGATTTCCAAAACGGACTAAAGAACAGCGTTAGGGCCGGTGTGGTGGAGTGGTTAGAGTCGGGCTAGGATCTGGGGAAGACCAGGGTTTCCCAAACTTGAGTCTCCAGCTGTTGTTGGACTACAACCCCCTTCATCCCTAGCTAGCAGGACCAAAAACAGCTGGAGAGCCAAGTTTGGGAAACCCTGCTCTAACCACACCACATTGGCCCTCTTCACATGGTCGCTGACAAGGCACAATCACAGGGTTGTTGTCAGGGAATTAAACAAGGAGAGGGAGAATCACGTAGGCCACCTTGAGTTCCACGGAGAAAAAGGGGGGATATAAATGCAGCAAATAAATAGATTCGCTTGGGGGTGGGGGGTGATGTCTTTCTTGCCCCAGAACCTCCAAGTAGGCTGCCTGTTGCCCATCTGGGGGTGAGTGGCTGTGGGAGACTTAAGGTCCCAAGAGTCAGCCTCTGTGGTGTCTTTGCCCAGCAGAGGCTTCTTCCTGTTGTGTTTCTGAATAAGCAACTTCCCTGCAGCAGACTCTCTGTACTGGGCTACATTTGAGGAGAGTCAGTTCAAGAAGGACACTGACAAACTGGAACGTGTCCAGAGGAGGGCAACCAAAATGGTCAAAGGCCTGGAAACTATGCCTTATGAGGAACGGCTAAAGGAGCTGGGCATGTTTAGCCTGGAGAAGAGGAGGTTAAGGGGTGATATGATAGCCATGTTCAAATATATAAATGGATGTCATATAGGGGAGGGAGAAAGGTTGTTTTCTGCTGCTCCAGAGAAGTGGACACGGAGCAATGGATCCAAACTACAAGAAAGAAGATTCCACCTCAACATTAGGAAGAACTTCCTGACAGTAAGAGCTGTTCGACAGTGGAATTTACTGCTTAGCAGGGGGTTGGACTCGATGGCCCTTGTGGTCTATTCCAACTCTATGATTCTATAATCCCAATGCAGAGAGAAGGTGTCTAATTCTTAACCGCTGGTTGCTTAAAAAGAAGAGGGAAGGAGTGAAATGTGGCAGCTTTGTAATTCAGGAAAAAAATATATATCTGGGGAGCACCAGTGTAGATTTTGGTTCCCTTGCTGTTGAACAGCTTTGGATTTCTGTCAGACCTGCAAACTTGCACTGTTCTGTTAGTGTGAGCAAGATCTGCTTCCCAGTCCCCCCAATAAACAGCACATAAACGGACCTGCCTACGATTCAAGCAAGGCTGCATATTTGCTGGTCTGAACCAACTTGCAAGAGGTTTCATCAGCTGGGATGGCTCTGGAAGAGCATTCGGGCCAACAAACTGCATTCCCCTCCTTAACCTCCTCACTCCCCACCACCACCCCGAGTTTTTGTTACTTCTCCCCCCGCAAAATGCACACACAGCTTTGCTTCCACTTCTGCAGTGTGCAGGCGGCTCCCTTGCGTGTACTGACCTGGAGGAGGGCTGACTTGCTGGAGGCGATGCTCTGCGTCCCTCGCACCAACGGTGGGGGAGTCGCCACGGCATTTCCCGAGGAGCCGGTGGGCTACAAGGAGCATCAGCCAAAAGGGGCACGTTGCAGGGGGGCGGGGGAGGGAGATCAAAGAGAGATCAATTAGGGAACAGACAACTGAAAATCCTTGGGAGTGTTGCGGTAGTTGGCTTCCTCACCTGCCCATACCCAGCACTCTCGCTTCCTGTGTCCTGGGGATACATAAACTCCCTTGTATTGAATCAGACCATAGTCTGTCTAGCTGAGATTTGTATACCCTAAACGGCAGTGCATTCAAATAATCCATCAATTTTTAATGTATGTATCTGTATCTATATCTTTATCTATATCCACATCCATAAATATAGCCAAAGGCCGTCACAACGAACAGCAGAAAGGCTTCCCTGTAAAACCACACAATGCAAGTCTATAAAAGTCTACAGCGTAAAAGTTTACAACAAAAAATTTAAAATTACAATGCAGTAACATAGCTGGATTTCCCATCTTCCAGGTGGGCAGAGGGGGAGGAGGCTTCTCCGTCCCTACAGTATTTTCTATAGAGCACACCCAGGCTGACACCAGCAACCAACTGTATGTCTTGCTGGGATGCCTGAAAGCGGAAAGCAAAGTGGTAGACTGCTGCTGAATAGGGAAGTTCTGTTTGGCTTCTCAACAGCCATTGACGGCTCCAAGACTGGGATGGGGCACCCTGTGGGCCCCCCACTCCAGATGTGGTCAGGCTCAATTCTCAAGCAGCCCCCACACAGCCAGCTCTTAGGGATGCTGAGAGCTTGAGGCTGGTGGACCCTGAATCGCCACAGGTCCCCATGCTTGCTCCAGAGGGAAGGGTGGTGTGCCACTGCGTTTAGAAATTAGCCTACTGAAATGTTGCTCCGCCCACTTCTGCCCCCAGCCCCTCCCACCACGGCCATGCAGGGCCCTCCCCAGAAGGGAGTGTGGTCTTGAGGCTTAATCCCTGTACCCCACCACTGAAAGAATTACTTTAAGGCACTTTCCAGAACAACATCTCTATTTCCCTGTTGTTGGGGGGGGTGTGTGGAACTGGGATAAGTCTTTGAATGTACTGTTTATCACACTCTGTGGAGCTTACTTCTGAGTAGGCTTGCAAGGGATTGGGAATATTTCAAACTGGGGCACCCAAGGGTGAAGCAGGGCAATCTTTATTCTAGGTGAGTTCACGCAGAAGGTTTTTGCACCCAGTGGCAGAGTGCGGCCAAGAGAGTCTCTCAGAGGGAATGGAGCCCTCAATGGGCTGCTCACACCTGGCCTACAGTGTTAGAAACTCATAAATAAGAGCTAGGCACCAAATGGCTCCTTCAACCATGTTACAGTCCCCAAACAGAATGCTAAGTTGCCAGTGTGGGACCTGACGGCTCAAAAGTCAGTGTGACCATTTGGTTCCTGAAATTCTTGGGACACCCTTGGCAATCCACCGCGGAGCAGCCGGCAGCAAGCGAAGCGTTCTCACCTTCTGAGCCGTCGTCTCCTTCTGTATCTGACTCTGCCGCAGTTTCTTCAGCAGGACGAGTTTCGCCTCCTCTAACCGCAGCTCCTCCTTCAGCTGCTTGATCATCTGCTCCCGCTCCTCAGGGCTGCTCTTCTGCAAGAGGGAAAGGGGGCTTGATTCTCCAGTCAGGGGGTTTGCCAAAAGGGATGACGTTTTGGGGAGGAGTCTACAGGGAAGAGAGGCGGCAGCCATGGGGAGGTAAAGGGTGCAGGACTGGCCCCAGCCGGCAGAGTGGATCCAGACCTCCCTCCTCCCCTCCTTGCTCTATGGGCCCCTTTGACAGGTGGGTGGGGCTGCTCACCTGTCAATCACCTGTCATTACAGATGCCCAGTGACGACCTTATGTTTTGCTTATCTGCAGGCGTGTTTGGGGACAGCACCTGCAGATTGGAACTGTCACATGTGGCATGTGACTCTTAACCTCAGGGTCATGGGTTCAAGCCCCACGTTGGGCAAAAGACTGGGATCGCAGGGGGTACAATTCTATGCAATGAAGCAGGCACCTTCACCAATCCCTTTTCAGCACTGGCTAAAAACATTTTTTGTTTAGACAAGCCTAGTCAGATATTTAGAAAGCTGGTGTGAGTTTTAATCTGCTTGCAGTCTACTGCATTTTAGCTTTTCAAATATCTTATTATTGTTAATTTTTCTTAGTGATATTATTTTTCAATAATAAAACAGTGTACTGTGGAACTTCAGAAGCCAAACGCCTGTAAACTCGAACGTTTTGGTTCCTGAACGATCAAAAACAGGAAATGATTTTTCCGGTTTTCTAATGATTTCTGGAAGCCAAACGTCCGGAGCAGTTTCCCGCAGCCAATCGAAAACCACGCCTTGGAAATCTAATGGACTTCCAGACGGATTCTGTTTGACTTCCAAGGTAAAGGTAAAGGGACCCCTGACCATTAGGTCCAGTCATGAAAGACTCTGTGGTTGCCGCGCTCATCTCGCTTTATTGGCCAAGGGAGCCGGCGTACAGCTTCTGGGTCATGTGGCCAGCATGACTAAGCCGCTTCTGGTGAACCAGAGCAGCGCACGGAAATGCCATTTACCTTCCCGCCGGAGTGGTACCTTTTTATCTACTTGCACTTTGACGTGCTTTTGAACTGCTAGGTGGGCAGGAGCAGAGACCGAGCAACAGGAGCTCACCCCGTCACAGGGATTCAAACCGCCGACCTTCTGATTGGCAAGTCCTAGGCTCTGTGGTTTAACCCACAGCGCCACCCACGTCCTGACTTCCAAGGTACGTCTCTATAAATTTTGGCACCCAGCCTGAGTGGGCTCCAGCTGCCCCTGAGGGTAACGCCCCAGAGGCTGCAGAAGTCAAGGCAAGCGGTGCAAAATGTGCGTGGATGAGGGGCAGAAGAGATGTACAAAAAGGGATGGCTTGTTTCAGCGCCACGCCCAAGGAAAAGTCCCAGCGGAAGACAGAACAGGAGGAAGCAATGAAAATAGAAAGCTCACAGCCGCCTGGCCTGAATGCACCGAGTGAGGAGAGGCAGCTACGTCAAGGCAAGGGCTAAGACTTACCATCAGCACCTCTGTGCTGGTCTCCTTTAACGGGATTTTCGTCAATCCATTCATTCTTGGGCTCGACGGCTCGTTGTCCGATAGTACTATTACATCGGGCGAAGGGACCCTCCTCTCTCGCTTGACGTCGCTGGAGGAGCCACCCCACACACAAAAAGAAAAGCGGAGAGAGAGAGAGATGAGAGAGAAGAGAATAAATAACAGTAAATTAAGACAACACAGTGAAACAGTTCCAGCTGGCTGTTGTTCAATTAACACACCACCTTCCCCAATGTATGTCCTTCAGAGAGGCTGCTGCGCTTCATCATCCCAGCTGGCTGCTGGCAGATGGAGTCCAGTAGCACCCAGAGCGCCAAAGGTTTTTCGGTCCTGCAGTAGGAAGAGGCATTCCCCTTTCTCAGGAGAGAATGGCTCTTCTAAACGGAGGCATTCCTTCACCTCTTGTACACAGCAACCAAACTTTTCAGGGCACCGTCCCCCCGATCCCATAAACTCACCCCCCTACCCTGAAGAAGCATCGTCCAGAACAGCGGTTTGCACAGCCCACTGAAGCAAACAACACAATCAAATTCAGCAACAACTGGGTGCACATTCATTCAACATCCAACTGAAACTATTTAGTTTCGCCAAAATCGATGAACTTGATCCAGGGATGCTGGCTTTTCGACAGCCATTTATACCTGCTAGGCAGCGTCACTGCCCACCTGGAGAACCACTTAAGTACAGAATGCTCCTTCTGAGAGCCTGTGACCCCCAGATGTTGTTGCACTATAACTATGTCCATCACCACTGGCTGTTGGCTGGGGCTCTAGGTTTGGAAAGGCTGGCCAAACATGCGGACTGGTCTTTGAAGGGGAGACACCAATATTTTTATTCATTTATTACGAAATGTACATCTCCTTCAAGGAGATTGAGATGGTGGGTATGGTTCTTGCCATGCATACAAGCACTCCTCATGGCATGCCTGTGAGTGTGACTAGCCCAAGTTGCAGGGCAGAGTGGGGATTCGAACCCAGGTCTCTCAAGGTCCTGAGACTAGGAGCTTCAAGTTCAGCCCAGACACTTAGATCCAGCTCTGGGGGCCTTCTGGTGCTTCCCTCACTGTGGGACATGAAGCTACAGGGAACCCTGTGGAATGCCGTCCCATCAGATATCAAGGAAATAAGTATTATGATGATGATGTAAATAAAAACAAGATGAATGATTACAACTTAAAAACAAAAGTAAAATACAACATTAAAATAATGGAACATTCAAATATTAAAATGTAGCCTCATCGCAGGAGGAGAAGGAAAAGAAAAAAGAAAGAGAGGGAGGGAGGGAATCAAATTGGCTCCAAGCCAAAGGCCAGGCGGAACAACTCTGTCTTACAAGCCCTGCGGAAAGAAATCAGATCCTGCAGGGCCCTGGTCTCATGAGGCAGAGCGTTCCACCAGGCCGGGGCCAGAGTTGAAAAGTCCCTGGCTCTGGTTGAAGCCAATCTAACTTCCTTAGGGCCTGGGACCACTAGGGTGTTGTTATTTATGGACCTTGAGGCTCTCCGTGGGGCATACCAGGAGAGGCGGTCCCGTAGGTACGAGGGTCCTAGGCCGTGAAGGGCTTTAAAGGTCAAAAGCAACACCTTAAATCTGACCCTGTACTCCACCGGGAGCCAGTGCAGCTTGAAAAGCACTGGGTGAATATGCTCCCATGGCAGAGACCCCGTGAGGAGCCTCGCTGCGGCATTCTGCACCCACTGGAGTTTCTGGGACAGCTTCAAGGGCAGCCCTGCGTAGAGCGAATTACAGTAGTCAAGCCTGGAGATGACCGTCGCATGGATAGTAGATTCTAATGAATTATTGAATATTGCTTTATTTGATATGCTGTTCATTTGAAAGTTATTGTGACTTTTTATATTGATCAGATTGCTACTATTCATGTTTGATGTTTTATTATGTTTTTGCATATACTGGAAGCCGCCCAGAGTGCCAGGGGCAACCCAGTTTGATGGGCGGGGAACAAATAATAAAATTCTTGCTGTTGTAAATTAGCAGAACTTTCACCCCACTTGTAGCAAGTGGTCTCAAGGAGAGGTTTCTGTGGGTGCTGCAATACTTAGAAGAGTCTCTAGAGGGCAGCCTAATACAATTCAAAATGCATCATTCCTCCAAATGGGGACATAAGGTGAGAGAGAGGTTATTCCCCTTCCCCATTTCTTAAGAACCACGCCAGATCGGTGGACCCGATAGCACCCCATGCAATTAAACCTTAACTCAATGGAGACCCACTAAACTTGAGAGGCTCAAGCCAGATATAGTGCGGCTTGTGAAAGAGCACACTTCTTCCTCTGCAAACCTTACCCAAAGGGTCCTATTCCTTCTTAGAATCATAGTGTTGGAGGGGGTTCTAAGGGTCCTCTAGTCCAACCCCAGCGATGCAGGAATATGTAGCTGCCCCTTATGGGGATCGAACCTGCAGCCTTGGCATTATCAGCACCAGGCTCTAACCAACGGTGGTCTCCAGGCTGACTTTCCCAAGTCGCAAGGTGGTTAGATTGGTCTCACCTAGGGCCCTTTCAGTACTGGCCCCGACTTGGTGGAACGCTCTGTCACAAGAGACTAGGGCCCTGCGGGACTTGACATCTTTCCGCAGAGCCTGCAAGACAGAGCTGTTCCGCCTGGTCTTTGGTTTGGACTCAGTCTGACCCTTATGTTTCCCTCCCCTTACGGTTTTGATCTATGGGCTACTTTTAAAATGTGGCTGCATATTAAATTGCATTTTAACCTGTATTTTAAATTGGTTTTTTTCCCCTATTATGTTTTTACTGTGATTTTATTGGTGTTAGCTGCCCTGAGCCCGGCTCTGGCCGGGGAGGGCGGGGTATAAATAATTTTTAAAAAATTATTATTATTATTATTATTATTATTATTATTATTATTATTAAAAAAAGTAAAGGTAAAGGGATCCCTGACCATTAGGTCCAGTCGTGGCCGACTCTGGGGATGCGGCGCTCATCTCGCTTTATTGGCCGAGGGAGCCAGCGTACAGCTTCCGGGTCATGTGGCCAGCATGACTAAGCCGCTTCTGGCGAACCAGAGCAGAGCACGGAAAGGCCGTTTACCTTCCTGCCGGAGTGGTACCTGTTTATCTACTTGCACTTTGACATGCTTTCGAACTGCTAGGTTGGCAGGAGCAGGGACTGAGCAACAGGAGCTCACCTCGACCTTCTGATCGGCAAGTCCTAGGCTCTGTGGTTTAATCCACAGTGCCACCCGCCCTCACTTCTTTCAGCAGACAATAAAACAAGCCCCTAGTTTAAGTGCTCTCTCACAGGCCCTCTCTTTATTTTGATAAGCAGACCTGATTCCAGAGAAGTAGATAGATAGATAGATGATAGATAGATAGATAGATAGATAAGATAGATGATAGATGATAGATGATAGATAGATAGATAGATAGATAGATAGATAGATAGATGATAGATAGATAAATGGCTGGATCTAAACACGGGACTTTTGCTGCAGACTTAACTTAGTTTCCACTCGCTTGTTTTTTGGGGGTTTTTTTAAACATCGTTTAATGCATTTACATCCCACCTTTTTATCCAAGGAGCTCAATTCTTTCCTCACCCCTTATTCTACCCACAGAACAACCACCCTGTGAGGTAGGTTAGCCTGAGAAGCAGTGACTGACACCCAGTGAGATTCATGGCTGAGTGAAGGGATTGGAACACTAGTCTCCCAGCTCCTAGTCTGACAGTTTGGCCCAGGGTTTCCCCAACTTGGGTCTCCAGCTGTTTTTGGACTACAACTCCCATCATCCCCGACCACTGGTCTTGCTAGCTAGGGATGATGGGAGTTGTAGTCCAAAAACAGCTGTAGGCCTAAGTTGGGGAAACCCTGGGCTAGCCACTACACCACACTGCAGAAGAGCTCTTCTAACAACTGTCATGGCGGTAGTCATACTCTGAGCAGAGGAACCAAAACGCATGGACACAACTAACATTGTGCAATACAGAAAAGAGCCCTGCAGCTGAATCAGGCCAGAGGGGAGCCATCTGTTGGTTACAGTGTGGAGAACACCAAGGTTACAGGTTCAATCCCCATAAGGGATAGATGCATATTCCTGTACTGCAGGGGGTTGGACTAGATGACCCTAGAGGGCCCCTTCCAACTCTGATCCTCTTGTCCTCACAGTAGCCAAATAGATGCCCCAAAGGGAATCCCACAAGCAGGACTACAGCACAACACCGACTCTCCCCAGTTACGACTCCCGGCAACCCATATTCAGAGGTATTTATTGCCTCTGACTGTGGAGCCCATTCATTTCAATGGGTCTACTCAAAGTGGAACCAACTTAGGTAAAACTTCTTTCTTGCAGTTGATGCAGATACTGGCCAATGTACAGCCATACCTCATGTTATGTTCTTTCAGGTTACGTCCCGCGGAGACCCGGAAGAACCGGAAAGGGTTACTTCCGAGTTTCGCCGCTTGCGCATGCGCAGAAGTGCTAAATCGTGCATCACACATGCGTACAAGTGCCAAATCATGCTGCGCGCCTGCACAGATACGGCGCTTCAGGTTGCGCTCCTTTCATGTTGCGAACAGGCCTCCGGAACGGATCCTGTTTGCAACCAGAGGTACCGCTGTACACTTCCTTGAAAACCTTTCAGCTCCGGCTTGTGGCTTTTTAAAGTGTCAAGGAATGAACTCTTGAGGAAGAAAGCAGTTTCTACCAGGCCAATGCCAAGTTCAGCAAACGGGGCACTATGGGCATAGAGAGGGGACACAAACAGTTATGATTTCAAACAATGAAAATAAGGCCCTCTCTTTGGGGGATACCTGGGTTTGGGCCGTCTGCAACATTCCAGCCCTGACTACAGAAGGGAATGTCCAGTCTTGATCACAGAATCATAGAATTGTAGAGTTGGAAGGGACCCCAGGGCCCATCTGGTCCACCCCCTTGCAACGCAGAAATCTCAGCTCAAGCACCCTTTTCTTACAGAGAGCCCGTTATACCAGCCTGCTTTCCACAAAGGAGAGCGTGAGCCTATAGTCTTCCCTGCCACAAAATACTATCAAGCAGAGAGCTTCCCAAACCATTGGCTTCTGTTAAAAGCCCCAACACACCCACTCCTCCAATTTGCGAACTGTGCAAGATGTTTTCTCTGATCCGGAACCTCTGCCGCCTTGTGGGATTATTATTATTATTATTATTATTATTATTATTATTATACACCACCCTTCATCTGAAGGTCTTTGGGAGAAGAAAATGCTAAGGAACTCAAATCCAGAGTGGAGTCCCTAAGGCAGTTGGATGGTGCCTTGTCCGCCTCCTTCTGGCAACTCCTGCAGCCCAGCTGGTGCCCAGCGTCTTGCTCTGATTTCCTTTGCATGCCCCATCAGCGAGGCTGAGAGGGGCTGTCTGGGCAGCCCAGGACCCCCAGACCCACGGCCCAGGCTTGCGCCCAGGGGGGAAGTCACTTCAGTGCTGCTAACACAGTGGGTTGACTTCACCCCTGGAGGCAGACTCCATTGCCTCTCGAGACAGATGGCAGCAGCGAGATGTAAATTCAGCCTGGGAAGTGGTCGGATTTTGGGTTCAGAAGCTCCTGGTTTGATGCCCAGCATTTCCAGACACAGCTGAGAAAAAGAGACCTTGGATCTGAAACCCTGGAGAGCCACTGGGGATCCTGAGCTGCACAGAAAAGGAATCGTCCAAGTTTTAACCCCTTCTGCTACGTGCGAACTAAAAATCTCTCGCACACATCCACAATGCACACGGTCACCCTTGTATAATCAGTTATCCCAGCATCATCATAAGACGGTGAACTCCCCCCCCCTCCATGCCGCCCAAAAAGTCACATGATCCCATTGGTCATGTGGATTAAAAAAAAAAAAACCCCAAAAAACAATTCCTTTCCACATCCTGGAAAAAGTCATGGCAACCAACCAGTCGGAACCGGTTTCGTGACACATTTGCTTTCATTTTGTGGAGTGGGAAGTTGTTGTTTGGGGGTGGGGGGAGGAAGGAAGGGAGGAGGAGGAGGAGGAGGAGGAAGAGAAGGCGGAGACAGGTAGTGGAAAGAAAATGGAGGGGGTCGGAAGGAGGAAAAGTCTCTCTCATTCAGACACACACACAGAAAAAAAGGGCAGGCAGGCAGGCAGAGACGAAGAACCTTAAAAAACTTTCTGAAACCAGCTGAACTGTGAGATTCTGCAGAACCTGTTTTGTACACCTAACTTTTTTTTTATTTCTGCATTTAATATCGTCATTCTTCCTGCTTAGTTTTAAGGCACTAATTTCGTTGGCTAAGTTGCATCATTTTGCATATTTTTATATATTTATTGCAGTGACTACCAAACAGAAACTTTCTATTCTTATGGCAATACATATTATGATTATTATTTAGATTTGCATAAATTCATTAAATTTATATTTTGCCCTTCATCCAAAGATCACAGAGGGTGGTTTACAACATAAACCACAAAATGCATAACATAATATACATATTTTTTTAAAAAACCAAACCATTACTTTATGTGGCTTCGGCGATTAATGGCATCCTACTAGTTTCAAGGAAAAACTTGTCTGAAGTGCTGTTTTGTTGCTTTCATTATTATCTACCTACTCACACAATTTAATGTTTCTAGGTGGGTTTCATCCAACTATGAGTAGACCCATTAAGAAACTTAAGGTAGTTCATTCATTTCAATAGCTCTGCTCTCTTGCTATAACCAACAATACTGGATTTGTTTTCTGTATTGATTCACATTATTTAGATTTTTCATATTTTTTTTCTTTTTATTGCAGCATTTATTGTTCAGGTGGTTATTTCTATTTTTAATATTATCATTATTTATTTTCAATTATTTATATGCCGCTTATTAACAACAGCCACTAAGCAGTGTATAATAAATTCAAAACAATGCAAATAACTATTATGATCACCATCATCAACAACAACAATTTTATATACCAAAAGGTCCTACAATGCAAATGATTTCTTTTCAACAGTTTATGTACCACTCAATTACAACAGCCCCTAAGCAGTGGATAATAAACTCAAAACAATGCAAATAACTATTAGAATTACAGTGGTACCTCTAGTTGCGGACACGATCCATTCCGGGGTGCGTTCGCACCCTGAAAAGTCCGCAACTAGAGCGGCGCTTCTGTGCAAGCGCGGAGCGCGATAGAGCGCTTCTGCACATGTGCGAAGCGTGCAGAAGGCTTCTGCACAGGGGGCGGGCACGGTGAAACCCGGAAGTATACACTTCAGGGTTTGTCATGTTCGCAACCTGAAAAGCCGCAATGTGAATCAAACACAGCAAGAGGTATGACTGTATAAAGTTAGAAGAGACCCTGAGGATCATAGAGTCAAACCTCCTGCAACGCAGGAATACACAGCTGTCCGGGGATCAAACCTGCAGCCTTGGCATTATCAGCACTGCGCTCTAACCAACTCAGTTATTATTTTCAACAATTTATATACCACTCAATTGCAGCAGCCTCTACGCAGCAGCATATAATGAACTCAAAACAATGCAAACAACAGCAGCAGCTGAAAATGAAAATATCAGGGTATCCCACTTTGGGTACAATGGTGGGAAATGTATGCAAATCTAGGAAGACATTGCAAAGAAAAACTCTGCACAAAATCACACACTTCTACTGCCCACAACGCTTTTTAGGTAGGGCCTCTCCTCCCTTGTTCAAACGTCAACAGACCGCATACGTTTACTTGGGAACAAGCCTCCATCAGGTTCAGTGGAACTTATTCACTCCTTTTTCAGGGGGTTGGGCGTTGGAGGAAGGATAATAGAATGGTTGCATTGGAAGGGACCCCTGGGGGTCATCTAGTCCAACCCCCTGCAATAGCTGTCCAGGCAGCTTTTTTTTCTTTTACTGCAGCATTTATTGTTCATGTGGGTATTTCTATTTTTAATATTATCATCATTATTATCATCATCATTATTCATTTTCAACCATTTATGTACCATTTATTACAACAGCCCCTAAGCAGTGGATAATAAACTCAACACAACACACAGAACTTCTATCATCTATCTATCTATCTATCTATCTATCTATCTATCTATCTATCCATCCATCCATCCGTTGGAAAGTTGCCTTGCACAGAGCCCTGGCTTCATTCAGCTCAGCCTTCCCTCCCCTGCATTGTTCACTTGGCAGCAACTGCCCAAAGTTTTAGGGTGTGTGTGTGTGTGTCTTCCTCAGCCCCCACCTGGATATAAATCAGGAATAGAACCTGGGAGGTTTTGGGTACAAGGCAGATGCTCTAGCACAGAGTTCAGGCTCCTGCCTTTAAAAGAGAAGAAGATTCTAGCCCTCATGGTTCTAGAACAGTGTTTCCCAGACTTGGGTCTCCAGCTGTTGTTGGACTACAATCCCCATCATCCTTGACCACTGGTCCTGCTAGCTAGGGATGATGGGACTCGTAGTCCAACAATAGCTGGAGACCCAAGTTTGGGAAACACTGATCTGGAATCTGAAATCAGACAGGATGCAGAGTCAGAGCACTAGTCCATCTAGCTCAGTATTAAAGAACAAAGGATGGCAAGTATTGTCTCCTAGCAATTACTGGTGGAAGCTGCCCAGGCGAGAACCTCGCCTACCTGGAGGTGGCAGGGGCTGGGCATGGGGCATTCTGAGCAGAGGAACCAAGGTTCCAGTCCCTAGTGTTCTGGATACAAAGCAGTTTTGAATGTCCCTCCCAGGTCTGGACACACAGGAAGAGTCATGGGAGTGTGTGCCTGCAGTAACTTATCTTGGGGATGAAAGAAGTCTCGTTGGAATCCAGGAAAGTTTCTCCCCAACAGGAAGTAAAAAGAGCAGAAATAAATGCCATCTCTCCCACCCTCCTCCTCAAATAAAATGTCTCAGAAGAACATCTTTGCAGAGTTTGAAATTATGTGGTGAATAGTGCCTGTAGGGTGGGGTGTGGGGAACAAACGAACACACACACAAACAAACGACACACACAGAGCTCATCAGCATAACCTGTCCTCCCGGAAGAGCCGGTAGGTCAAGGATCCTTGTTATCAATCCCAAATAAATCTTTTAAAATTCAGCACAGCCTTAAACGCTACCAGGCGTCAGGTAGTTTTCCAAGAAGGGCGAAGAGGCACCTGGGCAGTCGATATTAAAATTAAAACGTGGACCTTCTCACATTTCCACCAATTGTGCCCACAAAATAAATGGCTCCAGGGTTAAGAGTTTAAAAGAGCAGAGAAAGAGGATCCTGAAAATCGCCTCCCCAGAATGCCGCCTGCTCTTCACCAGCCTTGGGAAACACTTTTTATAGATGGCTGCTGAGCGTGTGTCTTTTGGCCAAATGAAGGCATGCACTTACAAAGAGGACACCATGCCACTCGAGAAAAACTGCAAACTGCAGCCCAAAATAAATAACAACCGGCTTTTCACCTAAGACTGGGCCCAAGATTCTCCCCCTAGTCTGCTTTAAGAACATAAGAAGAGCAGGCACAGGCAAACCCGGCCCTCCAGATGTTTTGGGACTACAACTCCCATCATCCCTAGCTAGCAGGACCAGCGGTCAGGGATGATGGGAACTGTAGTCTCAAAACATCTGGAGGGCCGAGTTTGCCTCTGCCTGAAGAAGAGCCTGCAGGATCAGGTCATCTAGCCTGTTCTCACAGCGGCCAACCAGGTGCCTTTGGAAAACCTCAGGTAGGACTGGAGCGCAAGAGCTGCTCTCCCCTCCAATGGCCAAGGATGATGGGGAGTCGAACATCTGGAGGGCCACAAAGGCTCCCCATCCCTGCTATGGAAGGAGGTCCCCTGGAGGCATCTTGGTGTTTTCCTGTCCTAAGAAGTCACATTCATTCTGCATGCAAGAGATGGACGAGTGCCTTCGTTTAGACCAGGGCCTCGAAAGACCTGCAGCCCCCCAGGGGTTATATAGAGTCAGACCCTTGGATCCATGAGCTCAGAACTGCCCACTCTGACTGGCAGTGGATCTCAAGGGCTTCAGGCAGGAGTCTCTCTCAGCTATACCTGGAGAATGCCTCTCTTCAGAAGAGCAATTCGCCCTGAGAAAGGAAAAATGCCTCTTCTTTGATCAGGGAGAGGGAAACCAGCGGCCCTGCAGATCTCAGCGGAGGAATGCCTCTTTTCAGAAGAGGAATTCTTTTCTGAGAAAGGGGAATGGCTCTTCTTGGATTAGGGATGGGGAAAACGTGCATCCTTCCAGCTGCTGTTGGTGGTAAAATAATAATACAGCGGACGCTTGGGTTGCAAACGTGATCCGTGCAAAATGCACGTTCGCAACATGCAGCGGCACATTTGCACACGAGCAGGTTGCGATTCAGTGCTTCTATGCATGCGCGACCGCCGAAACCCAGGAGTAACCCGTTCCGGTACTTCTGGGTTTCGGCGGATCCGTAACCCGAAAAAATGCAACCTGAAGTGTCTGTAACCTGAGGTATGACTGTAATAAATAATAAATAATAAATAAATAATAATAATAATAATAATAATAATATACTATCCATCTGGCTGCGTTTCCCCAGCCACTCTGGGTCGCTTCTAGCACATATAAAAACACAATAAAACGTCAAATATCAAAAACGCCCTGACACAGGGCTGCCTTCAGATGTCTTCCCCAAGCTGTGTAGTTCTTTACCTCCTTGACATCTACAGGCCACCTACCTTTTCGAGGTGCTCATGTCCACCGGCTCGTCTCCCGTCTGCACCTCCACTTTGATCGTGGCTTTCATCTCCCCTCCTTTTAACAGTCCCTGGACTCTCCCAGATGGGGGTTCACTCTTCACCTTGAGGTCTCCCCCTTCCGCGTTGGCCTCGGGGGCCCCCAGGAGGCCCTTGTCCATCTTCATCTTCTTGCAGTCCACGTCGTTCTGGGTGATCTCCCGCTCGAGGGCGCGCTTCTGACTTCGCGTCCGGCAAGCTTCTTCTGTCATTATGGTACTCTGACGGAGCGGGGACGTAACATAAGGAAAGGAAAAGGGGAGGGAAGAGGAAGAAAGTAAGTCATCCAGGCAACACAGATCAGAGTATCACAATGTGTTGTTGTTTTAATAAAGAAGCAGCAGTCTGAACTAGCTGCTTAGGGGGTGCAAAACTGGGTGCTCAGCTCTGTTTCAAGCAGAACTCACAACGCAATTCATGGGGAAAGAACGCGAAGTCAAAATGGGTTTTTGGAAATCAGGGGCAAGTTCACTGCAAGACGTCTTGGAGACTCCCTACCCACAATTTTTTTAAAAAAAACCTGCTTAATTTTGCTTGCCTCCCCCTCCCCTTTAAAAACCTGCCCGTTATCCTGAACACCTGCGTCTCATGACTGAAAGTTTCCAAGTCCCTCCTGGCACATCCTGGGGTTTGGAAAAGGCCTTGCACTTTATTTTTTTAAGGTACAGAGAACATGCCTTTTACTGCTAAAGAGATTACAGGCTTTATTCCGCCACCGGCCCTAAAAGGCACCAGAGAGCATGTCTTAAAGGAGAAGGGCTGTGGGGGAGCCATTCTCTGCGCCCCCCCTCCCTCCCCACCGGTCTTGCACAGGAAGTGCTCCAAACTCGTGGAAGTAGTTGGGAGAGATTTGGGGGGCTTTTAAAAAAAGTTTTTTAAAAAGTGGTGGTGGGGTGGAGGGTTGCATTTTGCCCCCACCCTGGGGGGGGGGGCGTGTGTTCCTTCTCCAACCATACCTGCAAGAGAGGCAGACACACACACACACACACACACACACACACACACACACCAAACCTCTTCTGATTTGGGGGTTGGCGTTGCGGGGGTGGGGAAGGGCAGGGAGCAAAAAGCTGAGTCAGTTTGTGATCCCATGACATCACTGGGTCCACACATGACCCTTTCCCAGGATTCAGTGGGAGAGACAAAGCACTTTCCAGAAAACCGGTCTGAACTGGTTCCAGACAACAAGGCTATGTGTTGTTAACCCCTCGCAGCAGAGAGAGCGCGAGAGCGGCTGCGGCCACCGTCCCGGCATCTGCTTGTGGGTGGGGTGGGGCTGGGGGGCTGCAGATGGGCATTCCAGAACACAGAGTCCCAGGGAATAAATGGGAAGGGGGTGGGGGGGGAGACCACCCCACGGCATGCTCTTAAAGGGCCAGCGCAGGTGGTGGCCAGCCGGCCGGGCTTGAGAAAGCCATTTTGGAGAAGCGGGCTGGGATGGGGTGCCCGCAAAAGACAGATGTAGGAAAAAAGGGGGGTGCGAAGTCAAGGACTAGGGGGTGTGCGATGAACACCATGAGCCCAGCCCCCAGGAGAATCACCCAGCGAGGAGTTGGCAAAGAAATAGCAACTTTTCTCCAAACCAAGAAGGGGGGGGGGGGGAGGAAAGGCTTCCCAGGATGCATTGCACAGGAGGAAGAAACTTCCCCCTCCGCAAAAAAACAAGGTGGAGGCAGGAAAAGAAATGCTTTTGCCGCAGGTGGCCTGTCCCTGCAACGGAAAACCCTCCCAGGCTTTACAGAGACGAAGCAGCAGCAGCGCATTTAGCAAACCACGAGGTCTAGGAAGCTGCTTTGTCAATTTGGGAGAGGGCCGGGATTCTCCGGCATCCAGCCCACTGCCGCTGGCTGCCAGGGGTGCCAACCTGAATAAAATATTGAGGGGGGGGGGGCAGGTAAGCCCCACCCCACAGAATCAATCATATGCTGCGGTGTACACACACCATTTGAATGGCAATGCCCATCAACTTTGGAGAGGGGCGGCCCCCTCAAATATTTTAGGGTGGGGGCCCAAGGGACCTTGGCCCCTAGGAACTGGCTCCTCAGATCAAGGGGCTTGCCCACCCCCCTCCGCCGACGGTGTAGAGACTTCCCTCTCCCTGCAGGCAGCATAGCCAATGGTTAGGAGTGAGGGCAGCCGGAGCCCAACATCTGGGGGGGGGGTTGCAAGTGCTCCCCATTCCCACCCGAAGAGAGTGTGTTGTTTGTTTGTTAAATTGGTACAACGCCCTGCCAGGGCGGTGGACAGCACAAAGATGCAAAACAGAAGCACAAAATGCGCTATGAACAAAGTTGTGTGTGTGTAAACACCTTGCACAACCGGATCCCAGCAGGACTTTAGGAGGAAGGAGAACTGGACCTACAGCTACGCTTGAAGTGTTCCTTCCTGGGGGTGGGAAGCCGCAAAACTCCTGGCCAGAGACTCCTTTCAATGGCCAAGGAGCCTTCCAACTCTGCAATTCTATGATTTAGTGGTTAGTCCAGCCTGCAAACTAAAGGAAGAAGAAAACCTCACAACCTTTGGCAGTTTCAGCCTAGTTGCCTCTCTGCAATTCTCGACTCGCCGCTTGCTTAACACCCGCCACCCCTTTTCCTGTCTGTCACAATAAGGGGGGGCAGGCCCTTCTATCACTTTGAAGACAGGAAGCTGGCGTTTGTTTGTTTTTGCAGCCCCAGAAACATATTTTTTTTAAATACCCCCAACCGCCTCCCTTTAAAGAAATGGAGACAAACCTGGTATAATTCAGGCAGTGTCTTTTCCAGCATGGGGTGCCTCGTGGCAGAATCCTATCACATATTGACATAAATTCACCTGCTGCTCGGAAGAGAGGCGAAGGGAAAAGGAGCTTGCGGGAGAGGAATACCGCTTTCTTTCGCCACTGCAGGGAAGGTTATAAGGGAAAGAAAGAAAAGAAAAAGAAAAGGGTAAATTTCAGTTTATGAAGGTAAGGAGAGCCCTGGCTAGACTAGAGGGGAGTCCCACTGAGTCCGGCATCCTGCCCTCACAGTGGCCAACTAGATGCCCCCAAACAGAAACCCGCAAGCAGCAACAACTCTACCCAGAGGCTCAGCTCAGAGAAAAAGAAATCGGGTATATACAGACATTTCCATACATAGCTGCCACTACAGCCGCCAGAGCGAGTTCTACCTGCTGCCCGACAAAAAGGAAATCTATCTTGATCCTGTGAGTTTTGGGCAACCAGCTAACTCTGCGTGCAAACAAACGTACTAGGAAAGGGGCAGTTTGCAACACATTAAAACGTCAAATCAAGCAATCCAGAATAAAATAAATTCAAGCTTCAAGGAAAAGATTTCAGATCCTTCTCTCTAAGGGACCCCAGTTGCCAACCTGGCATCCAGAGGTCTCCGTGTGGTCGCAATTGGGCCTGCGCCACTTGCAAAAGGTGCCTGCTAATTTCTAACTGCCTGGAGAGCCGCTGCTGCCAGCCAGTGTAGGAATGCAGAGCTAGAGGGACAAGTAGTCCGGCTGCATAAGGCAGCTTCCAAAGTTTGTATTTCCACCTCTGATGCAGGGATATTGAGGGAAGAACTTGGGAAAGAAAGGGCATCACCCTCACCATATGGACAGGTCTACACGCGAGGAGGCATGCTTATTATTTGAACACGTTCCTTGTTTACCCACGCGGGTGGCGCTGTGGGTAAAACCTCAGCGCCTAGGACTTGCCGATCATCAGGTCGGCGGTTCGAATCCCCGCGGCGGGGTGCGCTCCCGTTGCTCGGTCCCAGCGCCTGCCAACCTAGCAGTTCGAAAGCACCCCCGGGTGCAAGTAGATAAATAGGGACCGCTTACTAGCGGGAAGGTAAACGGCGTTTCCATGTGCGGCGCTGGCAGTTGGGGCAGTGCACTCTTCCCCTTGAGTGTTTTTGTCTGGTTGGAGTCATAGTTGGAAGGGACCACAAGGATCATCTAGTCCAACCCCTGCAATGCAGGAAGCTTTTGCCTAACGTGGGTTTCGAACCCACGACCCTGAGAGTAACAGTCTCTCAACCAACTGAGAATTGCCCTGGAATCCCGATCGCGCCTCTCGCTTGCCTGGATGCATGCAGAGGGGTATGTGAGAGTCCATGTATAGAAACTAGCTTGCTTTCAGGGGGAAATATCAATGTCATCTGAACAGCAGCAGCAACAACAACCCTGCAAGGGAGGGCCACAGACCTCTCTGAGCTCCTTCTGAAGGAAAGTAGGGGTGCAGGGAGGATAGACCGAACAAGCCAATGAAAAACAGAAAGCCACTCAACTTAGCATGCAGAACGGCAGCCTCTCTGGACAAGAACCAGGCCTGTTGCCTCCAGCACTAATGCAAATCAAAGCCTACATCTTAAGGAAATGGGTCTCCGGAGAGAGCAGAATGCTGGAGAGGCGAAAAACAATCCCCACTAGGCAACCAAGGAAAAACATCGGTGTGTAAGGAAGGCGAAGAGAACAGGGCGATTCCACGGCTACCAGGCATGATGGCTGCTGTTCTGCCAGCATGGTCAGAGGTGGCAAATGACTCTAGATCAGGGTTTCCCAAACTTAATTCTCCAGCTATTTCTGGACTACAACTCCCATCATCCTTAGCTAGCAGGACCAGTGGCCAGGGATGATGGTAACTGTAGTAAAATAAAAATAAAAAACCCACCAATAAACAGCCTAAGTTTGGGAAACTCTGTGTTCTGCATTCCAGTTGTGCTTGTGGGCTTCTCATGGGGGCATTTGCCTGGCCACGCTCAGGACAGGATGCTGGGCTAAATGGCCTGATCCTGCGGCTGCAGGGCTCTTTTATGTGGCAAGCGCTCGGTGCAAGTGCAGATAGCTTGCTCCAGCTTTCATTTACAAGCTTTTCAATGTCAAGTGAAACAAAAGTTTCTTCCGCCTGGACCTTTTTTATTACACTCGTCCTCCCTTGATCCTTATAAACCCACCATTTCCTTATTTGTTCTGTTGAATCAGAATCGTAGAATTGGAAGGGGCCCAAAGGTCATCTAGTCCAACCCCCTGCAATGCAGGAATCTCAGCTAAAGCATGAAATTGTACCTGTGGACATACTGAAATATGTATTTTTTTTAAAAAAAGGAAGGCCCCCCTCCTCTCCCCAAGTAAACAGAGTAGTATTCCTCCTTGTAATAATAATAATAATAATAATAATAATAATAATAATAATAATGATGATATATATGTTTTAGCCTTAAAGAAAAGCAGAAAATAAAAGTTTCTCTCCTTTATGAAACAGGCCCCTTAAAAAAACAAACAAACAAAAAAACACAACACATTTCCCCTACATTCCTAGAATTATTTGGAAAAAGAAAAATATCAGATATTACAGCTCATATTCCGGAATGTAGTTGTCTTCAGTTCTACTCAGAGTAGCTCTTTGAAAATAATGTTGGGCAGGACAGTGCAATCCAGTCAGGTCTACTCTGAAGTAAGTCCTATTAAATTTGCTGGGGCTTACTCCCAGGTAAGTAAGGTTTAAGGATTGCAGCCTAACTGTAGGTCCATTCATTTCAACCAACCTACTTACAGTAGGACGCAAGTTGAATAAAGACTGACACTTATTTTAAAAGGCAAGTTCTATTTCATTAACCTGATATGTATGCGCATATATATATATATAAATATATGCTATGTCTAAAGAGAGAGAAATCAAGTTGCATTTTGGGATTCTTTTAAAAAGGTGTGTGTATTTGGAGTCAAAGCTTTAAAAACAAAACAAAGGGGGGGGGGGGACTCTACAGAGTCGAGCTTTGAGCTGCAGCACACGAAGGGTTAAGCCCTGCCATCTTCATGCCATTCACTGATATGTCCATTAAGGGTGTTACATAACAAAATGGCAGACCTTAACCCTTCCTGTGCCACACATCCCCATCGCTTGTCAGTCACAGGAGCCAGGCTGAGTTGAAAGCAGCATGAGGACACAACCAAAATACAAAAAAACCCCCAAACCCCGCCTTCTTCGGGGGGGGGGGGAGGAGTGTAGAGAAATGGGGGAAAGAAAGGACAGTGGGTGCTTTAAGGAACCCTACCATGCCTGCAAAATAAATAAATAAAAGTTGGGGGGGTGCATAAGTTTGTTTTTTAAAAAAAAAACATTTTGTTTGGTTATTCAGGATTAAAGTTAATTAGAAGTTATTTAATTTAAAAGCCACAGGGCAGTGTGGAAAGATTCTGAAAGATGTTGTTAGGCAGTATGTTTAATACTGGGTGTGTGTGTGTGTGTGTGTAATGTGGGGGGGGGTGAAGGGGACACAGTGCCTCCCAATGTCAGGGCCAGGGAAACTTCTGTGTCCCTCCAGCTGTTGCTGGACCCTCAGATCTCAGTAGCCCCCCCCCCCTATAGTTTGATAGTGTGCGCGTGCATGTACATGTGTGCGTGGCAATGGGAGTTGTAGTACGGCAGCGCCTGGAGGGCCACAGAGCTCCTGCCCTCTGTGGATGGAACATGCATTACATGCGCACACAACTTCAGCATCTCTGAAGGGGACGCAGCGCAAGGAGCAGAGGTCTTCCTGCAAGCACCCTTCTTCCATACAACAACAGCGCCCCAAACCCCTCTCCTTTTCACATAGGGAAGAAAATGGTGCTCTTGACCAGGAACGTCAACCACTAAAAAAAAGGGGTCTGCAGCTGGGTCCTCATCTTGGCCACACTCAGATGTGACCACAACGCAGAAGCCAGGCAGTGGATACGGGGAGAAGGAGTTTGATGCTGCTTTTTCTTACAGGGAGTCCCATTGCAGGTGTCTAGTCCAACAGGTGTAGCGTTAGCCACCCGTACTATGCCAAGGAAGTCAGGTTTCACCTGAAGTTTCCACCTGTTGACTTTGGACTTGCCCCCTTACATACCTATGGGGCATAGCTGTCAACTTTTTTAAAGGGAAATTCCCTTATTCCGAATAGGATTCCTCGCAAGAAAAGGGAAAAGTTGACAGCTATTCTATGGGGTTAGGTCCTCCTTGCTCAAAGTCAAGTGGAGAAGAGAGCATCTGGGAGCAAGCAGAGAGGCTCCCCCCCCCCCCATGGACCAACCACCTGCATTTTACGGGTCCAGCCCTACCTGGGTCACTTATGGATCATGGCAATTTCACTGCAACACCCGGACTCAAGTGGTCTTGTTTGCCAGCGGGAGAAAGAGAGGGAGGGAATGCATAGGAAACGAGGCTGAGCACACCTCAAACGGTACGGGGTGGACTTCCTATTCCAGCCTCTTGCTCTCTCTCACACACAGATTTTGCAAAGCAAGAATATAGGTCTGTTGCATGAAGCAGCGTCCGGATTCCCTCAGCGCCCAGCCAGAGATGCCACGGGGGAACCCTGCAAACGGGAGATGAACACCACCAGCCCTCCCTGGCAACTGATCTTAAACTCCAAAACTCAGGGGCTGTTTGAATTCCTCTCTGCCACCACCAATTTGCCTCCTTCGCTGCTTCCCATGGCTTGTGCTTGTGAACTAAAGGCTGCCCCTTAAACAGTCTCCAAGGTTTTCCTGGCTATATCAGATGAGTTACTGCCCGTTCCTAACCGTGCCACCACATACCCCAGATTGTTTGTAGGGGGCAGGTAAGCCCCCCCAATAATCGATCACAAGAGGCGGTGCACACACACCATTTGAATTGGCAATGCCCATCAACTTTGGGAGGCCTTAGCCCCTCAAATATTTTATTGTGGGGACTCGAAGGGACCTCAGCCCCTAGGAGTGAGCTCATATGCTTGTGATGCACAGCTACTGCCTCTACTGCCTGTCTTGGGGGCAAATGCGGCCCACCGTCCAACCCTTCTCTCCCAGGCAATGCCCCTCATCATGGTAGTCCTTTTGCCTGGTTGTAATAACAGAATCACGGAACTGTGGAATTGGAAGGCACCAAGGGTCTTGCAAGGCAAGTGGCTGGTGGGTTAGACAAATCTGCACAGGACAAGTCTTATCAGCAGATACGAGCCACGGTCACTATGTTCTCCCTCTACTGTTGCTGGGAATTGCAAGTGGGGAGAGTTGCTGCTGTTCAGTGTTAGAAACTCAGATATATAAGCTAGGAGCCAAATGGGTAGGCAAACTAAGGCCCGGGGGCTGGATCTAGCCCAATCGCCTTCTCAATCCGGCCCTTGGAATCAGCATGTTTTTACAGGAGTAGAATGTGCGCTTTTATTTAAAATGCATCTCTGGGTTATTTGCGGGGCATAGGAATTTGTTCACCCCCCAAAAAAATATAGTCTGCCCCCCCACAAGGTCTGAGGGACAGTGGACCGGCCCCCTGCTGAAAAAGTTTGCTGACCCCTGCCGTAGACCAAGGTCACAGTCGCCAAAACAAAATGTCTAGTTCCCATTCTGGGGTAAGTTGGCTCTAAAGTCTTATTTTCCAAATTATGGACTGACTGTGACTGAATCTCATCTGGCTAGTTCAGATGACAACCTTGAGCTTGGTTAAGAATCTTTGAGAACTTAAAAGAAGAAAAGTCAGTTTATCCAGTTCCCATATATACTGGCCTATTCCAACCTCTTTTTCTTAATGGTTACTCAGACCATTCATGACGTAGGAATATTCTTCCCAACTCAGAGCAGGGCAGTGGGGGAAGAAAAGACATGTTACAACAATTCACTATAACGATGTTCACTGCTCTTGCTCAGGCTGCACTGAAAAAGCATTTTGGTTCCTGAAATTCATTCCGATTGTACAGATAAAATATAATGGATAGAATTCTACAAGGTTGGGTATTAGTGTGTGAAAACAGTCCAGGTCATAGAATCATAGAATCCTAGAGTTGGAAGAGACCACAAGGGCCATCGAGTCCAACCCCCTGCCAAGCAGGAAACACCATCAGAGCACTCCTGACATATGGTTGTCAAGCCTCTGCTTAAAGACCTCCAAAGAAGGAGACTCCACCACACTCCTTGGCAGCAAATTCCACTGTCAAACAGCTCTTACTGTCAGGAGGTTCTTCTTTCTTTAGGTGGAATCTTCTTTCTTGTAGTTTGGATCCATTGCTCCGTGTCCGCTTCTCTGGAGCAGCAGAAAACAACCTTTCTCCCTCCTCTATGTGATATCCTTTTATATATTTGAACATGGCTATCATATCACCCCTTAACCTCCTCTTCTCCAGGCTAAACATGCCCAGCTCCCTTAGCCGTTCCTCATAAGGCATGGATCTCCAGGTGGTGAAGATGTCAGATGCCAGCATCCTGGCAAATTCACTTGGTCGCAAGTGGTCAGAAGCCAGGTGCAAAATGTGCCTGGTTAATTTCGAACCCTGCTGCTGTTGCCCTTGGGTCCTGCTTTGGGTTTCCCATCTGGTTGGCCACTGCAAGAACAGGATGCTGGACCAGACGAGCCCTTGGCCTGATCCAGCAGGCTGATTCTCACATCTGGAGCCTAAGTCCTTTATCAGGGCAGCTTAATGTTTCTGAGGAAACAAGAAGCTAGGGCTGGTCCCTGCGGATTGCCCTCCAGCAACTGTGGTATCTTGCCTTGGGAAAAATGAAACAGGAGAGTCCAGCTTTAGTCGCCAGAACCAATTCTTATCATTTTTCTTTTTTTCCAGACGCCAGGCCACAGTGACATCTTAAAATCATCATCATCATCTTCAAGGGGTGTCACCAACTAAGTTCTCCTCAGAGAAGACCCATTGAAATTAATGGATCTTACACAGTCAAGTCCGTCAGTAAGAAAATAAGAATAGCCTGCTGGATCAAGCCCATCAAGTCCATCGTCCTCTTCTCACAGTTGCCAACCAGATGCCCATTGTGGGAAACCCCAAGTCGGATTTGAGCACATGGGCCCCTCTGGTCTCCTGAAAAGTATTTGCTCCCTCCGACCCTGGCTAGCAGCCATTGATCGCCTCCTCCTTCTCCATGAATCTGCTTCAAAGCCATCCAAGTTGGTGGCCGTTCCTGGGAGGAGTGAGCTCCACATTCCGGTTTCTGTGGATCCGCTCTGAGTTTGACTACTGTTGGGCTCAGCCCTCCAAGTCCCACAAGACAGGAAGCTCCTACCTGTCCCAGCCGTTCATGGGTTCCCAGGAAAGGTCTGCTCAGTCCTTCCGAAGGTTGTTTTGGGGAGGGAGATCCCGACTACAAGAAACCTAGGGAGAAGGCAAAAGAGAAAAAGGTGTACTGGGTTACTGGTGGGGCAGGCAGATATTTATACAAGAGGTTTGTAGACCTTAAAAACATGACCTGGTCCCTGCTGGATTTGGCCAAAGGGGGCCCAGTCCAGCATCCTGTCCTCACAGCGGCCAACCAGATGCCCACCAGGAGCACCAGAGCAACCAACTCTCCCTGCAATGGCATTCATAAGTATTTACTGACCATGACAGTGGAGGGAGAAGATAGCCATTGCGGCTGATAGCCACTGGCTTTTTTAAAAAAGAAGGGGTGGAAGAACTGAACATGTTCCCTGTTTGTTTTGTATCCCGCCCTATACCCACCAGTCTCAGAGTGGTTACAACATAAAATCACAATATAAAAACACAAAATACACAATCAAAATAAAAACAAAAGCAGCCCAATTAACACTCTGATGCAGAGATACGAGTACCCTGCTGAAATAAAATGCATGAGCTGCAGAGCTCTTCTCATCTGAAGCTGCCTTCAACCCAGGTGGACAGGTGGGGATGTTCGGAGCAGGATTTGGGAATGCCTGAGTTGCTGGGACACTGACTCTTGTCAGCCCCCCTAGGCGGCATGACTAACGGTCAGGGACGATGATGGCACTTGTGATCCCCGCACCACCCGGAGGTTCCCCAACCTTAGTTTGCTCCAGGCTTCCCAGTCCAAAGGCCACATTCCCTTTTGAGGGTTTCCACCCCCCTCTCTATCCTGTATTCCAGGGTTCCCCAAACTTGAGCGCCCTGCTGTTTTTAGACTACAATTCCCATCATCCTTGACCATAGATCCTGCTAGCTAGGGATGATGGGAGTTGTAGTCCAAAAACAGCTAGAGACCCAAGTTTGGGAAACCCTGCTCTATTCAAATGAAGACATTATTATTCATTGCCTTTACATCCCACCTTTTCCTGCATGGAGCTCAGGCTGGTGTACATACTCCCCCCCCCCACAACAACCCTGTGAGGTAGGTTAGGCTGAGAGGTAGCGACTGGAGCAATGTCACCCAGTAAATTTCCTGGCCAAGCAGGGACTTGAACCCTGATACTAGCCCAACACCCTAATCACTACACCATGCTGCTGCAGAGTTCAAGGACATACCCCAGCCAGGCAAACAAAGCAGGGCTGGGGGCTGGAGGGAGGTGTATGGCCCTTGAACCTGAGGCCCCCACCCTTGTGGTCTACTCTGACTGATGGTGGGCTCTTGAGGCATTCAGGTCGAGAGGGGTCTTCCCCCAACCCCAGAGGACCTGAGGCCTTCTACATGCAAAGCAGCTGTTCTACTGCAGAGCTAGGAGGACTGCCTTCTTTCAGAAGCAGTTTCTAATATGGCTTCAGCATTAGAAATTCAGGTATATAAGCAAGGAGCCAAATGGCTCCTTAAACCAAGACTGCAGTTGCCAAAATGGAATGTCCAGTTGCCATTTTGGGGCAAGACAGCTCTCAAGTTTTATTTTTCAAAGGATGGACTGACTGAGCTTTGAGAATGTAAAAAAGCAAAGTCACTTTTATCCAGTGACAGTCCACAAATCTACATTTCCCGACCTCTTTTTCTTAATGGAGACATGGACCATTCATAACATAGGAATAGTCTTCCCAACTCTGAGCAGGGCAGTGGGGGAAGCAAAGACAAGCGACAACAATTCACTATAACGATGTTCACTGCTCCTGCTCAGGCGGCACTGAAAACACATTTTGGTTCCTGAAAGTCATTCCAATTGTGCAGATAAAATATAATGGATAGAATTCTACAGGATGCGGTAGTAGTGTGTGAAAACAGTCCCAATCCACGGATCGCCAGATGGTGGAGACATCAGGCGCCACCCTGGCACCCAGGCATCTTCCCTTGGTCACGAGTGACCGATAAAGGTAAAGGTACCCCTGCCCGTACGGGCCAGTCTTGACAGACTCTAGGGTTGTGCGCCCATCTCACTTAAGAGGCCGGGGGCCAGCGCTGTCCGGAGACACTTCCGGGTCACGTGGCCAGCGTGACGAAGCTGCTCTGGCGAGCCAGAACCGCATACGGAAACGCCGTTTACCTTCCCGCTAGTAAGCGGTCCCTATTTATCTACTTGCACCCGAGAGTGCTTTCGAACTGCTAGGTTGGCAGGCGCTGGGACCGAACAACGGGAGCGCACCCCGCCGCGGGGATTCGAACTGCCGACCTTTCGATCGGCAAGCCCTAGGTGCTGAGGCTTTAACCCACAGCGCCACCCGTGTCCCTCGAGTGACCGATAGCCAGGTGCAAAAAGCGCCTGGCTAATTTCGAATGTTGTATGTCTTGGCCCCAGGGGTGGGCAGAGGGGGTGGGGAGAGAAAGAATTGCCTTGAAGTCCTAACTGAGAGTAGTTCTTTGGACACGGACTTTGCATTATATTCAAGCTTGAAAAGCAAAAATGAAAGGAAACGACCAGCAAGAATGTACCGAGGCAAGAGGCTCTGCTTTGAGCCAGGAAGTTGGTGGCTTAAGTATATCTATAAAAAAGGTGCAGCCCATTCACACCCATGCTACCTTTTCACACTGTAGTGCCCACCCCCCCATAGTGGTTGCAAGGCTGTCCCTGGTACTAACGGAAATGGCCCTCCCTGTCCCAGTGTGCCATCACTATGTGAGCCGTGCAGAACCACACCCCCAAAATCCGAACCAGGGCACCTCCATTGCCAGGACTTGTTGGCCCGGATTCTTGGCTTGTATCTAACCTTAGCAATACTCAAAGAAGACCCATAGCATCAGAGAAAATGACTTACTTAGACCAATTAATTTGAATGTATCTGCCTTGGATGACCAGCCTCTCCGGGCGGCTTCCAACACATATAAAAACAAATTAACATGTCAAACATTAAAACCTTCCCTACGCAGGGCTGCCTTCAAAAAGTCAAATACAGTGGTACATTGGTTTAAGAACAGCTTAGTTTATGAACAACTTGTATTAAGAACGCTGCAAACCCGGAAGTAGGTGTTTTGGTTTGTGAACTTTGCCTTGGAAGCAGAACATGTTCCATTTGTAAATTGAGTCCCCCGCTGCTATGGGAAAGAACGCCTTGGTTTAAAAACGCTTTGATTTAAGAACGGACTTCCTGAACTGTAGTTTTATTTCCTTGACATCTGACGGGAGAGTGTTCCGCAGGGTGGGCACCAGCACCGAGAAGGCCCTATGCCTGGTTCCCTATAGCCTCACTTCTCACAGGGAGGAAACCTCCAGAAGGCCCTCGGAGCTGGACCTCAGGGTCCGGGCTGAACGATGGGGGTGGAGACGCTCCTTCAGGTATACTGGGCCGAGGCAGTTTAGGGCTTTGAAGGTCAGCACCAACACTTTGAATTGTGCTCAGAAACATACTGGGAGCCAATGTAGATCCTTTAGGACCAGTGTTAATATGGTCCTGATGGCTGTTTCCAGTTACCAGTATGGCAGCCGCATTCTGGATTAGTTGTAGTTTCCGAGTCACCTTTAAAGGTAGCCTCAGCTGGATGCAACCTCTTGTGGCAGTGCGTTCCACAAGCTAATCAGGATCTACTCTGCACAAATCATTGTTAGGAAGCTGCAGCTCAGTGGTCAAGAATCTGCTTTGCCTGGTTCAATCCATGACTTCTCCAGGGAGGGCTGGGAGAGACCTTTGCCTGAAGGGATGGAGAGCAATTGATGCCACTCAGTGCTGGACTCTGTATAAGAAAGCTTCCTATGTTCCCAGTATATGCAGCCAGCATGGGCACTGATGGGGGGGGGGGGTGATAAGTAGGAGGTAGAGCCCCTCAACATCCAGAGCACCCCAGATGTTTCTCCATCCTTGGCCTATATGGAGGGACACACCTCTGGGCTATAGATGGGCCCAGGGTCCTATTCTGCTGCACATATGGTAAGTATAATAGAACCAGAGAATTGTAGATTTGGAAGGGACCACAAGGGTTATCTAGTCTAACCCCCTGCAATGCAAGAATCTCTTTGCCCAATGTGGGGCTTGAACCCACGACCCTGGGATTAAGAGTCTCATGCTCTACTGACTGAGTTATTTCAGCATCCAAGGCACATAACCCAAATGCTCACTTAGATAATGCTCAAGCGCACATCTGCAAACCAGCAAGTTACAGGTCGGGGCAACGGACAGGTATATTACAGAAACCCAATACTGGAGGGGCTCTGAATTCAAACATCCAGCCCACCCCACAAAAAAAGCACATTTTAAGCAAGGAAACACACAAATTCCTGGCCCTCAGGGATCCAAGGTTAGGCTGGAAAAACCACTTGAATAAATTAACTCTCCCTCCCACCTCAGAAACTTGGGATAGGGCAGAAATCCCCTCCCCCAAAAGCTGTAGGAGAAGAGAGTAACTGGCAAAGGGTTCCTTTATACAGGGCCACAGATTATTTTATTATCGCATGAAGCCTTGCTCTTCTACTTTAAAACAAACAAAAAACCAGAACAACATAAACGAGCCTCTCTCCTTGGGCAGTTTTGATCACAAACACAGCTGACACAAACCCCCAACTGCACAGGATTTTAAAACTAGAGTTGGAACACCTTTGCCCCCCCCCAAAAAAGTAGCATGAGACTGAAAACACTGTTTTTCAACACCCCCCCCCACTTAAAAACCCTTGTACCCCTTAGGATTCTGGAAGGATGGAAGTTGTGGATCTTGACAGGTTCTGTTGTTGTTGAAACAGGAAGCCCCTTTTTTGGGTGTGCCAGGCGAGGCGTAGAGTGGTATCTTTATATATATATATATATATATATATATATATATATATATATATATATATAATCTTTATATGTAAATTCTGATTATAAAAAAAGTTATAATATATAAATCTTTATATATAAATGCTGCAAAGCAGAATGAGAGAGAGTGTGTGTGTATATATATATATATACACACACGCATGTGGATATATATATATATATGAACATATATATGTTCCTTTCCACTCTCATTCTGCTTTGCAAAGAGGAAATTACCAGCTGCCCGGCTTTCTGTAGGTTCCCTCCTATTTCCCGGCAAACTCCAAGTCAACTTCTCTCCCGCAATTCCCCCCTCCCCGAAACTGCCTTTTGGGGGGGGGGGTTGATTTGCTACCAAGAGAGGGGAAGAGAAAAAGGGGTCCAGCTTTGGGGCGCAGAAGGGAACGAAGAGAAAGAAGCGAGCCCAGCGCCCCGGACCCCGGAGCGGGGTGTTACCTCCGCGCGGAAAGTGCCTGGCATCCCGAGCAGCCGGGAGCCGTTTCTGCCGAGGGCGTTTCCGAAAAGAGGAGGAGAAGGGGGAAAAGAAAGAAAGAAAGTCGGGAAGAAGCGCTCCTTCGCCTCTTAAGGGAGCCAATAAAAGGAGGCTGGCGATGGTGCCCCTCTTGCAAGCTGGTTTTCAGCTTCCGGGGCAGTTGCAGGAATGACCTTAGGACTCCGAAGTGGGGAGGGAGGGAGAGAAGGGACCGTCTTCAAAGAGGCAGGATTGCAAAGCCAGATAAGTCCCCGGTGCCATTACGCACAAAAGCCAAGTGCGCTTGTGGCACAGGAAGGGGCTTGGAAATGGATCCTGCGTGTGCCATTAGCGCGGCGGGGAGGGGGGGGGATGCCGCCCCGCGGCCAAACAAGGCAGCCAGTCACTTACTGGGGGGGGGGGGGGTTACTGTTGCTGCCGCCTGCTTGCTTGCTTGTTTTGCAAAAGTCAGCTCCGGAGGATGGCGACGCTTTGGGATTTCTTGGGGGTTAAGGAGAGCAGAGCGCGCTCAGAGTCCCAGGAGAAGAACCCGCTTCGCTTTCGCACGGACGACCCCAAATGCGAACTCAGGAAGCCGCTTTGTGTCGAGTCCATCTGGCTCCCGGGATTGCCTACACTGACTGGCAGCACAGGGGGGCCTTCCCAGTCCTCACCTAGGTTTGCACCCAGGACCGCCTGCCTTTAAAACTTCCGCTGCAAATAGAGGAGGATTCCATGTCCTCGTCGTTCTGAATAAAGTGCTGATTCTGCTGGGAGTGAAAGAAGGTGCCCATGCTGACCAGTACTGTTTACACGGGCTGGCAGCAGCTCTCTTGGGTTTCAGACAGGGAATGCAAAGCAGGTTCTCTACCAATGAGCTACGGCCCCTCCCTAAACAGGAAGCTGTCTTAAGCTGGGTCAATGGTCCATTGAGCTCAGTACTGTCCGCACTGACTGGCAGCAGCTCTCCAGGGTTTCAAGCAGGAGATATTTCCAGCCCTAAGTGGAGTTGCTAGGGATTGAACCTGAGACCTTCTGCATGCAAAGCAGTTGCTCTACCATTGCCCTTAGGACATCCACGGCAGGGAGTGCTATTTTGCTGCCTATATGCCCTGCCATACCCTGGCTGGGGCTATTGTTAGTTGAGGTGGTCCCTTCAACATTCCTAAGGATGCTGAGTGGCTCTGGATATACTGCCTCTAACCATGGAGGTTCTGCTGGATCAGACCAAGCCCCACATCCTCCAACCAGCCCAACTCAGGGAAACCCAGAAACAGGCTGGCATTTTTGGTGTCCAGCTCCTGGAACTCAAAAGGTAAGACTGCTCTTCAATATGGAGGCTCCACAACAGTCACCACAGAATAAATCACAAAGAAATCTGCTAAGCAGACGGAAGGGTCCACCTAGCAGGGTGGCTTGTCACAAGCCGACAGAACCCCAGACGGGGGCTAACCAGATGGCCACGGAAGGCAATAAGCAGGAAAAGGAAGGCCACTGTCCTCCTGGAAATGGAGGGACCGAACGCCATGCTGGTTCTGCCACACAAAACTGTCACACACACACTCCGCACCCCTGAGACAGCCCTGCTTTAATATTTCACAGAAAGGTGAGAAGAGACTCCAACTTAGGACGCCAAGAGGGAATTTCTCATAAGTTTCAAACAAAGCACTTTGAGACATGGGCTGGGGGTGGAAAAGAGAGATACAGGTAAATTGTGGTTTGCTTGTGTTTTTGTTTGTTTTAAAGGGCTAGGTCCAAGATGACATGACCTGTTGCAACAGCTTTGCAAAACTTTGTAGGAGCAGCAAGTGGTGTTTTTGAGGATATTTCAACTAGGGAAGCTTTCGGTTTCTTTAAAGGTGATGGTTGCATACAATCCTTCCCTGCTGCTGGATCAGACCCAAAGGAGACCCACCTAGTCCTGCATCTTGTCCTCACAGTGGCCAGCCAGATGCTCCAATGGGATGCCCATAAGCAAGCAAAGACAACTCTCCCCTGCTGTGGTTTCCAGGAACTGGCATTCAGAACCACCTACTCTCTCCCAACAGTGAAGACGGACCATAGCCTCCTCCATAACTCTTAAATGGAGTTAAACCAAGGTCGCAATCGCCAAAACAGAATGTCTAGTTGCCATTTTGGGGCAAGACAACTCTCAAGTCAGACGGACTGACTGCGATTGATTCTCAGTTAAACATCTGGCTAGTTCAGAGGACAACCTTGAGCAGGCATAGGCAGTCCTGGCCCTGCAAATGTTTTGGGGACTACAACTCCCATCATCCCTGACCACTGGTCCTGTTAGCTAGGGATGATGGGAGTTATAGTCCCAAAACATCTGGAGGGCCAAGTTTGCCTATGCCTGGTTAAGAGCTTTGAGAACTTAATGAGGAAAAGTCGCTTGATCCAGGGACGGCCCACATAACTACTGGCCTATTCCGACCTCTTTTTCTTTATGCTGACTGCTCCTGCTCAGGCGGCACAAAGAAAGCATTTTGGTTCCTGAGATTCTTTCTGATAGCGCAGATAAAATATAATGGATATGATTATACAGAACAGGGTATTAGTGTGTGAAAACAGCCCAGATCCAAGGATCTCCAGGCATGCACCTCCAGGTGGTGGAGTCATCAGGCGCCATCCTGGCACCCAGGCCCCATCAATTGGTGGCCGTTATCCAGGTGAAAATTATGCTTGGCGCCTGGCTAATTTCGAACACTGGTTCTCACAGTAGCCAACCAGGAGCCTGTGGGGAACCCCCAAGCAGGACCTGAGCACAAGAGCACTGCCGTTCATGGTTTCAAGCGACTGGAATTTGGAAGCAATTACTGCCTCTGACCATAGCCATGGTGGCTGGAAACCATTGATGGCTGGCTTCTTCCCCCTCCAGTATGACAGTCTCATTCTCTTTTAAGGCAATCCAAGCTGGCGCCCATCGCTGTCTCCTGCAACAGTGAGTTCCACAGTTTAACTCTACGCTGTGTGAAGGAGGATGGTCCTGAAACTTCCAATGTTCAGCTTCCGTTGATACCCGTGAAAGAGGAAAAACTTCTCTCTATCCACTTCCCCTATGCCTTGCATAATTTCATAAACTTCCAACAGTCTTACCTCTTTCTCGCCTTTTCTCTACGCTAAAAAAACCCCAAAGCACTTGGGGGGAGTGCAGAGGGAAGCTGTGGAGGGGTGTGGCCTGGGGCAAGTTTCAAGGGGCAGACACAGAGGCTTTGGGGGGGGGGTATTTGGCCCCTCAGGGGCTGAGGTTCACAATCCCAGATTTACAAAGTGGTGTTGAATTTCTCCCTTCCAAGGCCACAAATGACAAATCTAGTACTGTATGTGCAACGGGGGGGGGGGGGGGGTGTCGGTATTCTGTGTTATTAGCCACAATGGCAGCCCCAGGCCTCTGGAATCAAGTTACCAGCTGAAATCAAGACAGGGTCTCAGTGTTTTCGGCAGCTACTGAAGAATTTTGCATTTAAGGCCCTCTTTCCTTGAAGCAAACATTAATTGTGCAATTGTAGAAACGGTACCTGCTGATTTTCAAGAGTTTGGGTTCTTTTTTTCCACTTCATCTTATTGAATGCTGATTCAGTAGCTGCCAACTATTTATAAAATTGTAAGATAGGTTACGAAATAAACAGAATCTTCATGCGACAAGGAAATACACCCCAGAACATCAAAAGCTGGGAGAGACACCGGAGGTGAAGTCCACGGCTCTCCAGCTCTCCTTAATGGGCTTTGTGGAAGCATTTGATGAACTTCAGAGAGAATCAGGATGCTGGATCTGTGCCTCCCTGCCACATGACTGAAACAGAAAGCCTGCTCTTAAAATCTAGGAGGGCCCCACCATTTGTTGAAAAGTTGGGTGATGATCCGTCAGAGTATACAATAAGAACATCAGAAACTGCCTTTTATCAGGTCAGTCCCACTGGCTCCGTCAGAATTTCTACGCTGACTGGGACAGCTCACCAGCAGTGTCCGAAATCCCCCACGTGCATTTTGTGACTGGCATCTCCACCTTGCTGTGTCCTCCAGCTTTCTTAAGCAGGTAACCAGCAGAGCTTATTTCTTATTCTCCCGCCTTTTTCTCCAAGGGGTGCATGATTCACCCTCCCTACGATGACCCTGTGAGGCCTAAGGTCACACAGTGAGCGTCATGACTGCGTGGGGACTTGAACCCGGATCTCCTAGTCCTAGTCTGACCCAAATCACCATACCACGCTTGCTTCCTAGAGTACTTTTGCTATGGGGCAGCTCTATAAATTAAGTAGGTAAATAAATAAATATGGGGAAAGCTAAATGCCACTTAGAGAAGGATCTGAAATATTTCCCTGGAAGTCTGAATTTGCTTTATTTTGGATTGTTTTATTTGATGTTTCAATGTGTTGTAAACCGCTTTGAGGTTTTTGCTTTAAAATAAAAAGCAGCATAGAAATGAACTGAACAACAACAACAACAACAACGGGGGGGGGGGGGTGGCGATTAGACATTCTGCTGTGGTGACCACAACCCAGGTTAAAGGTGCCATCTGGCAATTAGCTTATATATATATCTGAGTTTCTAACACTGCTACACTGCTCTCCAGGGTTCCAGGAAACAGCCTTTCCCAGCTCTTCCTGGAAATTGAACCAGGAGCCATCTGAATACAAAGCATTACTCTGCCACCGAGCTACAAAGTACTCAGTCCTCAATGTTCAGAATAGAGCTGATTTACACGGGAAGCCACCCTATACTCATGTTGCCCACACTGGTTGGCAGTGGCTCTTTATTTGTTGCCATGAGGACTGCAATCTTGCGCTTTATTTTTAGGGAAGGGGCACAGGTGTGCACACAAGGCCCCAGGTTCAGTCCCAACAGGCACCTCTGGGCAGGGGTGGGAGAGATACCGTATTTTTCCATTTATAAGACACCCCCATGTAGAAGACGCCCCCTATTTTGGGAGACTCAGATTTAAGAAAATGGGGGAGATGTATCCATGTATAAGACGCCCCCTAATTTTTAACATTATTTTAAAGAGGAAAAACCTAGTCTTATACACGGAAAAATACAGTATCTGCTGCCTGAAACCCCGGAGAGCTGTGCTGCCAGTCAGTGTGGACAATACTGGTATTTGGCATAAAGAGTAGAGCTGGGTGATATAGTTTGAAGTCCCTATCATGATATTGGTTTCATAATTCTTGACCTGGCAATATATCGTGAATCATGATGTCTGTGTGTGCGTGCGCGTATTATGCAAAAATCACAATGTGGGGGAAACTGTGAAGCCAGCCAATGCATCTACACAGCTCCATCCTTATTTCAGACATTGTGATATATCAGTAGGTCGCGATGTTTGGCTGGTGATATATCGCAATGTTGAAAAGCAGGTACCGCTCGGCTCTAACAGAGAGGCCACTTGCTCTCATCCCAGCAAGCCCCTCGTGATGGCAGCCAGAGCTTTCCCGCAGCATCCTTGGCTTTCAGAGGCGGCAGCAGCTTTCGCTCCCGGTTCCCCAGTGGATTGCACAAGGAGAAGGCCTTAAAATGGTCACCGTAACAGTATGCTGGCACCAGCCCAGGACTTAATATAGCAGAGCCACACCCACTTCTTCGGGCCTGGTGTGTGTACGTGGGCCTGTGCGTGTGAGAATGGAGCTGCAATCGCCTCCTCCAAAAGCAAAACAAAAAAGTGCCCCCCATGCCATCCTCACCCACCACGTCAGACACAGAGAAAAAACAAACCCCAAAGTTTGACATCCTTCCCTTCACTAAAGGTGTGTGTGTGTGTGTGTGTGTGTGTGTGTGTGTATTGCACAGGAAGAAGTTGGTTCACTTGCTGCAAGAGAGAGGAGGAAATAAATTTTAAAAATCCATCTGGAAATGAAAAATGGTTCGCCCTGATGAGATCATAATCATTTCTTTTAAGAGGAGGGGGTTGAAGTCGCCTGGAAATAAGTGTTTGGGCGGGGGCTCAACATGGAGTGTCCTGCAGCTGGATCTGGCCCAAGGGGGCCCATCTAGTACAGTCCCCCCCCCCCGTCCTCGCCAACCAGATGCCCCCCAATGAGAAGGCCACAAGGAGGCCTGGGGCACAAGAGCCACCAGCCCTGTTCGGAGGTAGACAGTGGAGGGAGAACCTAGCCCTAGTGGCCGGTAGCCCCTGAGAGACCTCTCCTCCATGCATTTGTCTTATTAATTCTATTTATGGATTTTGTTAAAAGATAAACAATAATCCAACAACATTTCAGGCTTTGTAATCAGTCGGTCAACCTAGGACTTCCCCTCCCTTCCCTCCATGGTTTCCCCAAAATTTAAATTTGTGCTGCGTATTAGTTACTCCATGTCTTCGCTTCTGCAAAAAACAAAAAAGCCACAAAACACAAAACTCCACCGTCCTTCCCATTGCTGTCCCCAGTCAAATCCTATTTGTGTCTTAACACGTTTACACTGAGTTTTTAAATAATCTACAAACATTTTCAAATCCTACTCAAAGTCACTCTCTTTTTTATCTCTAATTTTACAAGTCAGACTAGCCAATACTGCCAATTCCAACTGCCGCTGCTCTTTTGTGGGCACTGCTTATCCCCGCCATTTTTGTGCATATAGTATTCAAGCTGCCGTTGCTGCGTAAAGAAATAGATTTACCTGGTTTTTGAAGGGGACATCTGTTCCCATTATGCCTAATAAAGAGGCTTCTGGACTTTCTGGGAGAATTACCTTAAATATCTTTTTTATCTCATTATAGATCATTTCCCAAAAGTCTTTAGCCACTTTACGCGTCTATCACATGTGATGAAACGAGTCTTCTGCTTCTTCACATTTCCATCAGATGTTTGACGCAGATTTATGCATCTTCGCCAACTTAACTTGGTGTCAGGTACCACCTGTACATCATTTGCATTAAGTTTTCCCTCAAAGTATAACACTTTCTCCATGATATATAAGCCAGGCGCATGCAGGAGACAGACCCAGATGAAATGAGAGTCCTGCCAACATTAAAAAGACCAGCTCCATCAAGGCTCCTTTCCCACAACTGTCACCAGGCAGCAGCCATCCCATGAGGCTGCCTCCGAGGGGGAGATAAGAAGTGGGATGCTTTCCATCAGAACTGCTGAAAGACCAGCCCCATTCAGCACCTCCTGCCACCGGACTGCTTCTATGCCCGGCTTTGCTTTTTTCCTCTGCCCTCCCTGTCCCTTTTGCCTTGTGTGTAGTGTTTTTGTTTTTATTTTAGATTGCAAGCCTTGGTTTTACGTAAGCCACTTGAGGAAGCTTTTTTTGGCTGAAGAGCAGGCTATATTATATTATATTAATTATATTAAATTTATTATTATTATTATTATCCGGAGGCTCGTTCGCAACATGAGCAGAACACAATCCACATCTGCGCGTGCGCGGGTCGCAATTCACCGCTTCTGCGCATGACATCATTTTGCGTGTCTGCGCATACGTGAGCAGTGTAACCCAGAAGTAACCCTTTCCGGTACTTCCGAGTCGCCACGGGATGCAACCTGAAAACGCTCAACCTGAAGCAAGCATAACAAGAGGTATGATTGCATATTATATTATATTATTATATTGTATTATAGTATATTATATATTATGGTACCCTGCCCATCTGACTTGGCTTCCCCAGTCACTCTGGGCACCTTCCAACAAATATAAAAGCATAATAGAACATTAAAACTCCCCCATACAGGGAATAGTTATCTTTCTTGTGATATGATGAAAGACAGGGAGGCAGTGTTTTTGTAAGCTTGCCCACTGAAGAAAAGAAATGCCCTAATCACTAGGGACAATCGTAATTCTGACAAATGCGCTTAAATAAATAAATAAAAATCGAACAACAAAAGCAACATTTCCTGCACTGCAGAACGCAAACCAAGATCTGCTGTCTGATCATTTCTCCAACAAATCCCCTTTATGATAATAGGAAAGTGCTGGTCCCCTCCATCCACGCTGGACACTTCTGCAATTGTTTTAACGCAAAGGAGAATTAACAGAGCTAGTAGCAGGAAGCATAGCCAGATTCATGAGGCCTGGCCCTTCTGGAGGAATCGCGGCCCTTTTTTTTTGACTTTCTAAATTTCTCAAGAGGGAGTCGCCGGAGAACTCCTGTGGTTGCTAAGCAACCACCTTGGGGACCTTAGCTTGGCGGACACCATTTCAAGAGGTACAATAGACCCCCCCCGCTATAATTATTATTATGTTCATATATATATATATACACACACACATTGCAGACAGGCAGGCTTTGTTTGTTTGTTGCAAAGTTTTGCTGCGGCCCCTAGCTTGGTACATTTGCAGCTCTTGTATATTTTGGGGGGAAAGGGTCCTTTAAAAGCGGGGAGAAAAAGAAAGAAAGAAGAGTTGGAGGGAGAGGCATTGAAAGGTGTCATTAACAGGAAAGTGAAGTTCTTAATTTAGCCACAAAGAGAGGAGGTTGGCGATTGCAAGTGGGGGAGGGGAGAGAGAGAGAGAGAAAAAAAGCATAATTAGCCCAGAAAAAGGTTTCCTGCTGGCTGCCCAATTTGCCTCGATTTTTTGGCACAGAGGGGACCAAAGTCAGCTAGCAAATGAGATGCAAGCCTCCCCCCTCTCTCCCCACCCACAGATTTTGTGATGCTCAGCTGCCCAAAGGTAGCTCAAGATTCCTGCCTTTTGCTGGGGAGGGACAAGATCCACAAAGCCAGCATGGCTCAACTCACTTGTGGATCCCCCTTTGGGGGCATCTGGCTGGCTGCTGCTGCGAAAACGGGATCATGGGCTGCATGCCCCCCCCCTTAGCATGATCCACGGGGAAATCCAGATGTTCTTGCAGACAGCTTGAAAAAGAGGATTAGACGAACTCATGGGGGAGGAGACGGCTGTCAGTGGAAACTGAATACCAGTTGCTGGGAGCTGTAACAGTGGAGCTCTCAGGCCTGCTTACGGGCTTCCCTTTGGGGGGATCTGGCTGGCCACTGTGAAGACACGATGCCGGACTAGATGGGCCCCCTTTGGGCCTGATCCAGCCGCGGGCTCTTCTGATAATCCGATTACGTCTATAGGATTGAGTTCTTGGCATGTCGAAGTGCATCAAAGCTCGCTGTTTGTTGGCTAACATTTTCAGCGTTGGCAAAGAAAAAAGGGGTGGGGGCAAGTCTGCCATCGCTCCTGTGATTATTTGTACACCACTTCCGAAAGGGTGGAGGACAGCACCCTCAAGGTAGTTTCAGCAGGTACCTTGAAAAGAATCCCTGAGTTTTCCTCCCAGTGACATCACACCGTCCACTTGGCTGCGCAGAGCAGTGACATCACCATGACATTAGCGCACAACTCCCTGGCAGAGTGAACCAAGGCTGCAATCATAACCCCACGCACCTGGGCGTAAGCCGCATTAGAGTCAATGGGACCTACTTCTGAGTAGACATAGTTGAGAAATGCCCATCCTCCAAAAATTGCTGTTTGAGCACCAAAAAGATTGAAATAAAAAGCAGAGAACATTCGGAAATGCCTTATTTATCAGTTATAATTATTATTACAGGTAGCTAGGCATGTTGCTCTGCCGTAGTCGAAACAAAATAAAAAAATTCCTTCCAGTAGTACCTTAGAGACCAACTATGAGCTTTCATGTGTATCTGAACAATTATGATTACATCTATGTATTTCACCTTTTCTCACAGGAGCTCAAGGTATACATGACCCGCCTCCTCCCAATTCTATCCTCAGATGGGCGGGGTATAAATAATAAAATTATTGTTATTATTATTATTCTGAGCTAGATAGACCAGTGGTCTGTCTCAGTCAAAAGCAGCTTTCTAGGTTCTAGGTTCCTATTTAAAACTAGGACCATGAGGACCAGCATCTATAGCTTAGTGGTTGAGCACCTGCTTTGCAAGCAGAAGGTCACAGGATCAATCCCAGGCAGCTCCAGGTGGCGCAGGGAATGTCTGCTGCCTAAATCCCTGGGCAGCTGCTGTCAATTGGTCTTGACAGCACTAGATGGAGCAGTGGTCTGACTCAGCAGAAAGGCGGCTTCCGGGGTTCAAGGCTTCTTGAACCAACTCCCTGCTCCCTGAAGAACCTGTTGGGTTAGAAAGAGCAGCCTCAGAGGCTCCAACCACCTGAAGTTGAGTGGAAGAGGGTGAGCGGCAGGGCCTTGTCAGTAATGGGACCATGCTCTTGGAACTCATCTGCAAGAGAGGCGTCATGGTTACTATATTTTCAGCACCAGATGAGAAAACAGGGCGTGAAAGCTGTATTTTAGCTCTTAAGCTCTGTCAGTGCTTCATGCTGGATTTTAAAACTGTTTAGAGCCGAGTTTCCCAAACTTGGGTCTCCAGCTGGTTTTGGAGTGCAACTCCTCCCATCATCCCTAGCTAGCAGGACCCGTGGTCAGGGATGATGGGAATTGTAGTCCAAAGACAGCCAGAGACCCAAGGCCTTTGAGGAACTCTCCCCTCTGGAAGCCTGCCTGGTGCCATCACAGTCAGCTTTTAGGCTCCAAACTAAGACTCCCCTTGGCCTTTTTGAGATCATGTTATCTTGACACCTGAGATAGAATCACAGAGTTGGAAGGGACCCCAAGGGTCATCCAGTCCAACCCTCTACAATGCAGGAATATCAACTAAATCATCCATGACAGATAAACAATAATACTAATATTAATAACAATAATACTCTACAATGGTGTGCATCTTATGGGTGGCTTTAAAAGGGAGATTGGACAAATTAATGGAGGTAAAGGCTATCTGTGGCTGCTAGACATGAGGGAGGCTATGCTCCATCTCTGTGCTTCTGCCTGCCAGCTGCTAGAAAACAAAGGGATGTGGGGGGCGGCAAATACTCCTGTGTGTTTCCAACAGGCATCTAGGTGGTCGCTGTAAGAAAAGGATGCTGAGCTAGACAGATGGGCCACTGGGCTGCCCCACCAGATCTCTTGAGTTCTTACTGGGTTTGCTATATGGTCAGATAAGCATTTTCAGCCAGTCTGGGACGAGGGTTTTTTTGTTTTTGAATGTTTTTTATTAAGAGCATGCGTGCGCGCACACGCAAAACACATATGAACTACAAAGAACTATTATGACTGTTTAGAGGCACTGTGGTCTGTCAATGCTCAGTAGGTTCCAAAGATCAGCATATGGCAGAGGCAGTGTGATTTACGCGTTCTGTTAACATGCATCATAAACCCTAGCTGATCATAGAATCATAGAATCATAGAATCATAGAGTTGGAAGAGACCACAAGGGTCATCGAGTCCAACCCCCTGCCAAGCAGGAAACACCATCAGAGCACTCCTGACATATGGCTGTCAAGCCTCTGCTTAAAGACCTCCAAAGAAGGAGACTCCACCACACTCCTTGGCAGCAAATTCCACTGTCGAACAGCTCTTACTGTCAGGAAGTTCTTCCTAATGTTTAGGTGGAATCTTCTTTCTTGTAGTTTGGATCCATTGCTCCGTGTCCGCTTCTCTGGAGCAGCAGAAAACAACCTTTCTCCCTCCTCTAGGTGACATCCTTTTATATATTTGAACATGGCTATCATATCACCCCCTAACCTCCTCTTCTCCAGGCTAAACATGCCCAGCTCCCTTAGCCGTTCCTCATAAGGCATCGTTTCCAGGCCTTTGACCATTTTGGTTGCCCTCCTCTGGACACGTTCCAGTTTGTCAGTGTCCTTCTAGAACTGTGGTGCCCAGAACTGGACACAGTACTCCAGGTGAGGCCTGACCAGAGCAGAATACAGTGGCACTATTACTTCCCTTGATCTAGATGCTATACTCCTATTGATGCAGCCCAGAATTGCATTGGCTTTTTTAGCTGCCGCGTCACACTGTTGGCTCATGTCAAGTTTGTGGTCAACCAAGACTCCTAGATCCTTTTCACATGTACTGCTCTCAAGCCAGGTGTCACCCATCTTGTATTTGTGCCTCTCATTTTTTTTGCCCAAGTGCAATACTTTACATTTCTCCCTGTTAAAATTCATCTTGTTTGTTTTGGCCCAGTTCTCTAATCTGTCAAGGTTTAGAGGGGCAGATCAGAGACAAATCTGCCCCTCTTGCCCTTTTTTATTTTTACTCAGTAGCTTTTATTGCTAGTGTGACGCTCCAACTTCCTTTTACTCCAAAAGTGTAAGCCTGGATATATTATCCCAGAAGAGTGCTACTGTTAGTCTGGCTGCCACTAATGAGTGGCAAATCAACACCTTGCTTTTTAAATACTTTTTAAATCCTTATTATCATCAATAAAGATATAGTATTTAGGAAATTTTTGCTTCTTATGTGTTGCTTTCTTCTATCTTTTCAAAAATTGGCTTCTCCTTTATTTTTACCCATTTTGTATTTTATCTTGTTGCAAAGCCCCTTTGGGGCAAAGCGACAGGCAAGTGTGAATAATAATAATAATAATAATAATAATAATAATAATAATAATAATATTGCAATGGTGAGAAAGAGGAACAGGTTTAGGAAGCCATTGCCAATGGGGCTTTTCCTGGGGGGTGGGTGCATGGTTGATGCTGAACCATGCCAATGCTAAACGCCAGGCCTGCATGACGTAGCCAAAGGCTGTCCCACCGTCAAGGAACCCTAAATATTGAACCTGCCACTTGCTCCTATTCCACTGCGGCAGCGTTTGCCTGCCTGCCTGCCTTGTCCTCCCCATCTCCCTCCTCAAGGAGGAACTCAAGACTACAAACAGGACAGGAATTTGCCTTCTTTCATTTTGTGAACTGCTATGCACACAAAGTTGCTACAGAGGTAAAGAAAAAGGAATATATGCAATTTTTAAAACTGCAATTTGTTACTCTGCATCATTTTTTTAAAAATGCATTTTGTAAGAAGGATAAAGAGAGTCTAGCTTCTGAGTCAGGCCAAAGGGATCCCATCTAGTCCAGCATTCTGTCCTCACAACGGCTAACCTGATGCCCCAAAGGGAAGCTGGCAAGAAAGAGCTGAAAGCAAAAGCAGGTCTCCCCACTTCTTTCCAACAACTGGTTATGAGAGGCTTTATTGCCCCAGATAGTGGAGGGAGAACACAGACATCGTGGTCAACGGCAGCCTTAATTCTCCATGGACTGGTCTAAACTAGTATTTATCAAACTTGGGTCTCCAGCCGTTTTCTGGACTACAGTTCCCATCATCTTTGACCACTGGCCCTGCTAGCTAGGGATGATGGGAGTGGTAGTCCAAAAAATTGCTGGGTACCCAAGTTTAGGAAACACTGGTCTGATCTAAGCAGCTCTGTGCAGCTCTGTACTTAACCTTGTTTTTAAGTTGTATTTTAATCGATTGTTTTTATACCTGGTGTTAGCCGCCCTGAGCCCGGTCTTGTCTGGGGAGGGGAGGGTATAAATAAAACATTACTATTATTATTATTATTATTATTATTATTATTATTATTATTATTATTCAGTCAGTCCAGCATCCTGTTCTCATGATGGCAAACCAGACACCACTTTTACAAAGCCTGCAAGCATAGCCTGAGCTCCCCACTTCTGGGGTTCACAACTGGACAGGTGGGCAGAGCACAGCTATCGTGCCCAAGTAGCCCTTGAAAGCGCCCCTCCCTCCTCCACAGTGTTCAAAATTCCCCAGGCACCAGGCTCATTTTGCAACCAGCACGGGTCCAATTGCAACCCTGCAGAGATCTCGGGTCGACTGAAATCTCCATTTGGCCGGCCCTTCCACCTTTCTTAAGCAGCTCAGCAGAACAGCTCATTTACTGCCCTTTATACCCCACCTTTTCCTCCAAGTAGTGCATGCTTGGCAGGGGGTTGGACTCGATGGCCCTTGTGGTCTCTTCCAACTCTATGATTCTATGAGTCACACTCCCTATGATGACCCTGTGAGGGGGGTCGTCATAGCCCCTGCCCCACCCTGCCAACCTAGAGTCCTGCTATGAAGCAGCTCTATAAATCAGTGGTGTCCAAAATTCCTTCAAAGAGGGCCAGATTTGGTGAAGTGAAGGGCCGTGGAGGCCGACCAAAGGGTCAGCCAAAGTTGTTGACTTTTTTTAGGATTGAGGTTGTTGAGGGTTTTTTTTTTAGGATTTTACCCCAGGGAATTAACTGCCACAGGGGCCAGATTAAACTGGTTGGCGGGCCGGATTGGGCTCCCAAAACGGACTTTGGACCTGCCTGCTATAAATGAAGTCACTGAATAAATTTGAGGAAAGCAAAATGTCTCTTGGAGAAGGATCTGAAATATATTGGTGGAAGCTTGAACTTCCTTTTATTATGGATTGTTTCATTTCATGCTTTAATGTGTTGTAAATCGCTTTGAGTTTTTTTCTTTAAAATATAAAGCGGCATAGAAATGAAATTAATAATAGTAATAAATTTTAGATGGGGGGGAGCATCAAGACCGTCAGTGGTGACGAGCACAACCAAAGCTTAAGGTGTCATTTGGCAATTAGCTTTTATATCAGAGTTTCTAACACGGCTCCTCCACGAATTTATCTCCGACACTTTAATTTGCAAGTTGCTCCAAGACATCAGTGGAACATTGTCCAAATATTACCAGGAATGAATGAACAAATGAGACTCGTTCAAGGATTCCACGGAGGCTGTGTGTGTCCGTGTGTTAACTACGGGCATCAGGGCGTGGGGGCAAGAGGGCACACAACACCAATGTCCCCCCCCCCACGGGGCAGATGCGTCCTTCCCTGCAGCACCCACCCTTCTTACGCACCCCCCAACTCAAACTCCCGGGAGTCGTCTTAAGGATCCAGATGTTGAAAAACAGCCAAGGGTTGGGATGTTTGCCAAGTACACAGTGATGCTGATGCAATGCTCTGACAGGACTACGCAACATCCTCCCTCCCCTCCCCCCTTGCCCATTCACGCAGCAGCCAGACGCCAAGATGCCTTCGCAGCAGCAGGAATTTTTAAAAAAAGTAGTGTGGGATCTTCACCGTGCAGCCAGGTGATTGTAATAAGGCAAAGTTTATGCTCCCACTGACCCAGGAAAAGGAGAGGCGGGAAACAGGCAGAATTCTGGGTGTCTGGTGGGAACAGGAGGGAGAACTCAAGGCATCCTGGGTCTCCAGCGTACAACCCTGACATCCTGGCTCCTAACCAGCTGCAAACTCTGGGGAAGCCTGCAAGAGTTATGAATGCACAGGGGCAGCTCGCATTGGGTCCATCTGGAGCAGTGTGGCCTTCCCAGACTGGCAGCTGCCCTCCCGGCTTTCAGAGACCCTACCTGGAGACGTCATTGGGGATAAAAGCTGGGACCTTTTGCTTGCAAAGTAGGTTCCCCACTTCTGAGCTACGGCTCTTTCCCCACAGGGGTATTTACTTATTGGTTTTTAATTGCATTTCTACCCCACCCTTTTCTCCTAAGAGCTCAAGGTGGCACACATGACTCTCCCCCTCCCTCAATTAACCCCCACAACAACCCTGCAAAGTCGGTTACCTGGAGGCAGGGAATGGTCCAGTGAGCTTCACAGCTGAGTGGGCATTCGAACCCTGGTCTCTCAGGTCCAAGTCTGACCCTCTAACCACCACACCACACCACACCACACCACACCAGGGCTGGGTGATATATTGATACAGTGGTACCTCTGGTTAAGAAATTAATTCGTTCCGGAGGTCTGTTCTTAACCTGAAACTGTTCTTAACCTGAGGTACCACTTTAGCTAGTGGGGCCTCCAGCTGCCGCCATGCGATTTCTGTTCTCATCCTGAAGCAAAGTTCTTAACCCGAGGTACTATTTCTTGGTTAGCGGAGTCTGTAACCTGAAGCGTCTGTTAACCCAAGGTACCACTGTATATCATCCAAAACCAGTTTGAAGTCAATATTGTGATATTGGTTTCATTATTGTTTACCTGGCAATATATCGCAAATCATGGGGTGTGCGTGTGTGTGTGCTAAGCAAAAATCATGATGCAGGAAAGACCATGAAGCCAGCCAATGGCTCTACACAGCTCCATCCTTATTTTAGACACCGTGATATAGCAGTATATCATGATGTCGCCTAGCCCTACACCACACTAACTCTCACCCCCAGTGAACAGCTAGCCTTACAACAAATCCTGTGTGAGAGGCCAACTTTTACCACCCCTGTCTGTTTTAAAACCTGTTATTTCTGGAGACAACAAGGCTACCCCCCTGGAAATTATTACTTTGCAACTGCTGCAGACCTCTCCCTCTGTCTCTCCCCCTTGTGCTCAAGCCACCTTCCTCTTCTACTGAATTATGGGAGAGCTACCCATTTTAGCACGGGTGGCGCTGCGGGTTAAACCACAGAGCCTAGGACTTGCCAATCAGAAGGTCGGCGGTTTGAATCCCCGCAACAGGGTGAGCTCCCGTTGCTCGGTCCCCGCTCCTGCCAACCTAGCAGTTCGAAAGCACGTCAAAGTGCAAGTAGATAAATAGGTACCGCTATGGCAGGAAGGTAAATGGCGTTTCCGTGCGCTGCTCTGGTTCGCCAGAAGCGGCTTAGTCCTGCTGGCCACGTGACCCGGAAGCTGTACACTGGCTCCCTCAGCCAATAAAGCGAGATGAGCGCCGCAACCCCAGAGTCGGCCACGACTGGACCTAATGGTCAGGGGTCCCTTTACCTTTTTACCCATTTTAGCAATATTTGGGTCTTACCCTGCCTTGACCACCTGTTAAACCTCACTCCCCCATTCAGAGTTACACACACACACACCCCTACACCTTCACAGGTTTTTTTTTAAGAGCAAGGGGAAGTACAGAGCTCAGAAGCGAAAGTAAAAAACCATGAGCATTTGCATGCATGGTAGCTTTTAACCCCAGAATCTGTAAAGCCACAATCCCAGGCCCTGCAAGCTCTGAAAAGGGGCGGGGGTCTTCATTTCAATCAGCATGAACAGGACTTATTTCCAAATAAGATTGCTCTTAAATAAATAAATAAATAAATAAGAGGATAAACTGAGGTACAGGGAAGATGCCCTGCAGGATCAGGCCCAAAGCTTCCATCTACTGCCTCTGAGAGAGGACAGTCGGCAGAGAAATTCATTTAGCAACGTCAGGGAGTCCAAAACCCTACCCAGTGGCATCACCCCAGTGATCTAGTCTTCAAAGACATGCTGCTAGCTTGCATGCCATGAGACTTAAAAGGAAGATTATCCATGGGCAAGAAGAACTGCTGGATCAAACCAAAATTCCATGTAACCCAGTGTCCTGTTCCCAACAGCGGTCAGTCACACACTCCAAGCAAGACCACAAGGGCAGCATTCAACTAGGTTTCACAGCAAGTACACCCGCTGAAATGTATGAATACGACCAAGACAGGTTTGTTCATTTCAGTGGGTCTACTCTGAGTAAAATGGAGCTGAATAACACTCCACGGCATCAGTCTCTGTCCTCCGCGTGTGATAATAACTCTGCAATGTAGCTCAGAGGTAGCTGCCAGCATGATGCTCTCAGGCAGTGTTCGAAATTAGCCAGGCGCACTTTTGCACCTGATTATTGGTCACTTGCAACCAAGTGAAGATGCCTGGATGCCACAATGGCACCTGATATCTCCACCACCTGGAGGTGCATGCGTGGGCATCAATGGATTTGGACTGTTTTCACTTGCTAATACCACATCCTGTAGAATTCTATCTATTTTATCTGTACAATCAGAATGTATTTCAGGAACCAAAGTGCTTTTTCTGTGCAGCCTGAGCAGGAAACAGCGGTTTGGTGAATTGTTGCTTGTTTTCTCTTACCCCACTGCCCTGCTCACAGTTGGGAAGAATACATTCCTAGGTTATGAATGGTTCCTGTTACCATTAAGAAAAAGAAGTGGGAATAGGCCAATAGATATGCAGACAATCCCTGGATCAAGTGACTTTTCTTCTTTAAGTTCTCAACCTAGCTCAAGGTTGTCATCTAACTAGCCAGATGTTTGACTGAGAATCAATCAGTCAGTCCCATCACTGGAAAAATAAGACACGAGAGCAATCTTGAACTACGACGGCAAGTAGACAAAGTTTTGGCAAATGGTTTAAGGAGCCTTTTGGCACCTACCTTATATATCTGAGTTTCTAACACTGGAGCTCAACATCAGGAGGGTGAGAGATTCCCCATTTCTGATTTAAGAGGCATCCTCCGCTCTCCTGGAGAGAATGCCTCTTTTAAATAGAGGCATTCTTCCATCTCTTGCATGCGGTAGGGAATGCCGATTCCTAGGAGCAGGGATGTGGAACATCTATAGGGCCCCTTCAGAAGTGTCCAGCTCCCATTACCCTGACCACTGGTCATGCCTTCCACCCAGATTAGCCATCCACCATATGCTGTCTTATGGCAACATAAATCCCATGTTTATCTTTATTTCCAGTGCTTGAAATTAGCCATGCGCCAGGCACATTTTGCGACTGACACGGGTTCATATGTGACCATGTGGAGATATCTGGATGACAGGTTGGCGAATGGCTCCTCCACCTGGCTGGCCCCTCCAGCTGTCTTAAGCAGGTCATTTACTGCATTTATCTCCCACCTTTTTCTCCAAGGAGTGCATGGTTTACCCCCTGCTCAGTTAATTCCTGCAACGACCCTGTGAGGTAGGTGAAGAGGCCGTGACCGACTCCAAGGTCGCCCAGCAACAGAGTGGGGATTTGAACCCTAATCTCTCAGGTCCTAGTCTAACGCTCTAACCACTACACCCTACTGGCTTCCTAGAGTCTTTCTGCTATGGGGCAGCTCTATAAATTAAGGAGGGAACGAAATATGGAGAAAGCAAAATGTCACTTAGAGAAGGATCCGAAATATTTTCCTTGAAGCTTGAATCTGTTGTATTCTAGATTGCTTTATTTAATGTTGTAAACGGCTTTGAGATTTTTTATTTAAAATATAAACCAGTAAAGAAATGAAATTAAAAGGAATAAACTCCACTGGGGGGGGGGGGGGCAAAATGGCACCTACACATACTGCTGTGGTGCCTGTAACCCAGGTTTAATTTAATATATCAGCTAATTTGGTGATTAGCTTATATATCCAACACTATCTCATTCTCCAAATTTGGAAGCCCCTCTGTCATGCCAACATGATCCAAAGGTGGTTTTCAAGCAATACAGAAATACCCAAAAATGTTTTTTTCTGAAGGCCTTCTTGAACCTACTGCCAACCTGTCACATTAGGCAACCCCTCTTCTTTGGGAAGGACCGCAGCTCAGTGACAGCGCACCTGCTTTTCATGCAGAAGGTATCGGGTTCAATCCCCAGTGATGGCTGGGAAAGAAGGTATCGGGTTCAATCCCCAGTGATGGCTGGGAAAGAAGGTATCGGGTTCAATCCCCAGTGATGACTGGGAAAGATTCCCTTCCTGAAACCCCAGAGAGCTGCTTCCAATCCGTGTGGACAACACTGAACTAGATGGACCAACAGTCTGACTTAGTTTAAGTCAGCTTTCTATGCTCCTAGTGTTAAGGGAGATGAATATCCCTCTGTTTTCTCCAGAGATGGGAACACCACCTGCGGCCTCTGGACCAAAACACCCAACACCAACATCTTCCCTGACCATTGCCCATAATTTCTGCCTTGAAGGGGGTTGGACTAGATGACCCTGGGGGCTCTTCCAACTCTACAATTCTGTGGTTGCTGCGAGTTCAAAGACAGCTGGAGGGCAGCATGTTGGATATCACTGGGAAATGTTATGTTTGTGGGTGCAAGACACCCTAAATTCCTGTGTCCAGCAGGAGTTAGAATTTAATCAAGGTAAATGTTAAAATATATTTCCTGACTAGGAAATTGCCTGGGGTGATGGACAAAAGGAAGGTAATTAGCCGTTAGGATAGCAAAAGAGGGGGGCCCCCTCCCTCAACGCAGAATTAGTTTTGAAGAAAAAGAAGAGTTTTGAAGTAGAGTTTCAGAATTGGCTGTGATGTGGGAAAAGGTTGCAGGAAGGAAAAGGCAGAACACCATGTTGAGCTTTCTGCTTGAATCCAAGGCCGCAGCTATGGGAGAAACAAGACGCTTTTGGGGTGTTAATGCTGGGAACCTCTCCACTATAGGCTCGGGCAGTATATCTGTGTAAATAAGCCATACATCCTAGAGACACCAGTGTCTCCGCTGTGCCTCATTCCCAAAGGCCAAGCGCAGACCCTGGCGAAGCACTCAGAACCCCTGGAATTCTGCATGACTCACAGTGGATTCGGCTAGAGAACTGTTTCCCAAACTTGGGATGTTTTTGGACTACAATTCTCATCATCCCTGACCACTGGTCTTGCTAGCTAGGGATGATGGGAGTTATAGTCCAAAAACAACCAGAGTCTTCCCGGATGGAAAGCGACTCCCTGTTTATATACAGCAGCGGGGGCTCTGCAGACTGAAGAGGGGCAACATCTGTGGCCTTCTGGCATCGATAACACCTGGAGAGGAGCCACAGGTCCCCCCCCCATTCCCCTCCCTCTCTGTAGCTTAAAGAGATGCCCATTAGGAATGATATTTTGAGAAGGGTTTGAAGGTGATGAGGGAGATTGGAGGGGTGCGGGAAAGAAGAGAAGAACAAATACTCCCCTATAAACAGAGAGTGAGGGCAGCCATCTGGAGCAAAAGAAGACCTGGTTAACCAGAGAGCCTGAAGCAACAGTGGCCCGTCCATGGAGTGGGAAGGGAAACCGTCACAGAGACAGAGCTCAGTGGAAAATCAAATAAATAAATAAATGCAAAACTCCAGGAAGAGGTGGGGCAAGATTTATGGTGGGGGAGGGGGCAAGCACGAGTGAGAAAAGGTCTGGGCAAGGCGAGTCGGGCGACAGGGGGAAGCTTAGGTCCCACCCCTCCAGCACATCACCACCACCACCACCATCATCATCTTCATCCTAACAGGAGGATTGAGGAGGGACTTTTATTCTGGAACAGAATCCTGTCTGGCGACCTGCCAGGTTTAGGTGCTAAGAGAAGACGCAATTATGTCCTCAAGCTCCCCTCCCCTCCGATTATTATTTTTTTTACCTCTCCCTCTCTGTCCCCCCCCCCCACGCCCAATAAAGCCAGTGGCCTGCTCATTCAAAGTCAGGAAGCCATTTCAGGCGCCCCAGAAACCCCCCTGACCTGTCTCCTAAGCTCCCCCCAGAAGTACTCTCCCTCCCCACACTCAATAAAACAACTGTGTGGGTTTTTTTGGGGGGGGCAGAGGGGAGTTATTTTCTGAACCCTGCTTTGTATTTAAGCGCTCCGGCCGCCCTCTGCCTCCCCGCCCCCACTCAACGCCAGTCTCTCTCTCTTCTTCCCAAACTGGGAGGGAAAGGAGGGAGTGCGGGATGGTGGCAGGAGGAGGAAGAGGAAGTGAAGAAGCAAGGCCGGGGAAGGAGGACAAAACAGGGCTCTAACTTTTTGAAACGAGCTTTTTTCCTCCTTCCCACCCAAAAGGCCGCGGTGGGTGTTTTTATCAGATAATGCTACAGGACCCGGCGAGTCTGGCTGTTGGAGAGCGGAGTAGTTTGGAAAGTGCTTCTCGCGGAAATAAAAGTGTATATTGTCAAGAGGAAGCCTAACCTCCAAAACCGAAGTTCCAGCTTCCTGTCCCCCCCCCCGCCCCTTCCATCCTCGGCGAAGCACGCCAAAGAAAGAAGAAAAACCCACTTTCTTGCGAGTTTTTATGAAGACGAAACCTTTTTGAGAAAGAAAAAGTTCTTCGCCAGCTGCTTGACGTCTCCCTCCCCCCGAAACCCCCCCTCGCAGGTTCGGAAGACGCTTCGCCAGGAAGTCGAGTAAGCAAAATCTCACGCCTCCCCCACCCTGCCGGGCGAAGGGGCCGGAGGCGCAGCGAACTCCCAAGCCAGCGAGGCCGGGGAGATAAGGAGGCTCCCAGCCCCAGCCCCACTCTGCCCGTGCCCCACTCCTCCAGAGGCCGCAGGGATCCCACTTCCACCGCCCCGCTCCTCCTCCCCCACCCCAAAGGGGAAAACCCCCCAACTTTTCAAGAGACGCACTTACAAAGCCGCTTAAAGGATCCCCCAAATCGAAAGGTCGGGTAGGTCCACTTCTTTTTGAAAAAGCCTCCCTTTTCTGTCCACCCCCTTGGTGGGGGGGGGGTGGAAGCGAGGAGGAAGAGCAGCCTCCTCTTTCGAACCGGCCGGCGAGATCCCTCCTCCTCTCTCCAAATCCTGCTGCGCTCTCGCCCCCCTCCCTTGGCCAAATGCGCTCTTTACACATGGAGGCGCTGGGCGCGAGCATGCGCGCACCGCCCGCCGCCGCCGCCGGCCCACTTGGCTCTTGAATCCTCCTCCTCCTCCTCCTCCGATCTTCCTCTTCCTCTCTTCCCTCCCCCGGCCAAGCTCTTAATTAGATGGCAGCAGGCAAACTCCGCCTCTGCCATCTCCTTCCTTCTACTCCGCCCGCCCTCGCCAACTCCGCTCTCAAAACTTTGCGCAAAATGGAACGGCTGGAAGAGCGCGCGCGCGCAACGAGGAGGCTCCTCGGGCAGGAGATAGGCGGAAAGAGAGCGCGCAGCGAAGGATCGGCTTGGAGATCGGGGCAGAGAAGGAAGGGGGGATGGCTGAGGATGCGACGGGGGTGGTCCCCCACTTTTTGGGTGTTCCTCTTTCTCTTTGGGGCCACGTGGAGAGGCTGGACCGCGGCAGACCAAGTCTGGGTATGTGCCGATCTAGAGGCAGGGGGCTTCTTTCTGCGTGTCCCACTCCGGGGAGGGAATGGGAGGCGGCGGCTACTGCTACATCCGATGGGGCTTTGCATGCTGGGGGAGGAAGAGGAGAAGCCGCCCAGCCTCGCTCGGGCGTCGGTGCCAGAGAGCGCTTCTTGTTGGACCTGGAGAGTAAGAGGACGGAGAAGGACGGCCGCCCGGGACTCGAGGCCCAAGGGTGCTGACGACACGACTTTGCTTGCTGCGTTTACTCGGGAAGAAGGGCGGCCGCGGCCGGAACGGTAATCCCTTTATCGGGGCCGGCCGACTAAACTGTCAGCAAGCTTCCAGGTGCTCCGGAGCTCTCCGCTGACGCTGCGGAGTTGAAAGCCAGCTCTCGCCTTTCTGGCATTTTGGTTGGGGCCTAATGCGAGGGACAGGGTAGCTTAGTCGGTAGAGTCTGGCTCTCCGGGTCGTGGGTTCGAGCCCCACGTCGGGCAAAAGAGGAGTTGGGCTAGACGACCCTCGAAGCCCCTCGCAGCTATGCAGTTCTATGGTTCTCCCACCCACTCCACCACAATTGCTCGGTACAGTTTCCGCGAAATTGGGGCATTCACAATCTGGGTTAAAATGAGAGCTATAAAGAAGCACCTATGGCCAAACCCCTTGGGTTTTCCCCCAATCACTGCTGGGCTCCAAACTTCAATCAGCCACAGCCATCATAAGGCAGGTTGTTTCCTTTGTGTTCCCCGTTAAAACCAGTGCTTGATTCAGAGCTGGAGGACTGTAATTTTGTTTTTGGGGGAGCAGTTGGGCAGCTGCTTTGTATGCAGGAGGTCCCAGGTTCAAGCCACTGGGGTGGGGGGCACACACACCAGCCACCTCCGTCTACTGCTACTGGCAGTGCCTTCCAGGGGTCGCAGGCAGAAGCACCCCACCCCATCTTTTATGGGACTCCAGGAATTGGCTGCATCAAAAGCATTGTTCTATTCAACAGTAGAGCCACTGAAATGAATGGGCCCAATCTAGTCAGGTTCTTTCATTTCAGTGGGCTGTCTCTAATGCTAATTCTACCCAGAAATTAGAACTGTTGAAATTGACATAACCAACACAGGTCCATTCATCTCAGTGGGTCTGCCCTGTGTAGAAGGTACTACTTGGTGGGTCTACTTGTGAGTAAAACTTTGGATGCAAGGCTTGCACAGTGGTGGACCCTGCTCCAGTCTCTTGTGGGCTGCAGCTCTTAGGCTTCTTCCATCAGCAACTTTTAAGTCTCTTTAAGGTTACCATATTTATTTGAGTCTAATGTGCCCTCGGATCTAATGCACACCTCAATTTTCAGAACCTTGAAACCAAAAAAGGTATTTGCTGGCGAATGCAAATGTGCCATCGAATCTAATGCGCACCTTAATTTTCGCAGCCAAGTAATTTGGCCAAATGAGATTAGATTTGAGTAAATACGGTATTAAGAACTTCCATCCAATCTCTTGTGCCCACTAAAGCTCCCCTGCACCATCTTTGAGGATGAGATTTCAAGTCTACACCAGAGGCAACACGCCCAGCCCTTACACCAACTACCTTTCGGTGAGCACAATAAAACCTGGAATGCAAATCAGGTGAAAAGGTGTGGTCTGGCTGGTCATGAGGCTGGCCATGATGGCTGTCAGCATTCCAAGGTCTTTTAGGTGTCACGTTCTGGGGTGTGCCTTTAAGGTAACACCGTGTTTGAAGAATGGAGGGCATCAGCTGTGCTGCATTAATTATGCTCCCTGGTGAGTTTGTAGGAGCAGGGTGGGTCCGAAGGGACAATGGCTATCTACTGTCTTTTTTTTCCTTCTTCACCTAAACAAATGGAATAGAGGAAGACCTTTCTCGTTTTCTTATATTTTGCCAGGGAAACATGGCCAGCTTTCTTAAACCTAAAATTCTCAACAGGAGGGCAGATCCTATAAGTTGAAACAGGAATCTGCTACAGAAGACGCTGCCCAGTCCTATGGCATTTTAAGAGGGAGTTTGGAGATAGTGCACCGTAAACAGGTGACCACGTGCAAAGTTTAAGGTCAGAGTGGCCAAGAAATAAAGCCCAATACCAGTCCTGCTTAGAGTAGACCTGCTGCAATTGATGGGCATGACTCACTTTGGTCTTTTAATTGCAGCATGTCTGTTGTGAGTAGGGCTAGCACTCGATACTACTCTTCCCCATAAGATGCTGGGGCAGGTTACAGCAATGTATAGAGACAATATTGAAATTGTTTAAAGAATTTACAATCAGGAAGGATAGGGTGGGGCCTAAAATATAGCAACGCAAGAAGAGCCCTGCTGCTCAGGGCAATAGGCCACCTAGCATATGACCCTGTTCTCAAAGTGACCAACCAGATGCCGCTTTTGGGGGGAAAACACAAGCAGGACACAAGTGCAACAGTATCTCTCCACTTGTGATTCCCAGGAACTGAAATTCAGAGGAACAAATTAGGGTGTTAAAGGTGAGGGTTAAAAAGGCGTGTTTTCAGCATACAGTAAAGTACTTTCCTTCCTTGGATGTTTTTAAGCAGAGGTTGAATGGCCTTTAGCTGAGATTCTTGCATTGCAGGGGTTTGGATTAGATGACCCTCAGGGTCCCTTCCAACTCTACAGTTCGGATTCCATACAATTTAAGGTGCCATGCTCACCTCTGTAGAGAGGGGGTTCCACAGCTAAGGGGCTGCTACAGAGTGACCTGTTTGGCAACTGCTTCCCTTGTTCTGCACTGGCTCCCAGTATGTTTCCAAGCACAATTCAAAGTGTTGGTGTTGACCTTTAAAGCCCTAAACAGCCTTGGCCCTGTATATCTGAAGGAGCGTCTCCACCCCCATCATTCAGCCCAGACACTGAGGTCCAGCTCCAAGGGCCTTCTGGTGGTTCCCTCTTTGCAAAATGTGAAGCTACCGGGCAGAGGGCCTTTTCGGGAGTGGCACCTGCCCTGTGGAATGCCCTCCCGCCCAATGTCAAGGAGATAAACACGACTTTCCAGAGACATCTGAAGGCAGCCCTGTATGGGGAAGTTTTTAATATCTGAGGTTTCATTGTATTTTTACATTCTGCTGGAAGTTACCGAGAGTGGCTGGGGCAACCCAGTCAGATACAAATAAATTAGTATTAGTATTATTACTAGACTGTCATCATCCCTATTGCCCCGCATCCCCAATGGAAGCTACTGGTGAGGCGCATGTGATCGCCCTGACTTTGTTGCTGTCTGAATAATAGTTTTGCAACTAATAGCAGGCAGTGTTAAGAACAACATAACCTATGGATAATTTCAAAGATGTAGTAAGATTTCAGTCCCCATGGTTTTGGTTTTTTTAAAAGATAGGAGTGTCTCAGAGTCCTACCTGGAAATTCCTGGAATTAAACCTGGGACCTTTTGCATGCAAAGCAGAACATACAGTACAACCTCTTGCAAATATGGAAACAAAGACAGTCCCTCTGGAAGCAGGCCTAATAAACTATGTTAATGCCATTTCACAACGGTGAGGCATGGAGACAACAACGCCAAGTCACAAATCACAGGCCTACGTTTGCACATTTGTTTAACTATTGATGTTCTGATTCCAGGGCCTTGGAAGAGGAAGCAAGCATGTTGGGTCAAGCGAGGAGGGCCTTAGTTAAATACTGCTAATATTTTAAAATGAACAAAACGTGGAGTGGTTTCCCTTTAGGTTCCTTCCAGCTAAGGATAGTGGCGACAGAAATAGCAAGGGTTACATCATCTGCTTTCCTAAATATTAATGTGTGTGTGTGTGCGCACACACACACACGAACACACACAGAGTGTGTTCTCTTGAGACAGGCCAGAGATTGCACGCCGTTTTGAGAGCGAGGGAAGAAAGGGGGGACATTTCAAGGTATACCTGTCTGCCTGGTAGGCTGTGTGAAGGCTAGTCACCTTCCCTAGGGTTAGCCAATGTAATGCCTTCCAGATGCTGTTGGAGTACACTTCTGCTATCATCATCTCTGACCATTGGGCCATGCTGATTGCCAAGAACGAGGAATGTAAGAAGAGCCCTGCTGGATTGAGCCCATGGCCTATCCAGTCATAGAATTGTTGAGTTGGAAGGGACCCCAAGGGCCATCTAGTCCAACCCCCTGCAATGCAGGAATCTCGGCTAAAGCACCCAGATGGCCACCCAATCTCTGCTGAAAAACCTCCAAGGAGTCCACCCCCCCCCCCGAGGGAGTCTGTTCCACTGTCAGAAAGTTATTCCAGAAGTTGAGTCAGAATCTTCTTTCTTGTCACTTGAAGCCACGGGTTCAAGTCCTGCCTTCCAGCATCCTTTTTGCACAGTGGCCAACAAAATCTGCATGGTACCAAGCTGGTGTGTACCTCTGATCTACACAGACCAGAACCTTTTTTTTAAAAAAAAATCATTATAATGAAGCACAGGAATATTTCAGCACTTGGCAAACAATACAATGACAGAAGAGCAGGGGAATGAGAAGAGGTTTGTACATAGGAACCATCCATACAGCGGAGATGGTGATTTTAAAATAAGAAGAGCTCTGCTGGATTACACCAAAGGCCCATGTAGTCTGGCATTCAGTTAGGAACATAGGAAGAAACCTTAATAGTGAGTCAGATCATTGGCTCATTGAGCTTAGTGTTGTCCACACTGACTGGCAGCAGCTCTCCAGGGGTCTCTTCCCTGTCATGCCTGCAGATGCCAGGGACAGAATTTTCTACATGCAAAGCAGAAAATCTATCACAGAGCTATGAGATTGATCTCCAAGGACCTTCTGGCAGTCCCCACACTGTGAGAAGTGAAGTTGCAGGGAACCAGGCAGAGGGTCTTCTTGGTAGTGGCGCCCACCCTATGGAATGCCCTCCCATCAGAAGTGAAGAAGATAAGTAACTATACAACCTTTAGAAAACACCTGAAGGCAGCCCTATATTGGGAATTTGTTAATGTTTAGTTATGTTTTTATGTATGTCGGAAGCTGCCCAGAGTGGCTGGGGCAACCAGTCAGATGGACGGGGTACAAATAATAAAATTATTATTATTATTCCTTGCCCTCCACCCAGACTGAAAGCCCTGCCCATGGCAGAGAGGTGTATTATAAACCACCCTGTGAGTCTCAGATGAAGGGTTGTATAGAAATTTTAACAACAACAACAATAGAGGGGCCAATACTCTTTGGGGTCTCCCTGCTCCACAAAGGAGATGATGCTTTCAAAATGGCAGTTGTCTTTTAAAAGCCCTGGCATGGAAATCACTCGTGTACTGAATCCTATTAGGATCTAAGTGTTGCTTTTTTCGTTTTTCAAAAGGAAAACACATTTAAAGGGTGGTTGGGGAGCCTCAGGTCCATGGAGAGAATTCAGCCCTCCAGCTTACCTGGCCCTGAAAACTCTCCAGATGCATCACCCCATAGGAGCCAACTCCTATGGTCTGAGAGGTCTCCCCCCACAATAAAATGTTTGAGGGTGCTGCCCCTCCCCCAAAATTGATGAGTATTGCCATTCAAATGGGGTGTGCACACCACGTCATTTGATTGATTATGCAGGGTGGGGCTTACCTGGCCCCCCCAATATTTGATTCAAGCTGGCCCCCTGCATCACCCTGTCACAGCTCCTGCGTCACACCGTCCTTGAGCGCACTGTGCCTTTGTAATAAAGCCTCTTTGCTTGGCTTGATGGAGGATGGAGAGAAAGGTGTGGGTGAGCAGAAACCAGCCTACTGCCCAGAGGTTAAATTTGCATCCATTGCTCTGCCCAGTTTTGCCTGTGGCCCTGCTCACCACTTGCATGCAGTCCTCAAAACCTCTACCAGAAGGGAATGCAGCCCTAGAACTGAAAAACGTGCCCCCCACCCCAAATCCCTGACTTAAAAGGATTGTCTGTCTATGTAATCATTGGAGAATTAGCACCCTTGGGTGTCAGACTTCAGCGGGGCTTGTTCAACTGGGCTCTTAAGTGAAACCACTTAGCATAACTTGTTCAGGTGGATGCGGAAAGGTGCACTTGGAATGACAAGGAGAAGATGAGTCAACTTACATTAAATAAATAGGTTTGTGTACAGTATGTGAAAGACGGAGGGAGGGGGAAAGGAATCTGTTGACCTCAAAGCAAGATTTGCACACCTGGGATTAAAATACAACTCATTGTTTTTCTGAACTTCTGATGGGGACAAGAACAGTAGTGTGCTGCAGAATTCTTGAGGTGGCGCAGCTATCCTGCGCACTACACCCCACCCTAACAGTAGATGGCTTTGGTTCTGCGGGGGATCAGTTCCCAGTTTTCACTTCCATCTTTTAAAATGGGAATAAGCAGCCCACATTTATCTTTTTGCTGCTGCTAACCATATTTTAAAATGGTTTTCCAAAAATGCACAACTTGTGTCAAAAAGGTTAGAAAGAAAGAAGAGACACAGAAGCGGGCTCTTATAAAGCTTCCCAACCTGTTCTGCCGGAGATGATTCTTGCTCTTCCACAGGTAACCAAGGTGTGGGGCATTTGCAAGCCTGCTATTATCCTACCTCACAGATTGTGTTGGGATATGTGTTCTTGAACTCTGAGAATGCCCCTGTGGAGCTAGAACAGATATGAAATTCCCTCAGCCTGCAGTGGCCTGCACCCCACTTTCCAGTTGAAATATTTGGGAGTCCTGGAAAAGTTGTGGACAGCAATTAGTTGTTCCTTTTTTCCTGTGACTCTTTTAGCTTCCTGCTTTTCCTATGGCATCCTGCCTCACCCACAATCTTCCAGGGGCCACATTGCGGTGGTGGGCAGAGCCAGAAGGGAAAGTAGGCAGAGCAATAAATGCAAATTTTACCTTTTGTACCATAGGTACAACACATAGATGTGTTCTACACCCACGCCCACACACCCCTCTGCCCTCCATCCAGGTAAGCAAGATGCATTATCAGAATTAAAGGACTTCTACCCAGGCAAAAACACCCAAGGAGATAAAGAGGCAAGGCTGGTGAGAGATGCTGGCCTGGGTAGAGTCCCGAGCAGTGAAAAAAACTTAGATATATAAGATTGGCACAAAATGGCTCCTTAAACCAGGGTTAAAGGTAAAGGTACCCCTGCCCGTACGGGCCAGTCTTGACAGACTCTAGGGTTGTGCGCTCATCTCACTCTAGAGGCCGGGAACCAGCGCTGTCCACAGACACTTCCGGGTCACGTGGCCAGCGTGACAAAGCTGCTGCGGCGAACTGGCACCAGAGCAGCACACGGAAACGCCGTTTACCTTCCCGCTATAAGTGGTACCTATTTATCTACTTGCACTTAAGGGTGCTTTCGAACTGCTAGGTGGGCAGGAGCTGGGACCGAAAGACGGGAGCTCACCCCGCCGCGGGGATTCGAACCGCCGACCATGCGATCGGCAAGTCCTAGGCGCTGAGGTTTTACCCACAGCGCCACCCGCGTCCCTATAAACCAGGGTTACAGTCGCCAAAACAGAATGACTAGTTGCCATTTTGGGGCCAGGCCGCTTGAAAGTTATATTTTTCAATATGACTTTTTGGTTCCTGAAATTCATTGTGCAGATAAAATGTAATGGGTAGAATTCTACGGAATGTGTTGCCAGTTTGTGAAAAAGGTCCAGGTCCAAGGATCCCTAGGCGTGCTCCTCCAGATGGTGGAGACGTCAGGCGCTATCCTTTGGCCCAGGCATCTTCACATGGTCGCAAGTGGCCGGTAGCCAGGTGCAAAATGTGCCTGGTGAATTTCTAACGTTGGTCCTGAGGGCCAAATGGAGAGGCATGGAGCTGCTTTTGTGCAAAAGGCCTGAAGTTCCCACCCTTGCTTCCCCCACATGCACACTTTATAAACTACTTTGTACATTCCCCTAACAAAATAAAGTCTTAAGGGAATGTGGCCTCGGTGGTTCACATCCATTGGGCTATACTCATATTGCTCCATTTCTCTCTCACATTTCTTTGCCATCAACCTTTCTAATTGTTAAAGTCATTGGAACAGAGACTTCTCGTTTCTCTCCTGTTGCTCATGTACCCCTACGGAGCCATGTTTCTAGAACATGCACACTATAAACGATCATGCTTTCTGCAGGCTATGAAATGCGGCCCACCCTCCCCATGCAACCTGCAAAAGTGAGTTAAGATTGTTTTTTGTACATTAAGTTATAGAATTTGGAAAACAATCTCTATAGCAAAGACCAGCATCAATCCAAAGCCATCAAAGAAGCATCAGGCAGTGTAGTCCGAAGGTCATAATCAGAGTTAAGATTGTCATTATAAAACTAGCAGTTCATAAAACACTCCTTGGGGGGCGGGGGGGTGGGAGTTGCATTGTTTTTAAGGTGGGTGAAATTCTTCAGAATAGTTTTGTTTTTAAAGGTAGGTTGCATCCAACTAAACTAGAGTAGCCCCACTGAAGTGAATGGATCTAAGTAAGTTGTGTCCTTTAATATTAGTGAGCCTACTCTGAGGATGACTAGCACTGGACACAAGCTAGCGCTACTCAGAGTAGACCCATTGAAAATAACAGACATGCTCGGTTCATGTCCATTAATTTCAATGGGTCTACTCTGAGTAGGAAATTGTTTGAGACAACCAAGTGTTTACTAGGGTGAGAAAGAAGCTATCACCACTTTCAGTGGCAAGACACCCGCTCCCAACATAAACAGGAAAGGTGTGTTTCATAAAACCCCTTTTAAAAGAATTTTGCAAGAAAACATTTCAGTGAGTTGGACTGCAGCTCCCAGTCTGACATGGGCTTTTATACATTTGGCAATTGTTCAATGAATGGAAGAGGGGACACACAGAAAAGGAAGCAAGCTTTTGAAGTAAATGCAGTTCCATGCACAATAACTTTCTAGATAACACCCCCTGCTGCCGCCTTTATGCTGGAATCTCAGCCTGCACCAGGCAATTCTGACAGCTAAAAGTATGCTGGCCTTTAGGGAGTGGCAGGTGCTGGTTGGATATTTTAAACTGGACCTCACATTCACATGGCACTAATAACTTGCTAATAAATGTGTGCTCCATAAATTAGTCTAACCGCCATCATCATGGGGCTTCCAGCAACTGGTATTCTGAAGCACTGCTGTCTCCCAGCACAACCATCATGGCTAGCAGCTGGGAATCATGGGTGGGGAGAGCTGGTGTTACACTCAGGTCCTGCTTGTGGGGACTTACTATTGGGGCATCCGGTTCACTACTGTAAAAACAGGACTCTGGACCACTTGGTCCTCCTTTGGCCTGATCCAGCTGCAGAGTTCTTTGGGCTGCATTCAACTAAGTTCTACTCTACAGCAGACCCACTGAAATTAATGGGCCTACATTAGTCATATCCATTCATTTCAAAATGCATACTTTCTAGCACTGGATACAACCCTATGTTCTTAAGTTCCAATTCTATCTCCATTCAGTTTTACCAGACCCTCCAAGAGGCCCTGTTTCCCAGGGACAGTCCCAGATTTATAGACGCTGTTCCGGTTTCTGATTTGATCCCAGAATGTCCCATTTTTCCTTAGGAGAAATTATCATCAGAGAAATGTTGGAGTGTATGGTAGGCTGTCCCAATTTTCATGGGAGAAATGTTGGAGGGTAGGGTGTTATGCAACCCGAGCCAAGGAGATAAGTAACTATACAACCCTTAGAAGACATCTGAAAGCCATCCCGTATAGGGAAGTTATTTTTAATGTTTAATGTTTTATTATATTTTTATGTATGTTGGAAGCCGCCCAAAGTGGGCAGGGTATAATTACTACTACTACTACTACTACTACTACTACTATAACTGTTATGGAATAGGACATCCCTTTTTTCATCAGAGAAATTTGGGACGGTATGTTTTACTAGATGACTGCCAGTACTATGAAAAAATAAAGGAAAAAATAAACACCTCTTTATTTCTACACTTGTGTTAGTTGCTTTTCCCAGTCTCCTAAGGTTAATATCTCCAAATACATTTCTCACAGGGTACGTGCCACAGCTGTCTAGCACAGGTATGGGTGGGTGCACAGCATGGGCTAATAAACTCCCCCCCCCCCCGAAGATTTGCACAGCTAACAACCTTCCTAATTTTTCAGCTGTTGTCTTGGAGATAATGGAAAGGTAGAACAAAGGCGCACACACAAACACAACGCAAGTCCATCTCTAAAATAACTTTTTGAATGGCGCATGAGAAAGCAAAGGTTTGATTCCTAACCTATAAGGAATTGTTCAACCCAAATCCCCAACCATGGGCTGTGTAAGTGCGAGGGGCACACACAATGGATCTCCAGAGCATGTAACATTTTCTTCCAAAAGCACATTCCTTGGGGAGGGAGGGAATGACATGTGAAAATAAGAAATCCCTGCTTTTTGTGGCCCCACCCCCCAGCATAAACACACAAAGCACTTGCTTAATGATTTGAAAAGTAGGGCAGTTCTCTCATCACCTGAGGACTTAACATCCCTGTCATTGTATCCAAGAGGAAGGAAATGTCTCACTTCCCCAGCTATTTCAGGAACAGAAATCAATTGCGGGGTAGGGGAGGGGAGAAGGGTGGTTAGCTGAGCATTCCATCATAGGCTATTGGAATTGCATTCCTGGGCCACCCTAGGCAGTGAAGTGAAGTGGTTAGAGCACTAGTCCATCCATCCGTCCCCCCCAAAAATCATGTCTCAAGCAACCTGCCTCATGGGCTTAGAATGAAACAGATTCTCCCTTTGGAAGGGTGGGGAACACCTGTGGCCCTCCAGATGTTGCTGAATTACAACTCCAGTCATCCCTAACCACTGGGTCATGTTGCCTGGGGCTGGATCAGCAAGATCTGAAGGGCCGCAGGTTCCTCATCACTGTGCTAGGTACCTGGGCTACTGGCTGGCTCCAGGTAAAATATTTGAGGGGCTAGTTTACTTCTGTGGGCCTGCATAGCTCGACACCCCTCTTCTGACCCTCCATGGATTCATTGGGGGGGGGGAGGGTAGGGGGAAAAGATGCAGCTCGGAGGTAGAGAACATGCATTGCATGTAGTCAGTCCCAGGTTCAATCCCCAGGCTGGGAAGCTCCCCTGCCTGAAACCATGAAGAGCAGCTGCCAGTCAGTGTTGATCTGGCTCAGCATAAGGCGGCTTCCTACATACAGCTTAGATCTGGTTTTTATCTTAGTACAAGTTTCAACTGCCCTATCAATGACGTGTGAACAGCAGCACTGCTTCCTGATGACATAACAATTAGTTTACACTGATTTAAGCTGTAGCTTCTTGCCATATAATGCCCTTAACAATTTGGGATCCGGGCATCTCGCCATATTGTCCTGCTGGGGACCCAAGATCTGCAGGGGATGCCCTGCTGCAAGTTCCAGCCTTAAGTGTGTTCAGTACTGTGGGCCCATTATGTGGAGCTTCCTCCTGGCTGGGAGGAGAGAGGTCTTCTGGCAATGGCCTTTCCATTTCAGCAATGCACTGCAGTGAAGTTTTCTGTTGCATAATAGGTTTTATCCACTACATGCTTTTCATTAGAGAGTTTAGAGATCTAGGTAATTAAATGGCATATGAATACTGCACTTTAACTAATATAACTAGTTAAATCTGAGGACCAGTCACCCATCAGAGGGCCTTCTCAGCAACAGAAGCTCCAGTTGTGGAAGGCACTTCCTCTGGGAGTTAGGCCGACCGCAGCATTCATGGTACTGCAGAGTTGGATAAGACCATGAGGAATCCTTTTCCCATTGTGGGGCTTGAACCCACAACCCTGAGATTAAGACTGAGCCAGGTTAGAGCAATGTACTCAGCTTTAGATGCTGGCTGAGGACCTGCCTTTCTGTGAAGACTGTAATATCAGCCTGTGTAGTGAGAAACAAGCATACTTGACAACATTATGTGATATTTTATTATTGGGTTTTATTTATGTAGTTGCTGTAACCAACCCTGAGGTCTTCTGATAATGGGCAGGAATGAAGATTTATATATATATAAAAATAAGTAAATGTGCTTGTCATGATCTATATTAATTCCCCCCAGACCTCAGAAAAACTTTAAAAGTGCACTGCAGTTCAGTGGCTGATCTGGTTTGGCATCCTGTTCTCACAGTGGCCAACTTGATGTCCCAATGGGAAGCCTCCAGCAGGACCTGAGTGCAACCACAGCAACTCTCCCACTTCTGATCCCAAACATTATGCATTATGCCTCCGATCCTGGAAGTAATGTACGGTTATCATAGGCTGTAGCAACTGATAGCCTTATTCTTCATGAATTTATCTAATCCTTGTTGGGAGCCATTACTACTTCTTGTGAGAGAGGATTCCAGTTTCATCATGCACTGTCTGAAAAGTATTTATTTTGTCTGTTCTAAATCTTCCAAGATTCATCTTCATTAAAAGGTAAAGGTACCCCTGTCCATACGGGCCAGTCTTGACAGACTCTAGGGTTGTGCGCCCATCTCACTCAAAGAGGCCAAGGGCCAGCGCTGTCCGAAGACACTTCTGGGTCACGTGGCCAGCGTGACATCGCTGCTCTGGCGAGCCAGAGCCGCACACGGAAACGCCGTTTACCTTTCCGCTAGTAAGCGGTCCCTATTTATCTACTTGCACCCGGAGGTGCTTTCGAACTGCTAGGTTGGCAGGCGCTGGGACCGAACAACGGGAGCGCACTCCGCCGCGGGGATTCGAACCGCCGACCTTTCAATCGGCAAGCCCTAGGCACTGAGGCTTTAACCCACAGCGCCACCCGCATCCCCTCATCTTCATTAGATGGTCCTGAATTCTGGTGTTATGAGAGATGGAGAGAACAACTCTCTGTCCACTTTCGGCACTCCAAGCATACTTTTAGACACCACACTGCTCGCATATGGCAGGGTTTATACACCAGACAAGTGACTTTACGTATCTGAGGGCACTAGACTCCAGTCCATGACAGCTTCCACCATAATACATTTGTTATGTCTTTTTAAGGTTTAATTTCTTCTTCCTGCCAGAGACTTAACACAGCTAGCCAAAATGTTGCCCGGAGCGTTCTTTCCTTCCCTTTGCTGCTCTTTCGTTGCTCAGCCTTCTGCCACCAGCAAAACTTCCATCTCTAAGACAAAACAAGCCCCTGCATGCCTCTAGTTGTACCTCTTGATTTCCCACCTCCCTGATCTCAGTTCAGCTTGCCCTTCCTTCCTGGAACACCTGGACCCAGTGGATTCCCATACTACCCTGTGTATAATTACACCAACCTCACCCTCTTCCAGAGTTTCCCTAACCGGCTCTTCTCCTCTCCTGGCATTCTCATTGAGCCCTCCATGTTCCCTCACACACATCTCTAGAAACTATATTTGGAGATGGGCTGTAGCCTAGTGGTAAACTGTTTTTCATGCAGAAGGTATGTTTAATAAATAATAATAATAATAATAATAATAATAATTTATTATTTATACCCCGCCCATCTGGCTAGGTTTCCCCAGCCACTCTGGGCGGCTTCCAACAGAGTATTAAAATACAATCCTCAGTATCTCCAGGTAAGACTGGAAAGGACTCCTGGTCCAAAACCCTGGAGAGTCACTGCCAGCCAGTGTTGACAATGCTAGATACACCAATGAGTCTAGCTCTGTAGAAGCCATGTTCCTATTTAAACCAGCCCTCTGTTCATAAGCATGAGGATCAGAACTCTACATTATCTTTAGAAGGTCCACAGCTGAGTAGTATAGCACATGTTTTGCATGTAAAAAGTCCAAAGTTCAATCGCAGGCACCTCTAGGAGCTAGGAATACCACCTGACTGTGAAACCCTGTAGAACTATTGCCGGTCAGTGCAGAAAATACGGAGACAAACAGACCAATGATCAGATTTTGTCTAAGTCAGCTCCATATGTACAAAGCAAATTCCTTCTTCACCCACCACTCTTGGTACCTCTTTTCTTCCTTGTTTATTTTTTGATATTTCTATGCCACCCCATAACAAAGTCCTTTGGATGGCTGGTGATAAATAAGGAGGGGGGGCTAATAAAGAGTTTTTTTTAAAAAAAGACACATTTAAAAGGGGAGGTGGATGAATAATTACATAAAAACAACAAAACAGAACTCCCATGCCACACCCCCAAAATAAAAAACATCAAAGGCTCAGATGATTGAAGCCAGCCTTTGCCAACCTGGTGCTCTCCAGATGTTTTGGACTACAGTTCTCATCTGCTCTAGCCAGCCTGGTTCTATGATGTCAAGGCTGATGGGTTCCCGACTGTGCTGGCTGTGGCAGCTGGGAGTTGTAGTCCAAAACACCTGGAAGAAACAAAGGTGGGAAAGGTTAATATAAGTTCAGGAGACCCAAAGCCTAGAATCAGGTGTGGGAAATCTTTGCCCCTCCCCCAGATGTTGATGAACCACAGCTCCCATAATCCCTGGCCATTGGCCATGTATGCTGGGGGCAATGGGAGCTGCAGTTAGCAACATCAAAAGAAAGGACTTCATCACCAGAGAGATGGGAAAGTTACTCCATAAGTGTGTGGGTGTGTAAACTACTGAGAAGGCCCATTTTGGACCAGGTTTCCAGATGATTTTGAACAGCAGCCCCGACATACAGTGTGTTGCAATAGTCTTAACATAAAGATAGCCTATTCTTCAGCAACTCGTTTCCCCCACTTAATGTGTATGGGGAGATGTGCCAGACACTTACCATCTCCTTGCTTAAGCTGCCACCTACATGCAGAACAAAAACTTTGGGGTCTGGATCCAGAAAGCTACATAGAATTGTAATGTACAACAGGGATGGGCACATATGCTGGGCTCCCTAGATGTTGTGAACCACAATTACTATTTTTTAACTCTTAATTTCAATTATCTGTAAATGCTTTCATTGATAATTTTAATATTGCTTCTAAACCCCTTAAAAGACTTGTGACAATCAAGTGGTATATGGTTAAATGCTCTCCTCAGTGCTCATTCTTTGAGCACCCCCAAAATCCCTCTGAACCCCCCCCCCACAAACCATCTCCAAAGCCCTCCCATTAGATGTCAAGGAGATAAATAACTATATAACCTTTAAAAGACATCTGGAGGCAGCCCTGTATACGGAAGTTTTGAAATGTTTGATATTTTATTATGTTATTTTATGTGTTGGAAGCTACCCAGAGTGGCTGGGGCAACCCAGTCAGATGCGGGGGGAACAAATGAATGAATGTTAGCCATTGATGGTAAAGATGATGATGATTATTATTGCTCCCCCTGAACCTAAACCACCCAACCAAACGTCTTTCCATTGCACACCCCTACTGCTTCCTATTATCAAATCCCTTGACACCTTAGCACAAACCCCCCTCTGCTCATCCCCTCAACCCCCCCCCAAAAAAACCTCCTGCTTCTCGGCCCCTCAAACACCCCCAAACAAACTTCTACTCAGCTGCAAAACCTAAACACCCCTTAAACTCCAACCCAGATTTCTCTCCTCAACCCCTCCAAACCCAACCCCCCAAAAAACTCCCTCTGCTCAACCTCTCGGACCCCAACCCCCCCCACCTGCTTTCTGCCCCTTAACCAACAAAACCAGCTCGAGAACACACAGACGTTAGGCCACGTAGGGACAGCTGCCTATTCCTGCCTTGATGGGGTTGGGCTAGATGATCCTCAGGGTCCCTTCCAACTCGAAACAATTCTATGAATACTCACACTGGCCTGTCAGACATACATACAGGTGTAATATGATATATACATAGTGCTTTTCTTTTTTTGGGGGAAAGGTGCCAGTACCGCACCCCCCCTTGAGTACCCCCAGAAAAAGCGCCCACGCCACGCACCTATGCTCTCCCCTCCCCCACCCTGCGCCCTCGCGAGACAGACAAGGTGGCAGGAAAATGCGGGGGCTCCTTTGGGAGGACGGGCGGGATATGGAAATTTAAGAAATAATATTAAAATATTAGAAATCCGCCCCTTTCCGTTTGCTCTCCCTTCCCCCTAAGTGACACGCGGTGGGTGTTTGTGCGGTGGGGGTGGGGATTCCCCCCCAAAAAAATCCCCCCTCACGCAGGAACTTCTTTCTTCGCCCTCCCCACGAAGCCCCCGAACGAAGGCCCCGCGGCCTTTACCTCAGCTTTTCCTCCCGAGGGCCTCCTCCTTCGCCGCCGCCACCGCCGGCCTCCTCCTCCTCCTCGCCGCTCGTCCTCCTCCCTCCTCAGCAAGGCAAGGCCCGGCTTGGCCCGGCTGAGGGGAGGGAGGCGCGGTGGGGGAGGGGAGGAGGCTCCCTCAGGTGGCCGCTGACAGGAGGCGGGAGGAAAGGCCCCGGGAGGCCAGCGCGCGTGCGCGGGGAAGGGCAAAGGGGAAGAAAAGGCGGGCGAAAAGGCTGCCAGCCTCGGGCCACGCCCCCTCTCGCCTCGCTCGCTTTCGACGACGCCGGCTGCTCTCCCCGCCCACTTGCCGACCGCAGCCTATCCGCCGGCTCGGCGGCGTCACGCCCCCTTCTGTTTTTCCTCTCCGCCGTCACAACTTTCCCCTTCCAGGCCCCGCCCCTCCTCTTTTCGCCTCGCACGTCGGCGTGCCTCTTAGCCGCACCCACTTTCCGTAGAGGCCACGCCCCTTTGTGACTCCCCGCCCCTCCTCTTTTCGCCTCGCGTATCTGCGCGCCGGTTCGAGGCGCGCCCCCTCACGTGATATTCTAATCCGCCGATTTTGCTTGATAGGCAGCGGGATGCGGCCAATGGGAAGTTCTAAAGGGTGAGGTCAGTGGAGGGGGAAGGGGAGGAATAGGCCAATAAGAACAAACAGAGGGCGGGTCTCAAAGGATCCTTCAACCTCATCGCACCCGGCTTAAGACACGCCTCCTTCGTCATCCCCCCTTCTCCACGCCCCTTTTCTTCTGCCTTAGAGTTAGTTGAGAGACAATCGCGTCTTCGGGTAAGAATGCGAAAGCATCAGATGGTGGATATCTTTCCCCCCCTATGGAATCAGAGTGGCAGTCGGTCTCTATGGGAAAATCCTCTTCGTTTTTGCATTGATAATTAATAATAAAAGGCACACAGATGCCGTTGCAAGTTGGTGTATTGATATATTGTTTTGCCCAACAGGTATCTCTGTTGCAGACTCTGTGCAAGCACATAAAAGTACAATTTATTGCACTGGCCCTCTCAGGCTCCCATTTGAAAGAAATTGGAGTTTTTAAAAATAAAAGTTATAATTGTTTTTACCCACTTTGTAAGGAGTTTTGTATTTCCTCCCTAAATTTTCAGGGTTACAGCTGTAACTAGGGATAGAACCGATGCACTGCCAATAAATAAATTCTCATTTTCCAGATTATGCAGTAAGAATCTACTCCTCAGGGCAGGTTCAATAGGAAGTTAGGAAAGGATAAAATGACCTCCCCTCTCACAGACACTTATTAGGGTGTCCGTGTCCGTATCTGTATCTCTCTCTCTCTGCTTTTGATATGGTTGGCTTTTTTGTGTGGTGACCTACTTCTTAGGGCCTAGGTTTTCAACCAGTGTGCTGTGGCACCTTGGGGTGACTTCTTCCTGCCAAAGCTGTCCCTGTTGAAAGATAGTGGAGCAACCTGGACCTGTTGACCCCAGTGGATTCTACTCTTGAGTAGGCCTTTGCTGGGGAAACCCATCTTCATCATTATTGGGTTGTAGGCAATGTTGGGTCCTGCTCAAGAGGAAACCCATTAAAATAGGTGGGTAATGGATGGGCAATAAACTGCAATACAGTGGTGCCCCGCAAGACGAATGCCTCGCAAGACGGAAAACCCGCAAGACGAAAGGGTTTTCCGTCTGCAGAGGCGCTTCGCAAGACGAATTTCCCTATGGGCTTGCTTTGCAAGACGAAAAATGACGGAAAAAAAATCGAATTTTTTTTTTTGCTCCAAAACCCCTTTTTCTGAAGCGCTAAGCTGCTAAAAGCATTTTAGCAGCAAAACCGCTAACCCCCCCCCAAAAAGCCGTTTTTAGCCCTTTTTTAGCCAATAGCACTAATAGCGCTACTCCGTCAATGGGCTTGCCTCGCAAGACGAAAAAACCGCAAGACGAAAAGACTCCCGGAGCGGATTCTTTTCGTCTTGCGAGGCACCACTGTAGTAATAATACCCAAGAGACCTACTAAAATTGATTGGTGTGGTTGACTCAAGGGGTCACTGGCCTCCAATGGGTCTTCCCTGAGCCAGATTATTATATTATATTATATCATTATATTATATCATTACATTATATTAATTATATCATACCATATCATATTATATATTCTGTAGGGTTGCTGCCAGTGTTAATTTTACTCAGTGTAAGCCCATTGAAACTGATGGTTATGGCAGACAGTGTCACTGATTTCCAGTGAAGCCTGGGTTTAGAACATAGCAACCTTCAAATCCAAGTCCCAGTGTTAAGTGGGGTTTCCCCTGTATCCCACAGGGGACCCACAGAAATAATGTGGTTGGTAAAGGGAGCTGTGGACTCAAAAAGGTTGAAAACCTCTGCCTTAGGGCACAGATGTAGAAAACACATTGATGCAGGTTAAATTAAAGAATGCATACCATGATGCTGTGCATGCACACTCAGAATGAAGCCCTATAGAATTCTATAGGCACTTTTGTGGGCTAATTTAATCTTATTTCTAAATCCCTGAAATGGAGCAGGGCACTTGAATCAGAACTGGATGTGTTGGCTGATTCAAACTCCCCAACCCTTTACTCCTATGCTCCACAAATGTTCTCATCATCCTCTGTGAAGAATGGATTGTTGGCGCATCAATTAAGCCAGCCCAACCTATCAAAATCAAGGCCCAGTACCATAACAATCCATGTCCTTCAAGTGATTCTTCAGCTCTCTTTGACTGACAAAGCCAGTTCACCAATAAGAAAGTTTTTAAAGGGATAGGTTGGGACTCAAAAGTGTCTCAGCAGGCTCCATGCTTCTATTAAGGAGAAATGAATGTGAGGGGCTGAATAGCTCTGCAAGGGAGACTTTAACTTGCTTTTCTTTCTTAAGAATAGTAGTCAAAATTTCCTCCTACTCATTCTCCTTTTTTGCAAGGCTTACAACCCTGCAAGGAATATCAATATTTATTAGCCTCCATAGCGCAGGCAGGGAAAACTGATGTGGCGATTCGATGCAGAAGGGGCTTAACTTAAGACACCTGGTAAGACAGGATTCAAACTTGCTCAATTCCCAGCTCAGACCTTAGAGCGTACCCACTCCTCCACCCTTTTACAAGTTTGCGTGTAGCCAGACAGTTCCTTCTCAGAACATGAAACATGCAAACAAATGATTCAGCTCTCCTGGAGATCAGGGCTGATGAACAAGAACTGCTGCCTCTTCTACTCTAGCTTAGGCATAAGTATTTTTGTGGGAGATTACGGCCAACTATAACAATAGCATGTGCCATGCTAGTTATTGCACCAAGAGGTTAAGACCATAAATCTGTATCCCGAGACTCAGCTAGGTTGTGGTCACACCCCTCACCTAGAAGGAAGTTAAGTTTTCTCCAGTTGTTCTTTCTATTAGCCTGAACACTGTAAGTACTGAAGGTCTCGTCTGGGGCTCCAGACTCAGACCTCGTAAATGGCTCGCTAGCCATTTTTGTGTTTCTTGACCTACAACTGAGAAACATTTTACCACATCATGTAACCAAGATGTTTGTACCTGCACTTTACCTACTGCTTAATGGATAAATGCACAAATCAAAGAACCGTAAAGTTGGATGGGTACCCCAATGGTCATCTAGTCCAACCCCCTTGCAATGTAGAATCTCAACTAAAGCATCCCTGACAGATGGTCATCCAACCTCTGCTGGAAAACCACTTGGTTCCCACAGGCACCACTGCTCCTACCTAGGAGTCAAACCTTGATTTTCAAAAACCAAGCTGAAAGGAAGCACCTGCATCCAGACACCTGCATACAGTTCTGCTCAAAATAGAGAGACACACCCAATGACAAAAGAGAACCTGAGGTTCTCCGAAAACCCATCCCATGGACTAAGGTGAAAAGCCACTTTTGCTCCTGAGAATGAAGACAAAATAAAATCACTGTACATTTTTTTTTAATGTCTGCACGTTATCGCTAGGAAAAGATTAAACACTTTTTTGGAAAAAGGCTAAAAGACAAAACTGTACAAATTTACTAAAGCGCACTTTCTTTTTTTAAGTACATAAAAAGAACTCTTTCACAGAGAGCCTGACATCAGCAGGAGAGAGGAGGACTGTTAAGAGTGACCAAGCAAATAATTTCTCACATCAAGTTGAGCAGGTGCCACACTTTTAACTGTGCAAAGTTACAGAGGTGCCCACCTAACTGGCCCAAATGAGGGTTTTCTGGGAAGGTGGGGCCCCTGGTCGTAAGACAGGGGGTCTGTTGGGATGGGGTGGGCAGGTGGGAAACTTTTGGGGAGGGGGCGCAGGTATTACAGAAGACATACTCAACACACGGCCTGATAGAGCCAACCCCTCCAAGCGATTTCAACACGGGGCTTTCCCAAAGGGGTGGGGAGTTTCTAACCCAAAGTGTGGGAGAGTTCTCTCAGGATCAACTTAGTGCTTTTCCCCCAAGTTGTAAGAACTACTTAATGCCTCTCAAACACATTTGTCAAAACATTTGTCACTAATATCACTTTTTCCTTTTAAAAAAAATAAAAAATACTAATGCCAATATTGAACAACCTGTCCTCTTGTTAACTCTAGAGATGGTGCCCAAAGGGTGTCTTGGAGGTGGGGGCAGAGGGAGGGTGAAGAGTTCAGCCTCTGCGGCAGTATACACTTCTGGTCCCTGAGCAACTGTCTGGGAAAATCAACATAATCATCGCCTCCCCTTTGCCTGAAAATCCTGGGAATAGGCCACCCTTCTGTGCTGCCCTCAGACAAACAAGCAAATGAAAGGTGCATTCCATTCAAAAGGGTTTGCAGAAATGTCAGGTTTGCAGATCCAGCTTGACTTGTGTCTCAGCTGAAAAAGCAACTGAGGAAAGGAGGAGCTAAACACCCCCCACCCCGCAAAAGGCAACAGGTCTATTATCACTGGTCTCAACACCTTCCTGGAACATTTGGTAACTCTGGTGCCCTTTATCCCAAGTGCAGGACAAGCCTGTCAAGAGAAAAAGCAGGTCTGAGGGTCACTGCAAGGATGAGAAGCCCCCACTCAAGGCTGAAGGGAAGCTTCAGTTCATGATCTCTTCTAGGGGTAAGAGAAGCAGAGACTCCGCTCTAGTGAGCCAACACACTCAGCTTCTTTGAGGCATTACTTCCAAACCCTCTGCAGACGCTGAAAGCAACTTCCCTGCTGGGACTTTTTTTTTGCACATCATCAACCATCTCCAGAAAACCTGGACGGTCTGCAACAGGTTTCAGTAGCAGAATGAAGCATCCGCACAAGAGAACATGATTAGATAGGGGACACAGGTCATTTTTTCAGTTTATGAATACAGTGGTACCTCTGGTTGTGGATGGGATCCGTTCTGCAGGTGTGGCCGGATCCCGAGGTTTTTGAAACTGGAGAGATTCTTCTGTGCACATGCGCAGCAGTAGAGCGCTTCTGCGCATGCACGTGGGGCAAAAACCCAGAAATATACTTCCGGGTTTGCTGCTTACGTATCCTGAAGTTTACGTAACCAGAGGGAAATGTAAGCAGAGGTACGACTGTATTCTTGATTTGAAAAATCCATGATTGAATGCTCAAGTTAATCTGGTTGAAAGGAAATATTTCCTTTTTAAAAACAAAAACCCACACACGCACACTAAAAGCATGACTGTGTCCCTGTGCTAAAAACAGAAGTTCTGCACCAAGAAGAGCAGGATTCTGCAACACGATTAAATTATGCAAATTGATCACCAATGCATAATTAGTTTTAGTACTTTGCATAAAATATTCCTGTTTTTTGCTAGCCAGAGCAGGGCAAGGGAGCAAGGGCACGCTTTTATCCCAACACAGGAAAGCCTCTTGATTTCTACGATCTCAGAACATAATTGCCCACAGAAAACTTTCAAGTCCACTGAGGGCTGGGAACCTGCCTTTTTGAGAAAGAGAGAGGAGATTCTACATGCACTGAACTCTGGCCCCAGTGCCACACCCTGCACTTCTCTGGTGCCCCTTGGTGTCCATCTATGCAGGCACATCCAAGCCAAGCCTTCATTCCTTCTTGCTCCCACTTTCTCCATTGAGGACAAGAGGGCTGGGAGAAGCAGGGTCCTTTCTGAGCCACCTTGGTAAAAGGTGGGGGCGGGGGCGGGCAAGGGGCACTTGGCTCTGGTAAGCTGGAGGTATGGCAACCGGGGCAGCCTGCATCTAAGAACCTCAGGAGCTATGGAAAGAAAAAGGACAAGGTTTGATGAGCTTGCCTTCCCAGTTGGAAATCACTGATCTGGGTGTTCTGTTTTGCTTTTAAGAAACGAAGATGAAAAAGCAATTAAAGAGAAAGAGATTTATCGGGGGGGGGGGGGGGGTGGAGAGCCGACCCGGCAGATTCAGTAGTAGTTGCGATCTGCTCTCCCGCATGAACTGCCCAAGCTTCCCGTCCCCAAGAACATGGAACAAATGTTCCCTGAAGTGCCCCACACTCCATTTTCACTTTGCTTCTATGCACAGTTCTTTCTACTATATGCCAAGCCAAAAGGAGTCAACTGTTAGGGAATGCACAGTCTGTGTTGGCTGGTGGCTACCGGACCACCGAATTGATTTCCTTCAAAAAACAAACAAACGTAACAGCCTTGGGAGTGTGCCAGTTAAAATGCAAGGATGTGACATTATAATAGGCAGGTTCAAATTAGCTGGGTGGTTTCCTCCCCACACCCAGTTTTTTTCCTTCATTAGAAAATTGTCTGTAAAGTTTTGCTGAAAAGGATCAGCTTAATGGAAAGAACACTTTTCCACATGAATTGCGTAAAACCTATTTCTGGGTCAGGGAACGGATGTATCAAAACCCCTTCTCACAATTGTGTGTGTGTTTGTGTGTGTGCAATGCAGACACACACACACACACACACACACCTGCAATCCAGGCAAAACACAGAAACCTTAAGAAGGAGCTGAGAGTGGCCATGCTATCCTGCAAGTCTGTGAAGTCTCCTTCCCTAACGCAGCACTTGCAAGGCAAGGAATCTGCAGCCCACTCTCTGTTTAAAAAAAGCTCAGCGTAAGAAAAACCCCAACTCCGTCGCCTCCTCTTCTCCGAGTGAAGACTGCACATCGGCCTCCTTTCACAACAGGCTGGCCAGACTGGTGGTGGGTCCGTTCTGCGCCTGGAACTGTACAGGTGGGGGTCCGTCTGTCCACTGCAGATGGGGGTGGAGAAACACACACACAAGCTGAGGGTCAGTGAGCAACCAAAGTGGGAAATGTTATATTACCCTCAAAACCAGTACCATTTAGCAGCCTGTATTATGGGGATGCCTGACTGTTTACTTTTAAGTAGAGTTTATTAGCCACTTTGCTACTCAAAAAGCATCATATGCAGCATGCACACTAATAAACAATACACTCCCCAACCAAAGCCCCTAAACAATACTTCAGCTCACAAATAAAAATATCCAAATTAACCTATAACATTTAACAAGGAGTTAAAGCACCACCATCCTCCAAATAAAACAGCACCCACCCAAGTTAAACCCCCATCCCTGTTAAAACAGTAATTTTAACACAGCAGACCTCCTTCCACACAATTGGAAACCCACAAGAAGAGCCTAAGCACAAGAGCAGCAACTCTCCCCACCTGTGACCCCCAGCAACTGGTATTCAAGGGCAGACGGCCTTCCCAACAGTGCAGGGGGAACACAGCCTTGTCCTGCTCCATGAATTGATCTAATATATTTTTAAAGCCATCCATAAGAACTGCCCTGCAGCCCATCCAGTCCAGCAACCTGTTCTCACAGTGGCCACTGTGAGAACTCAAGGGAAACCCACGAGCGGGGACTGAAGAGCAACAGTGGCGACTCTGCCCAGCGAATGACATTCAGAGGATTAATTATAATAATTGTCACCATTAAAATTTATATACCACCCTTCCCCCGTAGATCTCAGGGCGGTCCACAACACAGAATTACAATATTAAAACCACGAAAGACATGGCAGAAATATGACCAACAGCGAACCAATAATCCCCCCTCCCACAACACATTTAAAGGGGCACCCTAAACCAGCTCAAATCTGGAAGTTCAGGATGCCTATATAAAGGCAGGCTGGGAAACAGATGCTGCTGGCCTCCTATCTCCCCCTGAACATGAGCTACAGTGGCGGCGGCTGGGGGCCAGAATCCAGCAACGTCCGGAGGGTCTGACATACCGTGATGAGGTTGTGCTCTGGGAGACTACAGGCCTCGATGTGGTCCTGCAGAAGCTGCTGAGAGAAGTTCTGGTGCATCTGCGCGGCTTCGTGGGCATCAATGGCGTTCCCACAGGCTTTGTTCAGGTCTTTTTTTCCGCAGAGGGAAGGGAGAAATGAGGAAAGGAGGGTGAGATGGCAGACTCCCGGTGGGGTTACACAACTATTCTCTGTCCATTTCAGAAGCATCAACCCACGAAGACGGTGCCGTGTTAGGGAGGTAGGCAGACATTTGGCCTGTCAGGCCTAATTTGCCTTTTTACTAGAACACCAACCAGAGCCAAGGGCAATAGGCCACACAGTCAGAACTTTCCCCGATATCTCCCCAAGAGGATCCAGGTGCAAAAGATATACACAGTTAGATTTAGCAAGGGCTTTTCGGCAAATGATATGGAATAAAAGAGATGTTTAAAGTGATTATAAAAATAAATAAAAATCTGGAAGCTTTTATCTTTGGGATTATAGAGACAGAATTCCCCCAAAAGATGATTCAGTTGTTCATGTAGGATTCTTTTATGCACAATAATGGAAAGAAGTTCCCATGAAAGAAGAATGAGTCTCTGCCTGCCATGTGGCTGAGCAAACATGGCAATAAAATAAGATGATATACACCTATATGGTAGCTGCACGAAAGGTCCTTGGGAAGCCCAGGAAATGGACACCATTTCATTTTCTCTACCAGGAACGAAGCAAAGGTTCTGAATTTGAATGTGGCATCCCGACTGTTCCCAAACAAAAAAACCAAAAACCTGCATATTAACCCTTTGCCCTCTTTCTTTCTTTAAGAGGCATTATTTTGCAGCGATTGAAAAGCAGAGACTTTCCCCCTCTCCAATCAAAGTTGATTATCAGGCACCTGGAGGAAGGGGGAAAGTCTCTCCCCGCCCCCACCACCTCTCCTCCAATAACTAGGAAGAGAGTTCACCCTCAAGGACAGTTTGGCAGGAAGTTTAAAGGCAGCACACAAAAAACAAGTCAGACTCTTGGTCTATCTAGCGCAGTATTGTATACTCTTGACTGGCAGGTGCTCTCCAGGGTCTCGCCATCTGCTAACCGCCCCTTTTGAAACAAAACATGCCATCAGCGATTGAGCTGGGGTCCTTCTGCTCTGCCACTCACCCGCCTTCTCTGACACTTACCTCGCAGGAGAGCCGATGACCACAGCTGCACAGACATGTCTGGGATCTTGCTTGCCAACTGCATGGCGGGAACCACCATGTTGTTACTCTCCTAGGGGTAGCAGAGCCTTGGATCAAAGGGTGTAAGCAAACCACATGTGGACAAATCCACCCCCACCTCCAAATTTCTGCACACCAAACCGCAGGCGTGGGCTGTGCCTGCCACCTCTTAAAAGACTCCCAAGAATGGAATTCCAGAATGCCTCAACCCCAGTGGCAGCACAAAAACACCATTTAGAATCACAGTACAGTAGAGCAGGAAGAGACCCAAGAGCTCATCTAGTCCAACCTCCTGCTATGCAGGAAAGCTGCAAGGCAGCTTGAGCAAACTGGACTTCCCCCACCCCTAAACAGTAGTATTTTCTAAACTTCTGATAGCTCAAGCACTCTTCCAAGTTTTGATTTTGATGTACAGATGGGTAAGAATGAGTGGTACCCACCACGTTCCTGTGCGAGTCACTATTCCACCTCCAGATCATAGGTTCCTACAGAGACACGGTGCACAGCCTCCTCTGAGGAGCTCCACTGCGTGCGTTGCTGCACTTAGACTGGATGAGTATTCCAACTCACACCTCAGGTAAAGCTGTGGCAGAATTATCCAGCTCTAAATGGAAGCAACTCCAGAGCAGCCAATCACACAGAGTTGCAGGAGGCAGCCTCCTCCTCACCGAAGGCTCAAATAATCCCATCAATTTACTTCTTGCGGCAGCCTAGCAGAGTTCTCCAAAGGCAGCACTTTGGAAGCAACTGTTCTAAACATGTGGACAGTTATCTGTAGGATTTATTTATGTACAGTGGGGGAAATTACTGTCTGCACTCCAACAGTGTGGAGAGCGACCCAAATGATCAAGGTCCTGGAAACCAAGCCTTGTGAGGAACGGTTGAGGCAGTTGCGGGTGTTTAGAATGAGAAGATACGATAACATGGAAGACAAGATGAGCTTGTTTTCTGCTGCTCTAGAGGGGATGACCCGAGATTTTGGCTAAACATTAGGAAGAACTTTCCAGATGGTAATAGCTGTTCAGCGGTGGAACGAACTACCTTAGGTGATGGACTATGCTTCCCTGGCCGTTTTTAAACGAAGGTTGAATGCTTTAGCTGTGATTCCTGTATTACAGGGGGTTGGACTAGATGGCCTTTGGATCCCTTCCAACTCTATCATATATTCTATGATTCATATATTCTATGACTCCACCAGTTTAAAGGGGATGCGAGGCAGGGGGAGAGGGAGGGGGATTTACAGTTCCAATCTCCTCAGCAAACCCTTGGACATCTATTCTGTGCATCTTCACACCCCCCCCCCCCAATAAGCAAACCACATTACAGAAGTTGGCAACTGATTGCAAGTGTCACAATGTGCCCAATATACTCTCGAGGCACCGCTGCTTTCTTGGCAGTTTTGTAAGCAGAGGCCTGACGAGCTCAGGGGAATGGAGAGCATTGCTCGGCGGCATTCTTAAGCTGGATTGATTCCATGCTCCTTTGGTGACAGAGGAAAAGTGAAACATTGACAAGAGCATGATTCTAGAGAGCCTGTGCTGCTCACCCTGTGATTCCCCAACACATAGAAGATGTGACCCAGGAGGACGAGGGAGCAGGCTGTTAACCGATTCAGGTCTTCCGCGTTTGACATTTTCAACGTCTCCCGCAGAAAACGCCTGTCGGAAAGAAAAGGAGGAGCCTGAAGCGACAACTGGAATGCAACAAGCCCTGCTGGTTTTTGTGCAGTGACCAGAGGCACTTAAAAAGCTGGAATCCCCCACTAACACCCTCCCTGCAAGGTGGGTATCCCCCCCCCAAATCCACAAATTCTGTGGATTTCTAGGGGACTGTTATGGAGCAAAGCTGATGGTGTTGCCATTCTGCCAGTCTCTTGCCTGTAACTGAGGAGACTGGAGACCTTTGGAATTTGGCTGATAATGAGGAGGATGTATTACAGTGGTACCTCAGGTTACATATGCTTCAGGTTACAAACTCCGCTAACCCTGAAATAGTGCTTCAGCTTAAGAACTTTGCTTCAGCATAAGAACAGAAATCGGGCTCCGGCGGCGTGGCAGCAGCAGGAGGCCCCATTAGCTAAAGTGGTGCTTCAGGTTAAGAACAGTTTCAGGTTAAGTACGGACCTCTGGAACGAATTAAGTACTTAACCCGAGGTACCACTGTACCTGCCTTTTATCCTAAGTCTGCAAGATAGCTCACAACAATTTAAAATCAGACACTGATACAGTCATACCTTGGAAGTTGAACGGAATCCATTCTGGAACTCTGTTCCATTCCCAAAACGTTTGGAAACCAAAGCACGGCTTCTGATTGGCTGCAGGAAGCATCTGCAGCCAATAGGAAGCTGTGGAAACCCTGTTGGAAGTTTGGCTTCCAAAAGAATGTGTGAAAACCAGAACACTCACTGGCTACCTCAGTGGGAGAGAGGGGAAGCAGAAGGCTCACTCCATCATCTTTGCTGGAAGCCCAGCTCCATCAGGCACCTCCTGCCCATGACCTTTGTCAGCTGGTCAGTGTAGGGAACTACTCATTAGAAATTTCTGCCTGTTTTGATCTTCCTCTTCTCGCCCTGTCCCTTTTCCCTCGTGTGTCGTGGGGTTTTTTGCAGATTGTATGGGCACCAGGGACTGCCTTGTTTTGATTCTATGCAAGCTGCCCTTGGCTGAACAGCAGAATACATAACACTTTACATAATGATAATAGTAATAGTAGTAATCCAAGTTTGCTGGGAGGGGTAAGAGGACAGAGCGATCTCTCCAAAAAGAGGAACAGGGTAGGGGATGCCTACTTGTGCCTATCACCCCAGCTTTGTCAGAACAATGAGGGTTTCCCATCCCCATTGTCATTCGTTCCAATAACCCACCTCTGCACAGGATTGCCACTTGTCTTCACTAAGTGCCATCCAAAAACAGGCACACCCAACTAATCAGCCCCCATTCTCACTCTCTGCCCTCACTTGCTTTCTCCCTCCCTCTGCATAAGCTGGAGCAGCCAGCCAACCAATCCCACACAACTCACTTGGCTTCGTTGTACCTCCCTTGGAAAAAGGAAAAGAGACCTCGGATGTAGAAGGCTGCGGCTCGCAGGCAGTGGGAGCTGGAGGAGAGGCAGATGCAACAACAAAGAAATGGGCATTAATGACAATTGATGGGCAGTGATGGCTATTAACTCTTGACGCAGAGACTGGGGAAGGCACAAGCAGAGGTGTGGCAGCATTTTAATCAACCACTGACAACAGGCAAAAATAATCCAGACTCTGCTTTGTAAACCTCTAAGACCAATAGTTCCCAAACTTTCTCCTTCACAGACCACTTCTGCCTTGCATTCCCAAGGTCCCATGTTCAATCCCTGGAGACCTTGGGTAACACAGGGCTGGGAGAGCCACTGCCCATCAGTGCAGACAGTGTTGAACTAGAGGGACCAATGGTCTGATTCAGTGTATGTTTGCTATTCTTCTTCAGAATCTACCCATGCAAGTGCATTAAGGCATGGAAACGGTGTGGTTCACAACATAAAGGCAAAAAATACATAATAAAAACAAAAACAAGAACCACCCAATAATTCCCCCTCCCCAACACATTTTAAAAGAGCATTGGATAAGATCTGGTTAAAGAGGGACATTTTTGCCTGGCACCTAAAGGTGTATAATGATGGTGCCAGCCAAACCTGGGAACAGCATGAGAAAGAGATGCCCCCATGACTTCCAGATCAGCTGAGCAGTAAAAGCCTGCAATAGCAGGCAATGTGTGTTGGGCTTGTTTTTACGCTACAGCCAACGAAGCAGATGGACTATGACAAAGCTGTCTACTGCGAGGTTCGATGTCAAAGCATTTGCTGCTGCTATTGGTGGCTGCCTTGCTTCCGCTGGCCAGTCAGGGGAAACTTAAAGCTGCCGCTGTGTGACTCAATGCAAGTGCCAGCACTTCTAGGCTTACTGACATGCAGTTATTCTGGTGCGCAAAGAGAGTGCTCACCTCAGGGGTCTGCAAAGGTATTAGAGCCAGCATCAGGTGGCAGAGTGTGGGAAGACCCAAGAGCTCCAATCCCCACTTGCCCATGAAGCTCACTGGGTTGCCTTGGGGGCCAGTCACCCACGCTCAGCGTTAACCTACCTCACAGGGTTGTTGTGGGGATTAAATGAGAACTGTTTATACCACCTTGAGCTACATGGAGGGAAAGGTGGAGCATAAAGGAAATAAAAGGAATAGAAATGAAAATAAAAAGCACTTGCTTGTGTCAGGTGGTCACTACTAGTGTTAAAAACGTAAATATATAAGCTAGTCGCCAAATGGCTCTGTAAACCAAGGTTGCAGTCACCATGGTGGAATGCTGTATGCTGGCTGTTTGGCCGTAATAATAAGCATTCCTTCAAAACAGAATGTCTATTTGCCATTTTGGGGCAAGATGGCTCTAAAGTCTTATTTTTCAAATAATGGACTGATTGTGATTGATTCTCAGTTAAACATTTGGCTAGTTAAGATGACAATCGTGAGCTAGGATAAGAGCGTTGAGCACTTCAGGAAGAAAACCACCTGATGCAGGGACAGTCCACATATCTATTGGCCTATTTGGACTTTTTTTCTTAATGGTAACTGCTTCTCCTCAGGCTGCACAATAAAAGCATCTTGGTTCCAGAAATTTGTTCTCTATTGTGCAGATAAAATATAACGGATAGAATTCTACGGGATAGGGTATTAGGGTGTGAAAACAATGATCCCCAGCTGCTGGAGTCATCAGGCACCATCCTGGTGCCCAGGCATCTTCACTTGGTTGCAAGTGGACGATAGATAATTTCAAACACTGGTCACTACTAACCCATAAATCTATTTGCTTCCAAGCATAACTGGCGCACATACCTCACAGGGAAGTTGTGATCTGGATTTATTCTTTCCAATAAACTGTAAAGCTAGAGGAGAGGAGAAAAAGAGGAAGGATGTTTAATGTTCAGCAATACACATTAAAAACAGCAAAGGGGTACATCTGTGGCTTTCTCAGATGTTGCTGGACTCCCAGAAACCATAATCAATCCTGACCATTAGCCACACTGGTAGGATGAAGGTGTTGGGATTCCATAGATGTTCCCAACCAGTGCTCTGAAAGGCAAGTCCAGGACTGAAGCCAAGGGAATTGTCCTACCTCTTGATGCCGGTTCCCCTCCCTGATGTAGACGCTCGCCAGGTTAGTCACAATGAAAGCCCACAATTCCTGGTGGGTGGTGAGCTGCGGATGTGAGGAAGAAGAAGAAGAAGAGGAAGAAAGGCAAAGTCAGAACATGACTAAAAACAACAACGACCCAACTCACAGAAGGCAGGATTTCCCACTTTTGTTAAGGAACTGTGTTTGAAGGAGAATGCCTGGACACAGGAAGCCAACTTCTGGCTCTGTGTTGAGAAACTGAATCCAGCCTTACCCTGAGTGCTGTGGTGAACTGAGCTTCCGCGTTGTCCATGCAGTTTACGGAAATGCAGTACAGCCCCTGCGAGGGAAGAAGAGAAATTAACATTCCAAGGTTCAACAACTCTGGCCTCTAGAGAGAGGGGTGGGGTGGGAGAGAGCATAGAAGCAGCAGTGGGTATAAAACCCTTTTGGCATGAAACTTGGTAGAAAATAGAAATAAACCAATCCCCTCTCCTCACTACAAAGGAATAGAGCAGGGACACCCCCCCCCCAAGTTTACTTTCAGAGAAACTGGAAGGGGCGAAGAAGCAGGAGCAGCTTTTTCTGAACTAACAGTGTGTCTTTTCTATTCTCTTGCAGCTTTTAAAAATTCAATGCTTATCGCTGCAATAATCTTAGGCAAACTGCTTTATACAGTCCGCCTGGAAAACAGTTTATAAATACTGCAAATAAATCAATGTAAGTTGTTCAAAACAATAAAATGTAACAACACATAAATTTTAACTGGATTAAGTTGAAGGAGGTTTACCCCCACCCGCCCCTGCCCCAATTACATGGCTTAAGAGGAAGAAAGACAGAGTCTGTTGGGCTTTTTTTTTTTAAAAAAAGAAATCCTCTGTGCATTGTAGAGCTGGAAGGGAATCACAGTGAAGAGTACACCCCCCCCAACTCATGCTGATATACTTACCAGCAGAGTGTGGAGCTGAGCTGCGTGGTTTGAGAAGAGCCGAGGAGACTGTTGGCAGAGCTGGCAAACCTGGGAGATCTTTTGGAAGACGAGGCAAGTGGGAGGGAGAGATGGCATTTAAGTTAGTGCTGTGGGTTTCTTTCCCACACTGACGGATCTTTCCCCCACAAAGCACCAGAAGGGTCACCTCCCGCCCTCTGCCTACCATTCCTCCACCACCTTTCACCAGCCCCAGCTAAGTGATGTCTGCAGTACTGCTGCTGCTGCTGCAGTAGAACACCCCTCTCTCAAGGTGGGGGAGCCTTGGGGCTTTCCCCCAGACCAGCCACCCCTCTCTGGCCTCTGGCCCCTTAAGGGTTCTTGCCTTGCTGGGATTGTTTCCTTGCACTCCAATGATGCCTCTTGATTGACCGGGCCAAGGACCGAGAAGTGTGTGTATAGAAACTAGCCTGCTCTACAAAGCTAAAATGTTTACCTGTTGTCCCACCCACTTTTGCCTCTGGCCCCACCCACCATGTGGTCCCTGGAAGGTTATCCAGCAGAGAATGTGGCCCTTGGGCTGCTCACCCCCATGCTAAGACAACCTTTGCCAAACCACAGCCCCCTCCTGATCACAGAATTGTAGAGCTGGAAGGGATCCAATGGTCATCCAGTCCAACCCCCTGCAATGCAAGAATCTAATGAGCTGTAATTGCTATCAGCTGTTCTGGACTGCAACTCCTACCAACTCTGGCTGCACTAAGAGCTTCTCAGCGCTGCTGCACCTTCAGCAAGCACCGGCAGGGCTTTGCCTGCTCCTCCGCCCTCAAAGGATGTGAGAAAGGAATCCCTGGAATTCATTTTTATAAATACCATATTAGATTAAGGGCTGGTTAACTACAATAATACCGTAATTTCACAATATCTTTTTTCTTTTCTATATGGGTACTATTTCTTGTTTCCTCTTCTTTTGTGTCTTACCTTACTCTGCACACTAGGCTTATAACTTTTTTACAACCTGATGTTCCTGCAGCTTAGTTAGATGAACTTTTGCCTAAAAACAAAGGAATGAACTATCATTTCCAAATCTTTTGAAAAAAGGTCACCCCAATATCAATAAATCAATTTTCTGTATATGTAACTGAATAATGTATTATATAATACGAATAGCATGTATAGAGGAAAAATGGAGTCTGCAAATTTTCTAATACTTGTACAATGTTTTGTACACTGTGAATCACTTATTATTGCTTAGAATAAATCATGGTTGTACTTTGTCTTTGTTTCTACCACAAGCACCATAATATTCCCACATCACTTGGATTGCGCGTTCTGCACACGGATTACTTTTTGGTATCTGGAGTATGGATGGCTCCTGTTTCCAGTGCTTTTCTGATGCTTTAAAAATTTCTTTTACAGATGTAAAAATTCTAAACAGTTCCATAAAGTTTTTAAGAGTGCTGATACTTATGAGGAGTAATGTTACATATACAGTGATTTCGACTCTTCATTTTGGGGTGATCTTTTTTCACAAGTGAGAAGAATTAGTCCCTTTTTCAGTGTTTCTAAGAAAAAGTTCATCCCTTTATGATATAGGAAATCATTTTTATAACCCTACTGCACACTTGTTAATTTTGTACTTTTTATTTTCCAATAAAGAATATAAAGCAGGAACCCCTGGAATACAGAAACTGGGCTCTACCTCCTGCAGGGCTGTGGCTTTGTGACCCGTCACGAGGCGGCACATGATGATGTGTTCCAACAAAATCACTTGGAAGGAAGACAAGATAGGGCTGCAGTCCAGCACTGGGAAGTGAAAAAGAAATGGTGGCGCCTTTAGTATGGGTGGAGAAGAGGGCAAAAGCAGCTCTGACAGCCTCTCCAGGGGCAAGTGGAAAGAGCTGCTCAGCAATCTTGATATTCTATGGGCACTTCTTTGGGCTGGCAAAGCCACCTTCTGGCCCCAGCCTCCTTTCCAATGGGGATGGGGGGGGGCGGAACTGAGCACACCAAAAAGGGATATGCCAGAAGCAATGAGGCGAGGGGTCCTTGCATTTCTGAAGTCCCAGAGGGGAATAAAGAAAACTCGGGGCTCATTCACATATGCTTACAAATAGATCTTGGTTGACGTTGCAGTGTAACAAAAGGATACTATATTTTTCTGTGTATAAGAAGATGCTTTTTGCTAAAAAAACTTAGGCAAAAATTGAGTGTCATCTTATACACAGATAGTGAATGCAGAGGGGGGACATGTGATTAATGGCAGCAGCAAGCAGGAGATTGGCAGCGGTGATTGGGCAGGTGATTGGTGGCTGCTGGCAATTGGCTGTGGCTGTGGCGATTGGGCAGGCGATTGGAGCTGTGGCAAGTGGGCGGGTGGGCTATTGGTGGCGGCAAGTGAGCAGACAACTGGCGGCTGCAGTGAGGTGTGCAATCGGCAGTGGCTGTGGCAAGCAGTTGGCAGTGGCGGGCAGGTGGGTGAGCGATTGGTAGAAGTCACCCCCCCCCAAATGCTAAACAACTTAATTTTGGGTTAAAAAAATAGGGGTCGTCTTATACACAGAAAAATACGGTAAATGGTATTTGCTGGTAGTGGGTTGGAGATGGGGGTATGACTGGCCTTACAAAAGGGGATTGACAACCCTCCACAAAAAAGGTGGCAGTGATAAAGTGGAAGTGCATAGTGGGGGTGGGGGAGAAGGACACCCTCTGGCAGAGATTTAACATGCACATGGTGAGCATTCCAAGCACGGAATCTCAAAAGAACATGGCAGGGAAGAAAATAATTCCTGCTGCTCACTTTTGAGTTTCTCCAGCTGCATAAGCGCCTTGTCCGTGTACTTCTGTGCCTTCTCCAAGTATCCGGCCTGCATTGAGTGCATTACTGTCACCTGTGGGAACAGACAAACAGAAGCCTTTTGCCATCGTTCTGCAAGAAAACAAAAGAGCCAGTGTGGTGTAATGGTTACAAGTGTTGGACGAGGACCTGGGAGACCGGAGTTCAAATCCTCACTCAGCCATGAAGCTCACTGGGTGACATTCGGAGCAGTCACTGCCTCTTGGCCTAGCCTACCTCACAGGGTTGCTGTGAGGGTTAAATGAGATTGGGGGGGGGGGGGAGAACGATGAACGATGTATGCCACTGTGAGTTGTCAAACTCATCCCTCATAGCACAGATAACTTGACCCACTTTCCCACCAAGGGCTATAAAAGAGAATTTTTCATGAGCTGCCCAAAAACTTGTAATTCCTGCAGGGGAGAGCTGAGCTGGCAGTTAACAGGAGATGAAGGAATCGAGCAAAACGTTGGCTGGCTTCACGGTTTTCCCCACATCGTGATTTTTGCATAGTACGTACATACATATATCATGATTTGCAATACATTGCCAGGTCAAAAATTATGAACCTGTTATCATGATATGGACTTCAAAACAGTTTTGGAGGATATAGTGATATATCACCCAGCCTTAGTGTGTTTCTGGTATGAGTCACATGCATTGCATTGTATCAATGTAAGTTCTACACTGTTACACCCACTTAAATTAAATGGACCTAAGTTTCCAGTAGATCTACTCTGAGTAGGACTAACACTGGATGCAGCCCGTGACCTGGACAGAATAGTAGTGCAACACTGGTATAGCTTCCTAGGACAAAGCCCCAATCTTGGGTTCACAAGTGCATTGAGCAGCTCACCAGGTAGACCAGCACACACATGTGCTCCTTGGGCAGCCAGTGGAAGAGGTCAGCAGGGTTGCTGGGCAGGATCTCGTCGTCATGGAGGGTGGAGATGGTCTGGATGCACTGCTGGAGCTGCTTCAGGCAAGGCTTGACACTCTTCACCTGGGGAAAGGAAGGGGTCGCCTCAGCAAAGAGAAAAGCTACCACCTGCTGATTTTAATGTTGTGAAGCGCCCTGAGGTCTACGGATGAGGGGCAGTATACAATGATTATTAATCCCATTGAATGAGGGAGCGGGGGGGGGGGCTTCCCCTCTGTTCCTCTCCCAGCTGCCTTCCTTCTCTCTCCCCCCCCCCCCGGCTACAAAGCTGTCATGGCACTGCTGGTGTGGGCCCAGGCTGCAACCTGGATGCAGTCCAATTGTCAAGCAGATTTCTAAGTTGTTAGGAGAGTACCCTGGGAATCCCAAGAAACTTGAAGCTTTTCTTTTTGGAATTACAAATAATGAAGTACCAAAAGAGTTGGTTAACTTATTTAAGTATATAACGACAACAGCACAAATACCGTACACCCAAAGATGAAAAGGAGGAGAGATTCCAACAAAGGAAGAATGGCTTTTGAAAATGATGGGAGTATGCGGAACAGGCAAGATTAACAGCAAAGATTAGAGACCAAAATTACAAAAAAAAAAAAATCCTTGATGAATGGAGACCTGTTACTGAGTATTGTGGTGCCCCGCAAGACGAATGCCTCGCAAGACGGAAAACCTGCTAGACGAAAGGGTTTTCCGTTTTGGAATTGCTTTGCAAAACGAATTTGCTATGGGCTTGCTTCGCAAGACGAAATGTCTTGCGAGTTCCTGCGATTTTTTTTTGCTCCCCACCCCCTTTTTCTAAGGCACTAAGATGCTAATAGCCTTTTAGCAGCTAATCCGCTAATCCCTTAAGCCTTTAATAGCCGCTAAACCGCTAATAGCGCTAATCCGCTAATGGGGTTGCTTCGCAAGACGAAAAAACCGCTAGACGAAGAGACTCGCGGAACGGATTCTTTTCGTCTTGCGAGGCACCACTGTAAATAGGTTAAACTGTATGTATTGAATAGTGTATATGAAACAGGCAGCATTCAAGGGTAAATATGGAAACCATGTAGGGGGAAGATGGGTTATGGTCTATGTTAAAATTTGTAGGGCTTTTTTTGTGGGTGAAAAATCAATCAATAGGGTTTTTTTAAAAAAATGAGAGTACCCTGGGAAGAGGGAATGATTATTAAACCACTCTGGGAGGCATAGCTCTCGAAGAGGAATGGGGGCCTCCAAACAACTCCCAGCACCTTCAACAAACTACAGCTCCCATAATTCGGGGGGGGGGGGGGAGCCATGACTGCTAATCACAGGGCCCTGCTGTCACAGGGCTTCAAATGTACAGTGTGAAAGTGGCGAAAGTGTGCCTTAGTTGGATACAAGCCACTGAAATGATTGGAGATGACTTAACGAGGCCTATTCATTTCAATGGGTCGAGTGTTTCCCAAACTTGGGTCTCGAGCTGTTTTCGGACTACAGTTCCCATCATCCCTAACCACTGCTCTTGCTAGCCAGGGATGATGGGAGTTATATTCCAATAACAGCTTGAGACCCAAGTTTGGGAAACACTGGACTAGTCCCAATAATATTTGCTTGAGTACAACCCAAAAGCTCCAATCCTAACCTCACTTATCTGGGAGTAAGCCCAAGTGAATTCAAAAAGACCAAGAAGACATAGCTAAGCTTGCCACTACAAGCTTCTTGCTTCTAACCACTGCAGGATGCAAGGATGGGGGAGGGGAAAATTACCAGGCATCTGTAGTGCCTTCCACTCACCTGACCAGCATCCAGGTAATGTGTCACTTGCAGCACCAAGAAGAAGACTCGCAGAGACTCCTTCTGGATGGGGTTCCCCTGCCAGTTCTCCACTATCTGCCCGCACAACGTCAGCAGGGGATGCACCTCTTGTAACTTCCTCTCCATAAGGAGCAGCTGACGAGTATGAAAAAAAGGAGGGAAGAGGCAAAAAAGGAAAAATCAGAAGATCAAAGTAAACCTTGCCTGTCATGTGACTACTTTAGAATTCTAAATCTGGTCCGGAGGGCTGAGGGACTCTCCGGAGAAACATTTGAGAGGGCTGCAGGGCAAACAAGAAGGATAAATTCATTCATGCAGCACTGGATGTCACCCAAGTTTTTTGGTTTGTTTTTTTAAAAAAATGTTTCTATTGTTTTGCTCCAGGTAATTAAAAGGAAAAGCTCTAAACCGCCTCACCCCGCCTGCTCCCAGAATGGTGGACATCCCCACCAAAAACCAATATATTGGTTTTACTGGCATAAAATGTGCATATGGTTTGTTCAAGTCATCTGGCGTTTGTGAGTTAGCTTTTCCATTAGTGCCAGGTGACATACTGCAGCTGTCCACTCCACTTTCAGGTCAACACTTAAAGTCCTCCAGTGTTTAGCAATTGTCATCACAAGAGGTTGTATGTGTTCTTATCCCATAAGGCATAAATTCCTCCCTTTCCTTTCTCATAACAGCTAACACTCTTAATAAAGTCTTAAAATTAACTTAAGATGTTGCGCTTTGTCAAAACTTGCATTTCCAAACATCGTTATTTTTCATGGGAACATTTACTAGAACTCGTGACCTTTTGATTTAAAAAGTACAGAGTGATATCAAACATCAGCCCTACTCAGAATAGAACCACTGAAAATTAATGGACCCAAATTAATCACGTTCACTGATTTCAATTTCACTGTGTGAATGAGAAAGTGTGGGGGAGAGGACTGTTATTATGATGACTATTTCATTATTAGGCTGTTCGTCAGTTGACTTTTTATATTTCTATCACTGATATTCTGTAATGTGTTTTTAATGTTGTACACCACCCTAGGGGCTTCTGATGAAGGGCAGTATATAAACTGAATGAATGAATAAAATAATAGTACAGTGGTACCTCGGGTTAAGTACTTAATTCGTTCCGGAGGTCCATTCTTAACCTGAAACTGTTCTTAACCTGAAGCACCACGTAAGCTAATGGGGCCTCCTGCTGCCGCCACGCTGCCCGAGCACAATTTCTGTTCTCATATGGAAGCAAAGTTCTTAACCCAAGGTACTATTTCTGGGTTAGCAGAGTCTGTAACCTGAAGCGTATGTAACCCGAGGTACCACTGTACTACTCTGTAGAGCAGATGCTGGATACAACCAACATTATTTGTTTTAAAACATCCCCACAGCATCCCATTTGGGTTTCAAGGCTGAGTGGTAAGAATATAAGCAGAGCCCTGCTGGACTGCACCCCATTTAGTTCTGTATTTTTATCTTAATTCAAGGAGTCAAGCAAGCAGCAAGAACTAGATCAGAGATGGGGGAACATCTGTGGCCCTCCAGATCCTGCTGGACTAGCAGCATGTGACCACCGGCCATGCAAGTGGATGCTGGAGTCCAAGATCCAGAGGGCCGGAGATTTCCCTGCCCTTGATCCAAGGAGAAGCATTCCCTACTCTCAGCAGAGAATACGACTTCTAAGGTTGGGGATAGGGAACCTGCCGCCCTCCAGATGTTGCTGAACTACAACTCCCATCATCGCCCTTGACCATTGGCTGCAATAGTTGTTGGAGACATTGGGGGGGAGGGGGGCACCACAGGCCGCCCACTTCTGTACTAAAGATATGTTTAGGGTGATGTGTGGCTTAATGCAGCCTTCTATTTGTAGGCCACAGCTGAACTGCCCATCTGCAGGTTTGCGATCTAGCAAATCCAGAACTATTTAAACCGGTTTCTCCAAGCACACACAACTTACCATGCCTTTGCTTAGCAGAAACAGGGCTCTGAAAGGGGAAAAAAATAACAAATCTTCAGATTCTAAAATACAGGCAAGACCACCAGAAGTGCAAGGAAGCTAAGAACTTTCAATTAAAGTTTTTATACCATGCCTTTCCACTGCAATGAGCTTAATGTATTTAAAACATCTAAACACAATTACAAGCAAGCATCTTAAAACAATTCTATTCTCTTATGCCTGGGTGAACAGGAATACTTTTCAATTCCTCCTGAAAGCTGATAATGAGAGAGAGGGGGCATTCCACAAGCAGGGAACCACCACTGAGAAGGCCCCCATCATGAGCCTGTGACAACCAAGCAGCCCCCAAGGAAGCTTTGTAACTCTCTCTTGGAAGGCTGAATGAGCCCCCAGAGTACCCCTAATAACCCCCCTGCCCCCATCAACTTTGGTGACAAAAGACCAGTTGCCCCATAAGAAAGGACTCACCTTGTATATTCTGACCCTACCACACGGGCATATTCTGCTCCAACCCCCAGGAGGTCACAAGCAGACACCAAATCTTTTTCAAGTGTGTGAAGTTGCTAAGTGGAGAAAGAAATACACACACAGTTACATTTTGAAAGTTAGCTACTTCTTCCTTTCAAATCTGATCCTACAGCTAACTGCAGAAGCTGACAGTGTCAGTATTGAGTTTTCTATTACTGTTGGGGGGGGGGCTGGTGGTTTTTCATTTGTTTCCCCAACAAGTTGTATGAAATATAAATGTGTTATATCGTATACATTATACGTTATACGATGCAATTATGCGTATACATACACATATACATACACACACACACACTCAATGTAAGCCACTGGGCTTACAAGCCTTTGAGTAGTGAGTTTAATCAATGAAAACAAATCAGTCAGCAGAGCATGAGATTCTTAATCTCAGGGTTGTGGGTTCAAGCCCCACCTTGTGCAAAAGATTCCTGCATTGCAGGGGGTTGGGCTAGATGACCCTCGTGATCCCTTCCAACTCTACAATTATTTGAGTAAGTAAATGGATCTGCCCACTTTTGCCTCTGGCCCCACCCACCACTAACACACAGCCCCACATAAGGTCACACAGAAGGAAACACAGTCCTCCGGCTGAAAATGGCTCACCACCCTTGGCTTAAAATAAGCATACCGCCAGCTGGAAGAGGAGGCGACAGTGCCAGTATGGAGTCTGCTGTGAAATCTGGATGGCTTTACGAAGCAGGGGTTTTGCAGTGTCGACAGAGTTCTGAAACAAAACAAATCAAATCAACAAAAATATGGATATAAAGGGAGGGACCCAAAGTTCTAACCCAAAATAGGAGAATCAACAAGATGATGTCAGACTGAGCTAAGAACTTCAGCCAGTACAGATGTACCTTGGAAGTCGAATGGAATCCATTCCAGAAGTCCGTTCGACTTCCAAAGCTCAGAAACCAAGGCATTTGGGAACCAAGGTACGACTATTAGAAATTCAGGTATAGAAGACAGGTGCCAAATGGCTCCTTAAACCAAGGTTGCAGCCGCCAAACCAGAATGTCTAGTTGCCATTTTGGGGGCAAGACAGCTCTAAAGTCTTATTTTTCAAATGATGAACTGACTGTGATTGACTCTCAGTTAAACATCTGGCTAGTGCAGATGACAAGTTGAGGCAGGTTAAGAACTTTGAGAACTTAAAGAAGAAAAGTTACTTGATCCAGTCCATATATCTATTGGCTATTCCTACCTCTTTTTCTCAATGGTGACATGGACCATTTGTAACGCAGGGCTATTCTTCACAACTGTGAGAATGGTAGTGGGGTAAGTGAAGACAAGCGACAACAATTAACTATAACGTTCACCACTCCTGCTGAGACTGCACATAAAAAGCATTTTGGTTCCTGAAATTCATTTTGATTGCACAGATAATACATAACTGGCAGAATTATACAGGATTAGGTATTAGGGGGGAAAATAGTCAAGAGCTGATGATCCCCAGGAATGTTGAGAAAGTGCTCTATCCCATTCTGAGTAGCCCAATCTGAGCATGGAGGGAGTGTCTGTCATCCCTCCTCTTGCACTCTGCCAGGCGCTCAGGATCAACCAAGCGCTCTGTCTCTTGCCTGCCTCCACAGATACACACTCCAACATGCAATCCCATGTATCAGCAAGCAATAAAACTGCAAGAGCCTGGCTGCCACATCAGGCCAAAGGCCCATCTAGTTCAGCACTCTGATCTCAGTGTCCAACGAGATGACCTCATGGGAAGCCCACAAGCAGCACTGTCTCAGCTCAGCTCTATTTTGTAAACCACCTTTCTAAGTCTTCTCTGGCTGCTGACCCCACTGAACTTTGGGATTTAAAGAACTGAGTGGGAAATACATTCTTTCTCCACTTACCTCCTGACAATACAGCTCCGACAGCAGACTGGCAGCTTCGAATTTGACATCCTCAAATTGCGGAATCTGACAGCATCCAAGTTAAGCTAATATAGTAAAAAAAAATGATGGAGCAATTGTTTTAAGGGGTATCCAAAAAACAGGGAGCACAGTTGCTTCTCAAAATTTATATTAACAAAACCAAAGCATAGAATCAATGGGGCTTGTTAAACGCTCTGTTGACACGTAGTTGTGTTTTCCCCTCCAAGCAGCACAACCCCCATTTCCATGAGACCAGAAAAAAGGATACTTGCTGTGATATCAGCCACTGTAAGAGAAACAGAGAGAAATGAGGTATTCCTGGAATCAACAAAAATGAAGCTCTTGACATAAATGGATGGGGAAGGCTTTGAGACAGCTTGGAGTTGTCACTACTGAGCTGCCTTGTCCCTCGCACTGGTAGCAATGCTTCTTTCCAGAGATTCAGAACAGTCTCTCTCTCTGTCCTATTTGGAGATGCCAGGAATTGAACAGGGGACCTCCTGAATGCAAAGCAGGTGCTCTAACCACTGAGCTATGGGGCTTCCCACTGGAAATAAAAGGTGAACAGAGCACCCTTTTTGGGTGTCCACCTTTCACTTTCTTTCTTTCTTTTCTGTTCTCAAGATGCCGACACACCCGTGCCCCTTGAAAAAGTCCACAGTCCACTTTCATTCTCCCCACACACTTGCTGATGGTCTCAGTTCATTCTTGGGATGCCCCCACACCTACTTTATCCAGTGTAGGTGTAGTGGTTAAGAGCGGTAGACTCGTAGTCTGGTGAACCGGGTTCACGTCTCCACTCCTCCACATGCAGCTGCTGGGTGACCTTAGGCCAGTCACACTTCTTTGAAGTCTCTCAGCCCCACTCACCTCACAGAGTGTTTGTTGTGGGGGAGGAAGGGAAAGGAGAATGTTAGCCGCTTTGAGACTCCTTAGTAGTGATAAAGTGGGATATCAAATCCAAACTCCTCCTCCTCCTCCTCCTCCTCTTCTTCTTCTTCTTCTTCTTCCCCTCCTCCTCCTCCTCCTCCTCCTTGCATGCAGAAGGTCCCAGGTTCAATCCCCAATGACATCTCCAGCAAGGCTGAGAAAAGACTTATTGCCTGAAACCCCAGAGCAGCTGCCAATCAGTGTAGACAGTACTGAGCTAGGTTGACCAATGTTGACTGACTCACTGCAGTTTTCTACACTCCTACTGAGTTGCTTCCTCCTGCTCTGTTGTTCCTTTTCAAGGGCGTTCTCCTCTTTGCTCTCCCTTCTATTAACTGAGGCTGCTCACACCACCAAACACATTTAAACCAAACACAACAAGCAATAGGGGCCCTTTCAACCTTCTGCTTATTCTCTAACACACCGCAACCTCAAGGTCTCTCCTTCTCACTGTTCCACATAGGCACTGCTATATATATGCACAGCAGGGGAAATTATGTAGCTCAAACCCTTTCCTGTATGTATGCATGTAACATTTTAACAAAATGGGAGAATTTTGGGCAGCTGTCAAGAAATTCCTACGCCATTGTAATAATACAAGGAGTTCAAGCTTTCTTCCTGCCCTTTTGTTTAACACTGAACTGGGGATGAGGACACCAATAGGACCATAGCCAAAAAAGGCCAACGACAGAGAGATGGGGGTGGGTATCAACATGCTCTGGGAAACCATGAAGTTTGAAAAAGTAAAAATATGTTTTTAAAAAAACAAAACAAAAAATTATAAGGGCAAAAAATACAGCCCAATGAGGGCAGGGGATTGTTATTCTATCAGAGACAGTAGCTGAAGAACCTTTTTGTTGTTCTCCACCTTGGGAAACAGAATAGTAATTTTTTAATAACTGCAACATTTGCTGACGAAACCTTCCCCCCACCCCGATATATCTACACCTAGCAAACTCTATAACAGGCATCCCCAACCTGCAGCCCTACAGATATTTTGGCCTACAACTCCCATGATCCCTAGCTAACAGGACCAGCGGTCAGGGATGATGGGAACTGCAGTTCAAAACATCTGGAGGGCCAAAGGTTGGGGATGCTTGCTCTATAACATCCACTATCACATCCACACACATAACATGCACCTAATATAAATACTTGACATCCATCCCCAAACACACACACAAGATATATACATCCACACAGATGGAAAAATACTCTGCGTCCCCTTCCTGGACATGCAACACATGACAGACACACACACAACATTAATATGTAACACCCCTCCACATCACACATGCACGCGCGCGCGCGCGCACACACACACACACACACATAACATTCTCTCTGTAATATATAAACGCATATATGCACTGTCTCTCTCACACACAAGCAAAATATATCGTATCTGTGTATGTGTATATATACACCGTCCCCCACAAAATGCAATACACACACGGGCAAATCACTCTCTCTCTCTCTACAGGCTTGATTGTTGTCACTCGCTCTACTTGGGGCTGCCCTTGAAGCTGACCCAGAAACTCCAGCAGGTGCAGAATGCCGCAACGAGGCTCCTTTCGGGGTCCTTGCCGCGGGATCACATTCATCCAGTGCTTTACCAGCTGCACTGGCTCCTGGTGGAGTACAGGGTCAGGTTTAAGGTGCTGGTTTTGACCTTTAAAGCCCCATGAGGTCTAGGACCCACATACCTACGGGACAGCCTCTCCTGGTATGCCCCATGGAGGACCTTAGGGTCCACAAATGACAACACTGGAGGTCCCAAGTTGCAAGGTGATTAGATTGGTCTCAACTAAGGCCCTGCAGGACTTGACATATTTCCGCAGAGCCTGCAAGACAGAGCTGTTCCGCCTGGCCTTTGGTTTGGACTCAGTCTGACCCTTATGTTTCCCTCCCCTTACGGTTTTGATCTATGGGACACTTTTAAAATGAGGCTGCATTTAAAATTGCATTTTAATCTGTATTTTAATTTTTTCCCCCCATTATGTTTTTATTGGAATTTTACTGGTGTTAGCCGCCCTGAGCCCGGCTCTGGCTGGAGAGGGTGGGGTACAAATTATCATTTATTATTATTATTATTATTATTATTATTATATACACCTGCACAGGCAAAACGTATCTCTCTCTGTGTGTGACAGCCTTCTCATTCCCTGCTCCCAAGCTGGCTCCCTCCTTTGCTGTCCTTCAGCCTTTTGGGAAATGACTGCTTTTAATGAAAAGGCTGGCCGTGTGCTGCTTTTATTCTAATCTGTGTGTTTCCAATGGAATTCAAACTAAAATATCTCTCTATATATATGCACACACCATATATTAACTCTCTCTCTATATATGTATAACATGCATACACACAAACACTACACACAGCACCTGTAAATCCACATGCAACATAAATACAGTGCATCTATCTGTATCTGGACATACAGTGCACGCACACATGCATGCATATATGTATGTACGTGTATGCATCTGCACACAATACATGACATCCCACACAGGCACACAAACACGAATGTGCACGCACAGCTTTCCTTCCTTCCTCTTCCCCTCTCTCTCTCTCTCTATACATATACACACACACGGGAAATATAAGCTCGTGCCCTCTCTGTAACTGTGTATCTAAACGCCACCCGCCACCCCATATGTGCCCGAGTCCGGCCTTCCCTCACCGCCTTCTCGAGGTGGCTGCGCGCCTGCTCGCCGTTCCGCGTGTGGTGGTAAAGGACGGAGCCGAGCTGCAGGTGGGTCCGGGCCTCGACGCGCGCCGGCGGCTTCCTGGGCAGCACGGCCTGCAGGCAGTGCACGCAGAGGCGCACCTTGGGCGGGCTGGAGGTGCGGAAGTGCTCGGCCAGGCCCAGCAGCGCCACGTACCACGACTCCGAGGAGCCGCCCGACGACGAAGAGGCCGCCGCGGCCGCGGGAGACGACGACGACGGAGGGCCTCCGGCCGCGGAAGAGGAGGCCGAGGACGACGACGAGCCGCCGCCATTGCCGTCTCCGCCTCCTCCTCCTCCCGCCGCCGCCGCCTCAGCCCCGCCGGGCGGCCCGCCCGACGGAGGCTGAGGCGCCGCCGCGGACGACGATGACGGAGCCGTGGTCGCGGACACCGAGGAGGAAGAGGCTGGCGGGGGCGGAGGCGCCGTCGTCGTCGCCGTTGCGGAGGAAGAGGCCGCGGCGGCGGCGCCGGAGCCACCGGCTACCCCGGCCGCAGCGCCCACGGCCGCCATCTTAGATTTACCTCAGAAATGATAAGACATGGATTGTCAGGGCCGAGGGGAAAGGGGGCGGGGCGGCGACGCGCGCGGGCCTAGCGCAAAGCGTGACGGGAAGACGAGTGCCGGCGTTGTATGAAGGAAAGAGTGGGATGGGGCGCTTGGACTACAATTCCCGTCAGGCAGCGGGGTGGGGAGAAGTGACGGGAGTTGGAGTCCTACAAGCGTCTCCTGCGCGAGAGGTAAAGGAGATGCGCTCCTCTCGCGAGATTTTTTTTCCTCCGCACACCGGCTGACACTTTGTGTACAGTATTTCTGTTTTTTATTATTTCTGTTTCATTTTTTATTTGTGTGCCGCCTCCCCGCAAAACTGTGGCACACGTAGTGCTTTGGGAGTCAGCCAGGTTAGTTAATTTTTTAAAAAAAATACGTTTTAAAATGTTTTTATTTTTTATTCTACTGTATTGTCTTAACTTTTTGGTTCGTGTGGTCCGGGATTTAAGAACAAAAAATTAATATTACAAATTTCATTGTCCTCCTATAACAATTTACATTGTAAATCTGATTTGTTTTCAGCCTTCATTTAATTTTAACTATTGTTTTTAACCTTAAACAATGCTGCTGTGTTAATTTGGTGTTCACTTCCCAAGATAGAAATTTTAACTATTATTCATAATGCTATACAAAAAAAATCATTGCCACCTTGCAACGATTTAAATTGCATAATTAAAAACAGCTTTTAATAAAATTCAAAAGGCCATTTTGCGCAAAGTACTAAAAGCATGACTGCTATTATGAAGTATTTTCAACGAATAATAATAATAATAATAATAAACAACTGTAAGGATTTAAATTATAATCCTTTCAAGGATAATAATTTGGCAACATTCAAGGATCATAATATAGTACTTATAGTATTTCTATATTGAAATCTCAAAGCGGTTTACAAAACAAAACGGTAAAATCAAGAAAACAACCCTAAAACGATGAAAATATATAAAATATTAAAACGATAGATATATCCTATTATATATTTCTATTATAATAATACTGTAGTTATGTTATAGCAGATAATAGTACATATTTACCATAATATTATAGTACGCTATTATACGAAATACAGTAATATTAAAAATCCTGCTAGCTACAGTTGTACTGTACATAGTTCCTCGTATATAATTGTTTATCAAGGGTAGGGAGCGTCCTCCTTGAAAGGCGCGGTTCAAATGTCCTCAGTCAAAATAAATGCTATTATTGTAATAATATTGCTAAATATTGGTATTACTCAATATTAATATATCCAAACATTATTATGGAGGAGTATTTTCTCCCACTTCCCTTCGCCTCATGGGAAATGTAGTCCCTTAGGAAACTACACTGAGGAATGGGGCGGGGAAGCTTAATTTCCACAAAACTCGCGAGAGCGCCTTCCTCTCCTTTCATTGCGTCTCCAAGTCTCGCGAGAGCAGCTTTCTCCCCTCCCACAGTTATCTCAACCCCACGCGCAGCGCTTGCCGGGAATCGTAGTCCGCCCCGTCTCCCGCTCCTTGCGTCCCAGCTGCTTTATCCTCCCTGTAGCAGAAGCAGCCGAAGCAGATGTTAAGAATCCTCAGAGACGCCGCTGGCCTGAAAAGACCGGCTTCTTCACCTCCCTGCTTTCCCCGCACTCCCCACCCCGTCAACCAGGCATGGACTACAATTCCCGGCTTCCGTCCTGGAGCGACCATCTTGCCTCTCCTTTCTCCTCTACGGCTCCCCCTCCCCAGAATGCAACGCGCCTGCGTCAACGACGCTGGGAGGCGGGCTGGCGGCGGGCTTTCCGCGCGGTGCATTGTGGGAGAAGGGTGGGGACATCCTGAGAGCGATGGACGGCAGCAGAGATGCGCCAGGTGAGTCTGCCCTCCCCCGCCCCGCCCCTTTCCAGTCAGGTAAGCCCCCCCCCTCTTCTCCCTCCCCACTGGGCCCCCACGAATTGGCTCACCCCCCAGTATTAAAAAACAACCCCTTTTTCTTCCTTCGCTGGGCCTTCCAAGCTCCTTCTCTGCTGCGGCTGCTTTGGGGGTCGCCAAGCTATTACTGCAGGTCTCGTCGTTATTATTGTTACTACTATTCATAATCATTAAATTCTTTAGCCGCTTCATTTCACCCGAGGCAATCCAAAGCGTCTTAACCATACTAAACATCTTAAGTACAGTGGTACCTCGGGTTAAGAACTTAATTCGTTCTGGAGGTCTGTTCTTAACCTGAAACTGTTCTTAACCTGAAGCGTCTGTAACCCAAGGTACCACTGTATTCATTTTGCACCTGACTTTTGACCACTTGCAACCGAGTGAGGATGCCCAAGTGCCAGGATGGTGCCTGACGTCTCCCCACATCTGGGGAATCACTGGATCTGGGCTGTTTTCACTCACTAATACAGTGTAGAATTCTATCCGTTATATTTTATCTGCAAAATAGAGAACAAATTTCTGGAACCAATACGCTTTTTTCTGTGCAGCCTGAGCAGGAGCAGTGAACAACATCATAGTTACAGTGGTACCTCGGGTTACAAACGCTTCGTGTTACAAACGTTTCAGGTTACAGACTCTGCTAACCTAGAAGTAGTACCTCGGGTTAAGAACTTTGCTTCAGGATGAGAACAGAAATTGTGCGGTGGCAGTGGGAGACCCCATCAGCTAAAGTGGTACCTCAGGTTAAGAACGGTTTCAGGTTAATCCGTCCTCCGGAACGGATTAAGTTTGTAACCAGAGGTACCACTGTAATTGTTGTCACTTGTCTTTGCTTACCCCACTGCCCTGCTCAGAGTTGTGAAGGATATTCTTACATTATGAATCGTCCTTGTCACCTTTAAGAAAAAGAGGTTGGAATAGGCCAGTAGATGTGTGGACTGTCCCTGGATCAAGTGACTTTCTTGTTTAAGTTCTCAGAGTTCTTAACATGGCTCAAGGTTGTCCTCTGAACTAGACAGATGTTTAACTGAGAATCACATTCATCCTTTGAAAAATAAGACTTTAGAGCCGTCGTGCCCAAAAATGGCAACTAGACATTCTGGTTTGGCGGCTGTAACCTTTGTTTAAGGAGCCATTTGGCTCCTAGCTTATATATCTGAGTTTCTTAATACTGGGCTCAATCCCTGACATCTTCAGGCTGTCTGAAATCCTGACAAGAGCCACTGCCAGTCAGTGTAGACAGTGCTGAGCTATTTGGACCATTGGTTTGACTCATATCTACATGCCAGATCCTGCTTTCGCAATGATTATATGAAGGGTTGATAAAATTTCTTCTTCTTTTTTTTTTGTGGTGCCCCTTCTTCTTGGCCAGGGAAAACCAGCCGGTGGTTTGGCATCACGATGCCCAAATCAGAGAAGACCAATGTGAACATCCTGCACCAGGAGAAGCTGATCGCCCAAAAGAAGCGGGAGATCGAGGCCAAGCTGGAGCGTCAAGCCAAGCGCAGCCACTTGGCTAGTAAGCAGGCCTCGCAGGCCAGCGAGTACGTAGGATTGCATTGTTATTATTATTTATTATTATTATTTTGGATTTGATATCCCGCTTTATCACTACCCTAAGGAGTCTCAAAGCGGCTAACATTCTCCTTTCCCTTCCTCCCCCACAACAAACACTCTGTGAGGTGAGTGGGGCTGAGAGACTTCAGAGAAGTGTGACTGGCCCAAGGTCACCCAGCAGCTGCATGTGGAGGAGCAGGGAATCGAACCTGGTTCCCCAGATTACAAATCTACAGCTCTTAACCACTACACCACACTGGCTCTTCTTCATAACCTTTCTGATAGGCTGGGAGCAATGGGCAGGCAATGCCTGTGTGATGGGGCCAGAGGATGCAGGGAAGTGCATAAGTCTAATAAATACACAAAGTAAGTGAGTGAGTGAGTCCCTGCTCTTCTCATGTCCCTTTCCAGCTGACCTCTGAGGGGAGGCTGACTGCATTTGCCTCAGGTGCGCATTGAACATTAAATTATTCCTGATGCTTGAGGTTTAGCAATCAGATTATAAGGCAGTCTCCTGCTCAGCATCTGCCAGGGGCCAGATATTCCTGGCATGAGCCGTCGCTCTGATCTTCCTTCCAGTCTTGTGACATCAGCACATAGATCACATGGAAGTCAAGGGGGTGGCAACCAAGGACACACAGTCCTCCTTTTGTGTGTCTTTTAAAAACGGTGATAGAGCTCCGTAAGAATGAGCAAAGGCTTAATTTGCCAAGGGAGGAAGTCTTAGTTACTGGATTGTTATTATTTTTTGCTGGCGGGGGAAGCTGTGTTCCACAGCAGCACTGTGGCCTCTAACCTCCTCCCCCTTTAACCCCACAGTGATGACAGCGGAGATGGAGAAAGCTCTGTTTCCAACAAATTTGCCAACGATGGGAGTTTCCTCCAGCAATTCCTCAAGCTTCAGAAGGAGAAGTTGGGCAGCGGTAAGCACTTGTCCCTGAGTCCACTCTGCCAATTCTGTGTGCCTGTTGTAAGTCCCAAGGGCAGGGAATTTCTTTCAGCACAAAGAGCCATGGACAGATCTTTTGCGGGCCACATGTCAATAGCGGGCAGGGCTCATGGGAAACGCAGACAGGGCAATGAATGTCAATTTTTTTCTTCTATGCAGTAGAGTGAGTTTCTGCACACACTTGTGCACCAGCCCTCTCAAAGAAACCCGTTTTCTTTTTTCTTTCAACTTTTATTGAAGTCAAACAAATCAATGCAAAAAAAAAATTTGCAGAAGTACAAATACCAAAAAAGAAACAGTATAGTATATCAGGAAGAAACTTAAATCAAGTGAGCAGACCATGAGGTAAGCTAAATTTTACATTGTACCATGGAGAGTCCAGGAATTGGCTATATACATGATTAAGTTGCCCCCAGACAGCATGGAATTTTTCTTGATCCTCTGAGCTTTTCGCCACATGTAATTTATGCACTTTCTCTGTGGGCGCTTCCTATTTGTAGGGTGTTCTCCCCAGGGAGGCTCACATGGCACCTTTGTTACGTATCTTTAGGCACTAGGTGAAAGCATTCCTCTACAAACAGACCTTTGGCTTTTAAACAATTTCCTTTTAAAGCAGGGTGAGGGGTGGGTTGTTGAGGTTGTTGGTTTTTTTTACTACTATTGTATTTATCTTGTGTTCTATGTTGTGTCCTGAACCTCTGGTGTACCTGACAGCAGGCCAGTATGCCAAGTCCAAGGGTCAATCCACACAAGTCCAAAGGTCAGGAATGAGGTCCAGGGTCAGAGCCAAGTCTCAAGTCCAGTCAGGATACAGCCCAGAGCCAAAACCAAAGCTCAGTCCCGTAGAGGTCCAGGAGCACTGAAGCCAAGGTCTGCCAACATGGGTAGCTGAGCATACCCAGCACCTCAGCTCTGCTTCACTTTTGTACTTTCCATGCTGATTGCAGCATCTGGGCTTTGTGAGGCATGTGACTCTCACCTGCTCCAAGCCTGAGGAAATCACATCCCTCCTTCCAGAGCTAGCAAGCCCCACCTGGCCGGCTAGGGAGCTGGGCTGTGGATCCTTGCTTCCTCAGACTTCTGGAGTGACCCTCCTGCTGCTCCCTACGCCTCAGAGCCTGCTATGTTTGTGGGGGCACGGGCCCCTCTGGCTCTTGCAATGGGTCCTGCTACTTTGCTTCCTGTGCACTGACCATCCTCCATCCCCACTGTGTCCCAGTCCCAACTACACCCCTTGCCAGGGTCCTCTTCCTCCTCCCTGTCATCCTGCCGGTTCATGACATGTTGTAAACTGCCCTGTGGTCTGTTGAGGAAAGGCAGTCTATAAATTTAGTTAATAATAATAATAATGTCAACCTCTGTCTCCCCACCCCTCCAGACGCTTCCTCCAGCTCTGCCAAGGCCTCTGCGACAAACCCCCCGGCTGCCAGCACCGCAAAGAAGCCCTCACTGAGCGGGAAGCGCCCCAACCTGAGTGTCACCAGCATGCTGAACCAGGTCAAGAACTACACCCATTCCAAGCAGACGCCCGTGACCAACCGCCTCAGTGTTTTCCAGTCGCCAGACGACGAGGATGAGGAGGAAGACTACGAGCAGTGGCTGGAGATAAAAAGTAAGTGGCGTTTCTGTACAAAGCGAGGGAACAGGGCCCTCTGCCCTGCGCAGCTTCCCGCCGTTTTTCCAAAGGGGGATTCTGGCCAGTTGAAAAGATACTTAATTTGTTTGAGCGCTTAACATTCCACTGAGTGTTGTAAAAGCAGTTAAAAACATGCCTTGAGAGGGAGGCACATGTCCAGGTCAGGACCAACACCCTCTCTCCACGCCCCAGCCTTATTTATTGATTAATCCCACGCTTGAGCCAAAAAAGGGCTTTTAGGATGGACCTTAGGCCTACCGTCCTAAAGGGACGCAACACAAAAGGGAAGTGAGCTGGGAGGGTGTAGTTTAGACCACATTGAGGAAACCTTGGCTTGATATACTGTAGTTGAGAAAACCATGGTTTGATAGCCCACAGTTGAGTAAACTGTGGTTTGATATACAGTAGTTGGGTAAACTGTGTAAACCTGGCGATTGTACAAACAATAACAAGGAGGTTTACAAAATGAAACCAAAAACAATACAGCGTAGACACAGCTGCCCCAGCGTTCAGTAGGTGTTGGTAGGTCACTCCTGCGTGCCTGCGCCTTCCTCCCCACCCCACCCCCGTATTGAAAGCATCAGGCTTAGGTTGCTGCCTGCTGTGGCTCCATCGTTTCATCCTCTTTCTCCTCGTTCCACCCACCCCGCTCCCTCCTTCTCCCCCGCCGTCTCGTGGGCCTACTGCTGTGGTTCTTAAAGAGGTAATGTGCCTGTTGGGTGTGTGAGTTGAGCCCCAGTACTGACAGCCTGCTTAAAGTTTGTCCCCCAGAGGACACCCGGACTCGCCGAGTGGTGGAGAAGCTGGCCAGGGTCGTGGCGGAAGGGGGCCCCGATCTGGAGAAGGTGGCGCTTGAGGACTGCAAGGACAACCCGACTTTTGCGTACGTTTCCAGCTGTTCTTGTGCATCCACCCTCCCTCTTCTCCCTCCCTTGTGTGGTCAGTCATGGTGCAGGAAGCCAAGGACAGCCCTTGACTCCCCTCCATGCTTGTTGCTATCCACCTCTCCTGCTGTGCACCTTTTACACAAGGACGCTTCCAAGACCCGACCCCCCTTAATGCCCTTTTTTCTCTCGCACCCCCCAGATTCCTGCACGATAAGAACAGTCCGGAGTTTCTGTATTACAGGAAAAAGCTGGCGGAAATGTGGAAGAAGGGTCAAGATCCAGAAGAGACCTCTTTCCAGAAAGGTAAGGTGAGGGTCATTGCTCCCCTCCTGCAATTCTTGCGTAAGCTGTCTTTTTATAGGCAGAACTCTCCAAACTATTCATGTTGGTGATGCACTTTTAAGACAGGCATCGTTTTGTGACACAGTAATTCAGTTTTGCTAGCAAACCAGACGTTAAACTAACCCCTTTCCAGCCCTGGGAGGAACACACCTACACACTGCAGTCGACACACTAGTGTGTCATGACTCACAGTTTGGAAAGTTCTGGGCTACGGGCTGGGTGTGTGTAGAGATCAGCCTTGGCTAGCATAGCACCCTCCAGATGTTTTGCACTGTGACTCCCATCAGCCCCAGGCAGCACAGACATTTTGGACTACAACTCCCACAATACACTGTTGTGCCTGCCAAAACATCTGGAGGGTGAAGTTTGGTGTTGTTGATATTAGAGCTGAGAGCTTTCTTTAAAAAACAACAACAAAAAACCAGTAGATTGATCTACTGATTAATCAAGCAGCAGATTTTTACTTTTAGTTTTTTAGAAAAAGATAATTTGGCTGCTACCCTAACCCCTCATAACCTGAGAGGAAGCCCCATTGAATTCAGAACAACTTATTTCTGAGTAGACATGGCTTGGGTTGCTGTTAGCCGCTTTTGGCTCAGATCCGTTGAAATCGATGGCGGTTCACTTGAGGCCTAGTGTCTCCAGGGGACCTGGTCTAAGCATGCCTAACTCTTGATCCAGCCTTAATTAATTCTTGAAGAACTAGTATCCTGCCTTCAGGGTGCAAAGCACCAATCAAGAATAGCTTACAACATTTTGTATTGTTGTTGTTAATATTTTCAGAGGCAGTAAATGCTTCTCCATACCAGTTGCTGGAAACGGCAGGAGGGGAGAGTTGCTCTTGCACTCAGGTCATAGAATCATAGAACTGTAAATAATAGTAATAGTTCAGTCCTCCGCAAAGCAGTAACAATTAATTTGCTTGCTATGCATGTCTTTTCGCAGACGTACCAAAAAGACAGCTAAAAATAGTTTTTAAAAGCAGTCTAGGAAACCTGCTGTGAAGGTAGGTTTAAGCAATTTAAATGAAAACTCCTAAGGCAGACCTCAAGCTGGAAAAGCTTCTCAAATTGAAAACTGTTTGTGAAGAATGTGGATTTTGGGTGTTTCAGAAGAAGAGGAGGGCGCACTGGATGAGGTCAAAAGATCTAGTTCACCATCCTGCCCTAACTGGCCAGCCAGGTGCCCCAATGGGGAGACCCACAAGCGGGATCTGAGCGCAAGAGCCCTCTCCCCGCCTGTAGTTTCTGGCAGCTGGCATTCGGAAGCATCGCTGCCTCTGAGCAGCAGCCAGGCGTTTACCAGGTGCGACATTTAGTCAGTAGATCAACCTCCTGAAAACACATACAATGAATTGGGCACAGATTCCTTCAGACAGGGTGACAACCTTAGTCTAGCCTGTCTGCTTTCTGGTTTGCAGGTGTGAGTGCCGCTGCTTGTGTAACAGACCAGGGTGGGGTGGGGGGAAATGCTCAGGGTGGGGAGAACCAGGAGGGGGTATATCTGCGCCAGGAGTGAGCAACCTCTTGCCCTCTGTGTGTTTCTGAGCCATCAGAGTTTTTTCCAGGCCCTTTTATGTGCACAATGAGGCAGTTGTGTGCCTTAATGTCAGTGGTTATGCTCTGAGACCATACATTTAAGGTGCCCTGAGAGCACTGCAAACAGTCTTGGCTTCTTCCCCAAAGAGTTCTGGGAGCTGCAGTTCATTAAGGGGGCTGAAAGTACATTATTCCCTTCAAAGAGTGACAATTCTCAGAGTGCCCTGTGAAGTGGGGTTGAAGGTTAAACCTCTCTGGGTATTGATCCAGGGAAACCAGCTTTTCAAAGGCTGAGAGTTATTTACACCTCTGCCCCCCTCTTCCTTCTTAGCGCCCCCCCCGGTAGCCCCCACTGCCCCCAGGGAGCAGTTGACAATATTGGGACTTAGCTGTGGATCTGTTCTGAGTGCAGCCGGCATTATTTCCTCCTTTTCTGTTTGTGATCAAAGTGGGGAGGCGAAAAGGCAAGAAACAGACTGAGAAAGAGAAATTTTAAACCCTCCTCTTCCCGCTTATTCCGTCCCCTCCCCCTCCCGGGGTTCCTTAAAGCCAGATTAAGAGCTTGTGGCTGTTGGGTATGTGAGTTGGGGGCACCGTACTGACAGCCTGCTTAAAGTTTCGCCTCCAGACGACGAAGAGACCAAGGACTGCGCTGAGAAGCTCGCCAGGTTCGTTGCCGACGGGGGCCCCGTGGTGGAAATGGTCGCCCTGAAGAACCACCGGGAGAACCAGTCCTTCAGGTGAGGAGGGTATATAAATGCAACAACGAAGCAATGAGGAAAGCGTATGGTTGGCGTAAATCGCCTAAATCCCCTACCCACCTTTCTTTGGTGAACTAGGCTCACCTGTGAGGAAAAAAGGGAATTTTTTCATTTTAATCAATCCACTTGCCATAACAGCCCTTATATCACTAGGTGGCGCCACAGCTGTTTGAATATTTTGAATAATGGTTACCGTATTTTTCGCCCTATAGGACGCACCGTCCCATAAGGCGCACCTAGTTTTTGGGGGGGGAAATAAAGGGGGGAAATTATTTTCCCCCCAGGCGCGGGGCTGGGGCGGGGGAAGCCCAAGCTTCCCCCGACCCCAGCCCCCAGAACAGGAAACTCTCCGCAAGCCGCGGGAGCCCTGCGCAGGCGGCTTGCGGAGAGGTGCGTGAAGTCTGGGCGCACTGAACTCAGCGCGTCCAGCCTTCGGCATGCAGGCAACTCTTGGCAAGCAGCGAGAGCCCGGCGCAGGCTCCCATGGCTTGCGGAGATCTGCGGGAAGCCTGGAGAGCGAGAGGGGTCAGTGCGCACCGACCCCTCTCACTCTGTAGGCTTCAGCGAAAGCCTGCATTTGCCCCATAGGACGCACACACATTTCCCCTTCATTTTTGGAGGGGAAAAAGTGTGTCCTATGGGGCAAAAAATACGGTACTTAATTTTATTCACCTCAGTGCATCATTTTTTAAAGTTTTGCACAGTATTTCAGTTTTGTTTCATTTTTATTTTTTTACATGCTTCAGGATTTGGTATATATTATGTGTAGCTCGCTGCATTCTTTGACTACTTTTTTATATTCCATTGAGTTTAACACCAAATCGGGTATTTCGAACATTACCATTGTGGGAGATTTCCAACTTCCATGTTTTGAACGGTTCTTGTTGGAAAAATGTGACATTCATTGTTCTCGTTCTTAAAAATCCAACAAAAATTATTAATGAATTTAATATTATTATTATTAACAACAACAACAACAATAATAAATTTATTTGAAATAGATTTTCTTCCCTTTAATTGGCCTTTGTAAGCTCCTTCTGCGGGATGCAGGTGGCGCTGTGGGTTAAACCACAGAGCCTAGGGCTTGCCAATCAGAAGGTCGGCAGTTTGAATCCCCGTGATGGAGTGATCTCCCGTTGCTTGGTCCCAGCTCCTGCCAACCTAGCAGTTCAAAAGCATGAAGTGCAAGTAGATGAATAGGTACCACTCTGGCGGGGAGGTAAACGGCGTTTCTGTGCGCTGCTCTGGTTTGCCAGAAGCGGCTTTGTCATGCTGGCCACATGACCCGGAAGCTGTACGCCGGCTCCCTCGGCCAGTAAAGCTAGATGAGTGCTGCAACCCCAGAGTCAGCCGCGACTGGGCCTAACATTCAGGATCCCTTTACCTTTATGCTCCTTCTGCAGATTTTTGTATGAGCCTGGCAGCTCCGGCTACAAGTATTACCGGCAGAAGCTGGAGGAATACCGGAAAGCCAACGACGACGCTGAGGGGGTCCCTCCCATCCCGGCAGCCAACCTGAAACGCAAAGTCCCTCCCAAGGGGGCTCCCTCTCCTTCCTCTTCCTCTTCCTCCTCCTCCTCCTCAGTGGTGCTGCTGCCTACACCAGCCGCCCCTCCTGCAAAGCCACCGCAGCCACAGCCACTGCCACCTGCCCCTGCCACCAAAAAAAAGAGGAAAAGCCGGTGGGGCCCAGAAGAGGAGAAGGTGGACTTGCCACCCCCAGAGCTCGCTCAGCAGACCCAGGACCCCTCGCCCACCCCGTTGTCAGGTGAGTGGCGGTTGCGGGTTGTTCATCCCTAGAGATCAGGGCACTCCTGGACTGGTTTAGAGGGGAGGCCCTCCTGTTCCCACACTGGCCAGCCAGCTGCCCCACAAGCAGGAACAGAGCTGTAGCCTTCTCACCATTCTATGGTAGACTGGCTCTCTCCATGGAGGCTCCTCTTAGGGGTCAGAAGAAACTAGGAAGAGCCTGGCCGCTGAATCAGGCCAAGGAGACCCATCTAAGTCCAGGGTCCCACACTCAAAGTGGCCAACCAGGTGGGAAACTAGCAGGTAGGATCTGAGTGCAAGAGCCCTCTCCTCTCCTGCGGTTTCCAGCAGCTGGAATTCAGAAGCATCGCTGCCTCTGACCCTGGAGGCAGAGCACAGCCTTAATGGCTAGTAGCCATCAGTAGCCCTCTCTTCCATACATTTGTATAATCCGACCCAGCTGGATGCAGCCTACTGTTAATGGAGTCGGCAGGGCATAGCGACTCCAAGTGTGTCACAGACTGGTGGGAGGCAGCAGCCGGGGAACCCCCAGAGGAGGAAGGCTCAGAGCCTGGGAGTTGGTGGTGGGGCACCAAGGAGAAGATTGGGAAGATGTGCCGGATGCTGACGGAGCAACAGGGTTTAGTGAGCGGGAAGAGGCTGCGACAGGGAGCAGTTCAGACTCTGATGCTGAAGCAATTGGGGGTGTCCAAGAGGCTGCAGAAGAATCCAGGGAGTCTCTCCTCTTTCTGGCTGTGACAAGCTCCCTCCACCCTAGTCTTCGAGAATGCGCAGAATAATGAGAAGGGCAAAACAGAGGCCAGAGGTGCGCAGGCACAGTTTGAGACTGCTTGGGAAACATCTGGGAGAGGAGGAGCCTTAGAGAGGGTGGAAGGCAGGGACCTTCAGTCCTGGCAACCGCTCCATGGAGGCAAGACCACCTGGGAAGGGTTGCTAAGTTGTATGCCGTTTCCTTGAATAAAGGAACTGACGAAAGCCTGGCATCTTTCGTACTGACCTGTGTCAGGCCTGACACTAAGCTTGTGAGCTATTGCAGTATACTATGAGGCATCATGCCTTTGCTGGTTGAAGGAATGCAGTATATGTGAAACAAGAAATCTAATCTCTTGACTCCTTCTTCCCCCACCTCACTCCCCCTGGCCATCCGCTTCCTGTGTTGGGCACAGATAGAAGTAGGGGGGGGGGGTACTGTCTCCCACAGTGTGCAGTCAGGGCTAACCCTTCCGATTCTCCTCCCTGTCTTCAGTCCAGGACCTCAAAGGCCTCGGCTATGAGAAGGGGAAGCCCGTTGGGCTGGTGGGGGTGACGGAGCTTTCGGACGCCCAGAGGAAGCAGCTGAAGGAGCAGCAAGAGGTAACTGGTTCACATCTCCACTCTCTCAACGCTTGCTACCTGCCGTCAGGAGTTCGAGTCTTCCTCAAGCGGGGGCCCAGTTTGGTGGGCCCGTCCGACTTCTGCAGGGGTGGGGGAAAGCATCGTTCTGTCACCCGTCAGTTACGGCTTCTTCTTTCTCCACCCGCTCCCAGATGCAGCAGATGTACGACATGATCATGAAGCACAAGCAGGCCATGCAGGAGATGCAGATCATGTGGGAGAAGACGGTCAAGGAGCACCAGTCCGGCTATGACAGCGACGAGGAGGTGGACAGCGAGCTGGGCACCTGGGAGCATCAGCTGAGGCGCATGGAGATGGACAAGACGAGAGGTGTGTGTGTCTGGCAGCGGGGGCCTGGTGGGAGGCAAGATGGGATGGCAGGCCCTAGGGCAGCCTTTCTCAACCTTGGGTCCCCAGGTGTTGTTGGACTACAACTCCCATCATCCCTGAGCTCTGGCCTCGCTAGCTAGGGGTGATGGGAGTTGTAGTTCAACAACATCTGGGGACCCAAAGTTGAGAAAGGCTGCACTAGGCGCTTCTGCATATTCCCATTTCTGGAAGCCACACAAGAGGAGTCGTGAGCCAGAAGCAGGGGACTCAGCTGATCAAGGCAACTTGAGCTTGGCAGTACATCGCCGGCTGCTGCCAGCAGAGCACCGGCAGGCAGGCGGGAGTGAGGTGTGCTGTGCTGGCAGTGGCTGGGGAGCCATAATGCATCACTGGCTCATACCGGTTTCAGACTATTCACTGTAATGTCGCCCAGGTCTTCAAGGGGTTTGTCTCTTGCATGCCTTCTGGTTAATCCACAGAAGAGTTTCCACACTTCGCTTTTTCAGCAGCTGGTGCATTTGTTCCTTAAAAAACAATGAAAGAAGAACTTCACATTTGAAGAGTTGAGGTTGTGCTGCCTCTCCACACAGCACAGTGTTCACTATGGAGCTCGCTTCCGCAGGAGGCAGCAGTGCATCTTTAGGTGGCTGTAAAAGAGGACTGGGCAAATTCACGGCGGAGGGCCAGGCGATCAACGGCTGCAGCCACAGGAGCTGTGCTCTGCCTCCACAGTCAGAGGCAGCCATGCTTCTCCGTTTCTGGAAATCACAGGAGTGGAGAGTTGCTCTTATGCTCAGGTCCTGCTTCTGGGTTTCCCATCTGGGCACCTGGCTGGCTGCTGTTTTTAATCCGTCTGCCTCTTCCCCTCCCCCCAAATGTCCTTTCATCCTCCTCTCTCAGAGTGGGCGGAGCAGCTGACTCAAATGGGCCGCGGGAAGCATTTCATTGGGGATTTCCTGCCACCTGACGAGCTGGAGAAGTTCATGGAGACCTTCAAGGCCCTGAAGGTAACATGCCTTTGCAGCCCCTGCTCTTCAGGCCCCCCTCCCCATCTCTCGCACACACCTCTAAGTGCCACATGCCGGAAACAAGCTTGCCGGATCCCTTGTGGGATCCCAGAAACTGGGCTGGACAGATCCTTCTGCTGGATTCTGCAAACCTCTTAGTGTTAGTAACAGCAGAGTTTGATTTCAGCTATGCTCTCATTAAGCCTTTGACCTGGTTTGGAAGTGCCCCTGAGCATGAGCAGAGGGCAGTTCCCTTGCCACTGAACAAGTACAGTGCCCTGAGCCCTGCCCGTAGTGGAGAGGGAAACGGTTCTGTTTCTGGCTGGCTGGCTGCTCCTTTCCAGAGAAGCTTTCACATTCCACCTCCTCTCGAGGAAATCAAATGCCAAGTGAGGCTACCCTCCGGGGGTGGCGTTAGGAGGTGATCCAAGGCACCTGTGCCCCAGAGCTTTTGTAAGCAGTCAGCACACACACACCAACTTTGCTCTCCCTCACAATGCAAAGCCCCCTGGTTTTCTTTACCCTCACAGGAAGGTCGCGAGCCAGACTACTCCGAATACAAGGAGTTCAAGCTGACCGTGGAGAACATTGGTTTCCAAATGTTGATGAAGATGGGCTGGAAGGAGGGCGAAGGCCTGGGCTCGGAGAAGCAGGGCATTAAGGCCCCCGTCAACAAGTACGCACCTTGTCTCCATCTCTCTCCTCCACCTCCTCTTGGTTTTGTTTTGTTTTACTAGGGTCTGCTACTCCTACTCACCTCCCCACCAACCCCTTTCCCTCCTACACCTGACCAACCCTCCCTTTTGCATGTCACCTGTCCCCTCTGTTCGCCCCAAGCTCCTTTGTGCCCCCAGCAGTGTTCTCTCTCTCTCCTGCCTGCCATCGTGCAGGAGTTGGCGTGGCCACCAACTGGCAACTACGTGAACTGCACCATGACAACAACCTCACGTTCTTATGTATATAGGAAGATATGGCCTTCCCCCATACTTTGCCTTCCTGGACGTGACCCAGGGAGGCCACTTCGGTGCTGCTCACACAGCAGCTTGGCTTCACCCCCAGAGGCACACTCCACTGTCTCTTGAGACAGATGGATGCCAACACCAATCTGGAAGCTCTGTTGGTGGAGCATGTACCTTGCCCGTCGGGTGGTAAGAATCTGTCCCTGGTACAAGTCACCTTCTGACTCCTTTCCTAATAAGCACCCATGGAAAATCAACTTGGCCTCTTTTTCTCCCTCGAAACAGGGGGGTGACAGCAGTAGACGGGGCGGGGTTTGGGATCGACCGCCCCGCCGACCTGACCAAGGAGGACGATGAATACGAGGCGTTCCGCAAGAGGATGATGCTGGCCTACAGATTCCGGCCCAACCCGCTGGTGAGACCTCATTCTTCTTAACCCTATGCCACCACCTTCTAACCCCTGCCCCACCAACAGAGCCTCCTGCAGCCCTGCCAGCCTGGTCACTGACATACAGCCCAGGGGGCAGCCCCGCCTGCCAACTTCCTTAGTTCCTCTAATCTCAGTGCTGCCCTTCACTTAAGTCAGCAGGGAGGAGGATGGGAGCAGAACTAGAATGAGTTGCTTCTCTGCCTCTCAGGGTTGGGCAATAATCTGGTTTTCAGCTTTGTGACATATTGCCAGCTAAATACCACACAGTATACTGATATATCACAGTGTCTGAAATAAGGATGGAGCTACGTAGAGGCGTTGGTTGGCTTCACAGTTTTCTCCACATTGTGATTTTTGCATAGTGCGCACACACACATCACGATTCACGATACATTGCCAGGTCAGCAGTTATGAAACCAGTATCATGATATGGACTTCAAACCCATTTTGGACAATATATCGCCCAGCCGTAACACACACCATGATTTGCGATATATTACCAGGTCTAAAAGTATGAAACCGATATCACAATATGGACTTCAAAGTGGTTTTGGATGATAATATCCCCCAGCCCTACTGCAGGCCCCACCCTTGAGGTTTGTGAGAGAGCTGGAACTACACAAAGGGGTTCGTCTTGACACCCGTAGCGAAGGATTGTCAGGTTTTATGCACAGGCTGCCAGTCCGCACCCACAGACTGCTTGTCACCTTTTCTCTGTGGAGGTGGATGTTGGGGGGAGGGGACTGAGGCTCTCCTGGGCTCCCCTTGGCCCTCCTAACCCGTCCTCTGACCATGTTTTCTTCCTCTTCCCCCACTACAGAACAATCCCAGACGTCCGTACTACTGAGACCCAGCGACCTGCTTTTCCTCCCCTCTTTTCAAATCGTCAGTTGGTTGGTTTACTGTGTTGCGTTTATGGAATCAACATCTCTGCCCCCCACACCACCACCCCGCTTTTCCTTTGAAAGCACTCTTGTTTTTAAAAAACTCAAGACCGGTCTTGTTTGCCCAGCCCATAGCGATCATGGGGAGGGGGCTGCGCTGTTATCGTTGTCAACCCCCCCAAGTAAAGAAGCAGCTTTGGGGATTCCTGTAGCTGGATTTGGGTGAGAGGGTTTGGAAGTCAACCCCCACCCTGAGTTATCACTCCCCAGGGGGCTGTCAGGAGTGAGGCGGGTGGGGTTGTGTGCTTGGGAATGTCTTCAGAAATATTGGCTGAGTAACACACAAACACACACACTTACTTGATTTGGGGCAGTCCTTTCGCTCTGATTTCCCAGAGGGGTTCCTCCTGTGCTGGTGCAGAGTACAGCAAGTGAGGGCATTTTGATCCACATAGAAGTAGGGGGCAGGGGGTGCCAGGGTGCCACCTCTGGAGAGAGGCAGTGGGGGGATTTGGACTCCCCCCCCCTATTCCCTTTTCAATAAAATACATAAAATCAGGCCACAATATTAGTGTAAGGAAAGCAGCCAGAGCGAGGGGGTGTACACACTCTTCCCTGTGGGGGGTCATGGGGTGATGCCAGCGGTGGAGCAGAGAGGTGAGGCAGAACCTTTTGGGTGATGGTAGATCCTGTTTTGGAGGGCAGACAACCCCTCTTCCCTCCACCCCCCACTTTGCTAGGATGGAAATTTGTTTACTTGCTACACTGAGTGAAACAAGGGGTCCCCCGCTCTGCCTGGATTCTCACCGAAGTGGAAGCTGAAAGGCATCCAGGTTCCCCCCCAAAGGAGAAAGTTTGGGGCAGGGGTGTGGAGAGATGGAACGGAGACGGGCGTTCCCTCCCCAAAACTAGGGAAGCCCCCTTGCCCCAATATACATCTCATTCTCTGCTGTTTTAGTCGAGATTCTCCTTCCTTCCTCTCTCTCTCAACTCCCACACCCCCATAGCAGACTTGTACCACTTCTATTATTATTATTATTATTATTTTGGGGTGTCGTGACCTTTTTGGTTTCTATTTTTATTATTATTATTATTATCATCATCATTTCAACAATGAAACTGTAGCGTTTGGCTTTCAACAAGTTAATAAAGCTGTCTGTAAATCTAAAGGGCAGGTCTGTCTTTTGTTTCGAAAACCCACATGACTTTTTGGGATTTCGCCAGAGAGAAGGGGTGAAGCCGCGTGATGCACAGGAGCCAGTGAGTGTCTGTCCTGTAGGAAAGGTTGCTGGAAGATGGAGAGGGGCGCTGAGGAAAGGGCGGGGTGCTCACCCCAAACGCTGTATTAATCTCCTGACTGCAAGACTTGCAACCCGTTCTTGAACCTTAGACCCTCTTCACAAATGGGCGCTCCTAGAGGCAGGCGAAGAGGGCGGTGCAGTTTTCGAAACCGGTGTGCCAGCCTGTGCCACGTGGCCGACCCTTGCTCCTCCAGGATTGGCGCAGCCCCTTGAGGAAACTCTGGCTGGCACAGGGCGAGGTCAAGAGGCAACTTCCTCCACCCCTGAAAGATCTCTGGGGAAAGGGCCTCAGGTCAGTGACAGAGCCTTGCATGCAGAAGGCTGCAGGTCCAGCTGCCAAGGGCATCTCTGGGTTGCACTGGGAAAATCCCCTGAGTCTTGTCTGGGGAGCCCAGGACCTCCAGACACACTGACCAGGCTTGCCCTCCAGGGAGGTCACTTCGATGCTGCAAATCCATTTGACTTCAGCCAAGCAGGCACACTCCATTGTCTCGAGACAAGCGGATGCCAATAATTCGAAACCCCGGGCACAGTTAGAAACTTGGATATATCAGCAAGGGGCCAAATAACTCCTTAAACCAAGGTTGCAGTTGCCAAAACAAAATGTCTAGTTGCCATTATGTGCTTTGCCACCTGGGGCTCCCAGCGATCAGCTTGCCCAGTGGTCAGGGCTGGTGATAATGGGAGCCCCAATAAAGGACATGCGGACAGAAGCAAGTGTTTAAAAAAGCTGTGTCGCCCTTTTAAAAGGTGGGTCCCTGGGTCTTGTGCAAGGCAGTCTCTCTCCTTTGACCTTTGGACTGCCAAATAGTTCCCTTTTGCCTATGGGGTGGGCTGTGTGGGAAAGCGGCTGGCGAGGCGTCGCTGGAGCTGCGAGAGGAACGGCTGCGTGTCAGGCTGGCTGGCCGGCCGCTTAACCCTCCAACTTTTTTCCCAGTGCATTCCCACGACCTTGCACTCCCAGCCGGCTGAGCCACGTGGAACTTTTTTTCTTACCATGAAACCGCATCCACTCTTTTTGACCGTCGCCTTGTTCCTCTTTGCCTTCCCCTTCTACATGATGGGCGGCCTGGCTGTCCTGGACAAGTGAGTATCATGTGAAGGCGTCGTCGGGGGGCGGGGGGGAGAGAAATAATAACAACCCTGACCATTTCTGAATCTCCTCTCCGGTGATCACCCCCACCTGGCCATCTGACCCTGGCCCTCTTGGGAGCAGCCAAAGCAATCATGCAGGTAAAACATACATTCTGGGTCCTGCCAACATACCCTCCAACATTTCTCCAATGAAAACGGGGACATCCTATTCCATACCCTCCAACATTTCTCTGATGAAAATAGAGGCGTCCCCTCCAATCTTTCTCCGATGAAAACGGGGACGTCAGCTTATTGGAAATTTCCCCCATTGGAGCACGGCCATTCAAAGGGACTGTGGGGTGACTCTGCTGATTTTATTTCTTTATTGCTTTAAGAAAGGAATTCTTAGTTACGTATTAAGGCCAAGGAGGTGGTTTGGGGGTTTTGCAGGCCGATCTTGCAACTTGTCAAGAAGGCAATTTTAGTGCCATTTTGGTGCATTGTTTTACTGGACTGTTTTGCTTTATTACTTGTTAAGGACCTAAGAAAAGCCTCCTGGATGAGACCAGTGACCCACAGTTGTCACTCAGATGCCACAATGGGAAACCTGAATGCGCAGAGCCAGGATTTGTGTTGTGGGGGTGGGCATGGCACCCACCCGTCCCCATCCTCTGCCTGGCTCTGTCTAGCAGATTCGGAATGAAATGTTTCAGCAGCAGTTGTTCCAAATTACTTTCTTTTGACCCCAAATGCTCAGAAAAATCCGTCAAAATCTTCATTCATTTGAAAGCTAGGAAGTCAAATAGAGAATTAACATCAGGGAGTACCTTTCATGCAATTGGCGAGTATATTTCGCAAAATTACAAAGAACACGCCTTTTTCATATTGTTTTTTAAAGGTTTTTTGGATTTGCTGAAAACCTTTTCAGCACTTCCTTCTCAAATCCCTCCTTTTCCCCAATGCAGTTTTTCTAGTAAGCACAGCCCAGGGAGATGCTCTCTTGCCCTTGTCAGCCCTAGCCAGGTCTTTGCTCTCCGCAAGGTACAGAATGACATCTGCCTGGCACAAGTGGTGCCTGGCTGAGCAAGAAAGATGCTGTAGTATCCTGAATTCTGATGTTCTGCAGAGAATAGCTTGCACATTGCAATGAAGGATGACATGATATGCTGCCTGCAAAAAGCAGGCACTGACTTTTTCTAGGGAAATGCTCGCTAGGGAGGGAGATGGTGGCATCTCAGCAAGCATTTCAATTTCAAATATTCAGATTATTTCTACTTTTAGTTAAGCTTTTTTTTTTAAAAAAAAAAAATCTTGCAAGCAGGATTTGAGCCCATGAGCCCTCTCCTGTCCTGCAGCAACTGGAATCCAGAAGCATTGCTGCCTCTGACTTTGTTTAATCCTGTGGCAGGGAGTTCCACAGTTTAACCATGCCACGCTTCTTCAATATTGCCATCTGAAGGAATGGGCATGCTCTATAGGGCAACAGCCTCCCCTATTAATGTAGAGCGATTCCTGCCGCACACAGGGGGGTTGGGGGTCCGCTTCAACTCCACAATCCTATGGTTCTACCTGAGGATCGACAAACATAAGAATTGGGGCGCAGATCCCCAGCATTTTCAGTGTCCCCAGTCTGAAATCCCAGACCCAGTCCCTATTTTCCAGGGACGGTCCCGGATTTACAGAAGCCGCCCGGTTTCTGATTTGATCCTGGAATGTCCCGCTTTTCCTTAGGACATCCCTATTTTCATCAGAGAAATGTTGGAGGGTCTGGAGTTATGCGACCCCCAAGCCAAGGAGATAAGTAACTGTACACCTTTAGAAGGCATCTGAAGGCAGCCCTGGATAGAGAAGATTTTTGATATTTAATGTTTTAATATTTATTGGAAGCCGCCCAGAATGGCTGGGGCAACCCAGCCAGATGAGTGGGGTATAAATAATAAAATTATTGCTGTTATTATTAGTAGCAGTAAACAGGACACCCCTATTTTCATTGGAGAAATGTTGGAGGGTATGTAATCCTGGAGTTGCTGCTACAGGTCAGAGCAGGCGATGCACCTATTTAAAACTGCCCTTTTCAGAAATGTGTGGATGGGGAAGAGCCGTTTAAGGAAGAAGCAGCTCAGTGGTTGCAGCATCTGCTTTGCACAAAGAGAACCAGGTTCAGTCCAACTTCAGGTAGGGATGGAAAAGACTCCTTGCTTGAAACCCTGGGGAGCTTCTGCCAGTCAGTGCAGACACTACTGAGACAGATGAACCAACAGCCATAAAGGCAGCTTTATTTGTTCCTGTTCAGTTTTGCCAGTTTATGAACAAAGTCTGCATTACTTCCAACCAAACCTTCCCACTATTGTTGCTTTGACCTTGTAATAAACAAAAATCTGCCCTTCTTCCCTTATGGGGGACACAAGAGCCCTTATAGAGTCATTTGTGGATTCTCCATCAGTCAGAGAAAATAACAGAGGCCAACCAGAGAATATTGAGAAGCAAAGCAGCTCATAAGCCTGGTTTTTATTGAACTGTTGCAACAGGGTGCCCCCTTCACACGCAGAAGAAGGAGGACCCCAAACAAAGGTGTGCCCGTCCTTATATAGACATTTTAAATTGCCCGCCCTGGAGCTCAAGACCACCCCTCCATACATCATACATACATCACAGAAGGGGTGTAACCCAAGACCCCCCCCCCCCAGATACATCATCCCTACATCACAGAAAAGGTGGTCTACAACAGAAATCTGAGTGCATTGTTTATCTCCTGTCTGGCAGGTTACCTGTTAATGGTCACTTGGCTGGATATCCTGGGGAGCCTGGCCAGTCTTTTGTAATGACAAACACTTAGTTCCTGAGCCAGGTCACAGGCTCACCCTATTCATACACAGACAGACATACTCTTAAGACAGGATTTGTGAAGGAAAAGACAATGGGGAGGCTTTTCCATTTTCCTTCGACCTTGCAGAGAAATATTTGAGGTCAATTTGGAACGGACAAAATGGTTTCCGGACTTTTTCTGTGGGGTTTCAGACATGTGGTTTATATATGCAGTTTGATATATATATATATATATATATATATATATATATATATATAACCTTAATTTTTTTATTTCAACCTCTACGACTCGAATAGTCAGCAAATGACATAACAACTTTTGGATGAGACCCCCCCCCCCATTATTTCTCACATCTATTTTTTTTTTTTTAATGCATGCATTAATATTCCATGCTGGATTTCTCACTCCTGTTACAAAGCGGACAATTGCCAACTTACCCCTGTTTGGCTATCAGCTTTCTAGCTGCATAGAATTATAGAATTGTAGAGTTGGAGGAGACCTCTGAGGGTCATCTAGTCCAACCCCCTGCAATGCAGGAATCTCAATGAAAGCGTCCATGACAGACGGCTGTTCAACCTCTGCCTAAAAACCTCCAAGGAAGAAGAGGCCACAAGCAGAGGAGTGGCAGGTGAAGTTTATGGAATATGCTGAATTAGCAAGTTTAGCTAGGAAAATTAAGGAGTGAGATGAGTCAGTCTTTAAGGAAGATTGGAAAATATTTGTAGGCGATATTTTTAAAAAACAACCATTGTAAATATGCTAAAATGCTAACAGGTTTGGAGTAAGGACAGCAGTAATCAAGATACTGAGGAAAAAGTTGGAGGAAAAAAGGCATGATATAATTACAATATGCAGCAGTAATAGAGAAATTGAGGAAATCATGGCGCGGGGTGAGGAAAGTTGAGTTTTGGAAAATCAATTACAGTGGTACCTCGGGTTAAGAACTTAATTTGTTCCGGAGGTCTGTTTTTACCCTGAAACTGTTCTTAACCTGAGGTACCACTGTAGCTAATGGGGCCTCCCACTGCCGCTGCACGATTTCTGTTCTCATCCTGAAGCAAAGTTCTTAACCCGAGGTACTATTTCTGGGTAAGCAGAGTCTGTAACCTGAGGCGTATGTAACCCAAGGTACCACTGTAATTAAACAAACAAACAAACAACTGTCAAACTGCTGCAGAGAACATATTTACTGCAGTTTCCCCCTACTATTTTAGTAAGGGTCGCATTGGGTCCATTTGCAAACACCCCCCCCCCCCCCCGCTTGGCCTGGTCTGGCAGCTGCCGGACTTGTGTCCTAAAGACTCTGCTGGCTGACGCCTGATGCACTCTGGACAGGTGGCCGAACTTTGATCTTTTCCCTGCGCTATCTGGGAAACAGGGACCTGCTATCTGGCCCAGCAGCCTGGTGAATCATAGCTAGGCTTACCCTTGAGCGGGGATGGGCAGGTTGGCGACATGCAAGCAGCCTTCCTATTAGCCACATCAGCTAATGAATAGCTTGCAAGGTTGTTGTTTTTAAAGGAATAAATTGAAACCCCAAGTTCAGGTGCAGTCTATCTCTAAATATCCATTAAATATATACAGTGGTACCTCGGGTTAAGAACTTAATTCGTTCCGGAGGTCCGTTCTTAACCTGAAACTGTTCTTAACCTGAAGCACCACTTTAGCTAATGGGGCCTCCTGCTGCTGCCGCACCGCCGGAGCCTGATTTCTGTTCCATCCTGAAGCAAAGTTCTTAACCCGAGGTACTATTTCTGGGTTAGCGGAGTCTGTAACCTGAAGCGTATGTAACCTGAGGTACCACTATATATATATTCAAGTAGTATAAGTAATGGTAAAGGTGAAGGACCCCTGGACAGTTAAGTCCAGTCAAACTTGACTATTGGGTTGCTGCACTCATCTCGCTTCAGGCCGAGTGAGCCGGCATTTGTCCACAGACAGCTTTCCGGTCATGTGGCCAGAATGACTAAACCACTTCTAGCGCACCGTGACGAGTGCAAGAGCGCATGGAAACGCTGTTTACCTTCCTGCCAGAGTGGTACCTATTTATCTACTTGCACTGGTGTGCTTTCAAACTGCTAGAGTGGCAGAAGCTGGGACTGAGCAACGGGAGCTCACCCCGTCGTGGGGATTCGAACCTCTGACCTTCCGATCGGCAAACCCAAGAGGCTCAGTGGTTTAGACCACAGCGCCACCACGTCCTATAACTAATGGAGGATAGCTCAGTCAGTAGAGCATGAGACTTTTAATCTCAGAGTTGTGGGTTAGAGAATCACACTGGGCAAAATATTCCAGCGTTGCCGGGGGTTGGACTAGATGACCCTCGGGATCCCTTCCAACTCTGCAGTTCTATGATTCTATATACCACTCAATCACACACAAACAGAGAGAGAAATTGCATTTATATCCCACCCTTTGCCCCAAGGAGCCCAGGGTGGCATATATGTATTTCACAGAATCATATAACTGTAGAGTTTCCTAAAGAAAAGTGGGACATTCCGGGATCAAATCAGAAACCAGGATGGCTTCTGTAAATCCGGGACTGTCCTTGGAAAACAGGGACACTTGAAGGGTCTGAAACTTCCTGGGTTCCTTGTAATTCAGCCCTTTGTTCATGAGGACCAGAATCCTGCTCTCCTCTTCCAGGGAAGGGACCCTAATCCACGCATGGAGTTTTATCGCTTGTGCATCTGCTGAAAGAGCCCTTTAAAAAAATCTGAACCGGGATAAATCTTCTTCCTCCGTGATCCACTTGTCCTCTGCCAGCTTCCACTGCAGGCAGCAATTGATCTGGAAAGACCCCCTGTGCAGCTCTGCGGATGCTGAGTGGCACTTTTTCTAGAGCCATATATATATAATCTGCTGCAAGGAGGTTTCTGAGTTTGGTCTGGATCTGCATTGCAGCTGTGTGGCTGATGCACAGTGGCTGCTTCTGAGCTGCCTCTCTCTCTCTCTCACACACACACACACACACAGAGAAAACCACCTTTCAATTTGCAGCCCAGGGGCTCTCCCTACCCCTTCCCAGCTGACATCTGCAGGTGCTGGAACTGCAGGTTTGCAGAGGAAAGGGGTTTTTTGTGTGACCTGAATGTCAATTCCGGTTTCAGACCAGGGTTGCAGCAGAACAGCTCCTGTGCATGCAGATGGTTGCAGCCTTGATCTCCAGCCTTGATCTGCACACAGACTTTCTGCCTGGAAGCCTGGAGAGCTATGGCCCTTCCTCAAACCCAAAGTTCTAGTCCTCAGGGTTTGGAATAAAGAGCTGAAATGATACCCTCTAACATGCCTCAGATGAAAGCGGGGGTGCTTCCCTCCCCCTGCGCAACTGACCCTCCTGGCCCCGCCAGGTTTTGTTGTTCCCCACCCCACAGCGCACTCCCTACCAGAAGGAAGGTGACTCCCTGCACCACTGCTCTATTAGGACACACAACACACAACCTCCACCTAGCTGAGAAAAGCCCTTAATCCCAGTTTTATGTTATTTTATTTTTCAGTAGGTTGCCAAAAAGAAAAGCACAAACCAAGGAATAAATTTGATAAAAGGGCAAGATTAGATGTGGACTCACAAAGCATTTTCATGGCATCCAACATTTCTCCAATGAAAATAGGGAAATCCTATATAATACTACTACTAGTACTAAATAATAATAATAATAATAATAATAATAATAATAATAATAATAATAGTTTATTATCTTTAGAAGACATCTGAAGGCAGCCCCATATAAAGGTAAAGGTAAAGGTACCCCTGCCCGTACGGGCCAGTCTTGACAGACTCTAGGGTTGTGCGCCCATCTCACTCAAGAGGCAGGGGGCCAGCGCTGTCCGGAGACACTTCCGGGTCACGTGGCCAGCGTGACATCGCTGCTCTGGCGAGCCAGAGCCGCACACAGAAACGCCATTTACCTTCCCGCTAGTAAGCGGTCCCTATTTATCTACTTGCACCCGAGAGTGCTTTCGAACTGCTAGGTTGGCAGGCGCTGGGACCGAACGACGGGAGCGCACCCCGCCGCGGGGATTCGAACCGCCGACCTTTCGATCGGCAAGTCCTAGGCGCTGAGGCTTTAACCCACAGCGCCACCCGCGTCCCATTACCAGCCCCATATAGGGAAGCTGTTTTAATGTTTAATGTTTTATTTTGTTTTTATATATGTTGCAAGCCGCCCAGACCGGTTGGAGCAACCCAGGCAGATGGGGTGGGGGGGGTTATAAAAATTGTTGTTGTTGTTAAATAGGCCATCTCCATCCCTAGAGAAATGTTGGAGGGTATGCTGTCGATGTCTCCTAGCTAGGACGGCTGTGCTCTGCCTCCCCCCAGTTGTCGGCAGCAGACTTCCGAATCGAGGCCAGGATGCTAGACTAGGTGGGCCCTGTGGGCTTGATCCAGCAGGATGACTCTTACGTGAAAGTAGCAGGATGTCTGGGCATATGAAGAAATGGTCAAGCCACGCAAAACCAAACATGTTGCTTCTTTTTCATTGTTTTTAACTTTGGATCCATCCTTGTTTTCTTCTCCCCCTTTCACCTTCTCCTCGCTTGCAGCCCCTCGGCCAACCCAGTGACTGCCTTCGGGATCCTCTTACTCTTGTTTGCTCTGGTTTACTCCGCAAGTGACTCTGAGGATGCCCTCTTCTATGGTAAGTCTCTCCTCTCTTTGGGCATCTTCATGCCTGCCCCCCCTCCTTTCCCTGCTTCTCTTTCTCTCTCTGTGTGTTTAATGTATGTGTGTAAACAGCTGACCACCTGGTCACCTTTCAAAAAATATATATGTCGCTATCCCTCATGAAACTCAAAAGTGCATTCAGTGGAAAACACAAATATTTATTTCTCCATATCCCTGCAGTGTTCGTTGTACTTTCCTTCGTGTCGGGAATCAACGCCGTCATTGTTCTGGAAGAAGATGGCTACATAAGCAGCTTCCTGGAAGGCTACACGAGACAGGCAAGTCCTCGCAGGCAGGAGTGCAACCGGGAGGGCGCGGAGGGTGTGCTACCCATATCAGACTCTTCAAACCTTTCTCTGAGCGGTGGGTGGTTTTATCACATAAAACCTTTCAGCCAGGTTTCCTTTCACCCAGGTCCCCGGAGACACAAGACCTTTCATGAGAAGAGGGTACATCTGTACCTTTCTACAGCTTGGGCATAGGTAGTGACGCCATTAACAGCCGGTGCTCAAAATTAGCCAGGCACTCTTTGCACCTATTGGCCACCTGTGACCAAGTGAGGATGCCCAGTGCCAGGATGGTGCCTGATGTCTTCACCATATGGAGGTGCCTGGGAATCATTGGATCTGGACTGTTTGTGCAAATAATAATAATAATAATAATAATAATAATAATCCCAATAATTTGGATGGTTGAAGGACGGGACAGGTCTCTGGCCGTGACTGACGTCTTGGTTTCTGCTTCCTATAGGGTGAGCCATACCTAAGCACAGCTCACGGTATGATGAGCTGCTATTGGGCTGCCACCACCCACTTCGCCCTCCAGCTGGCCATGATTGCAGCCATCACTCAAAGGTGAGATGGGTCTGTTGTCATAAACTTGTAGAGCTGGAAGGAATATCAAGGGTCATCTGTTTAAAAACCTCCAACAAAAGAGAGTCCAGAGGTCGTCCGTTCTGCTGGGGATTTTGCAGAACCTTTGTAAAGGTGCCAGGCAGAGGATTTTTCAGGCCTGGAGTGAGGGATGGGGGAATAGACCCCAATTGTACTTGGTGGGGCTGAGTAGGCAAGCTGTGCTGACTCTCTGTTTGCTCTCCAGGAAGAGTTACCGGAACCTTGGGCTCTACTGGGTCGGATCCCTCACCATGAACTTTGTCGTCTACCTGCTGGGGAATGTGGTTGGTGAGTTGCTCCCTGACAAACGCTTGCCATAACCCTCCCTTTCGAATGAAAAATGGGAAGAGCAGGAGTTTGGTTCTCCTTATCTCAGCTTTGGCTGAGATTTCGGCACTGCAGGGGGTTGGACTAGATGACCCTTGGGTCCCTTCCAACTATACTATGCTTCTGTTAGGGATTTGTCCAGACTGCTGGGTAGGATTTCTGACACACCGCAACAAGCTGCCTTTCTTCTGAGCCAGACCACATGGTCCACCCAAACCAGTATCATCCACACGGGCTGGCAGCAGCAGCTGGCCAGGGGTTCAGGCAGAGAGTACCTTTCTTTCCCAGTCCTTCTGTGTGCACAGCAGGTGTTCGACCTCTTTGCCCTTTCATTTCAGGGAAAAATAAACCAAGAGTCTAGTCCTCATGGTCTTGAATGAAGAACTAGGTTCAACAGAAAGCTGCCTTCTAATGAGATAGACCCCTGGCCCATCTAGCAAAGTATTGTCAGCACAGGCTGGCAGCAACAGCTCTCCGAGGCTCAAGAGAGGGAGCCTTTCCACAGCTCTCCCTGGAAAGGCCGGGGATGGGACCTGGGACCTGTTGCATTCCTCGGGGTTAGACTAGATGACCCTGGGGTCCCTTCCAGCTCTGTGATTCTATGCATGCGAAGCAAGTGCTCTGTTCATTGAGCTAAAGCCTGAGATTGGTGGCGCAGGGCCTGGAGGTGTCCTAACGCGACCACCTCTCTCTCTCTTAAAGATACATGCACATTCTTTTCTTTTCTTAATAATAATTTTGTATTAGTTTTTTACATAATGGTCAAGAAGACAGTTTCTGCAGAGGGGAGTGAGGGGCAGATGGGGCTCGCCCACCTGGGAAGGGAGCCCATTTAGAAGAAGGGAAACTTCTGCTGCCTTGTGGGGCATCTTTGGGAGAAGAGAAGACTAAGGAGTGAAGCCTACAGAAATCCAGAGTGGAGACCCGAAGGTGGCAAACTCATCCATTCCCTCCACCTCAGCCAAGGGCTGCAGGGGTTTGGAGTCCCGCAATCGCTGGGATGTGGGGGGCAGATTATTCCACCATCCATGTTCTAATAAAGTCCCCCAGGAGACTTGACTGGCGTCCCCAAGATTTAACTTTGTGGCTTAGGGCCCTTTTATTTACGGGACTGCCTCTCCTGGTCTGCCCCACAGAGGACCTTAAGGTCCATGAATAATCACAGTTTAGAGGTCCCGGGTCCTAAGGAAGTCAGACTTTCCTCCACCAGGGCCAGGGCCTTCTCAGTGATGGCTCCGACCTGGTGGAATGCTCTGTCCCAGGAGACCAGGGCCCTGCAGGATTTAACCTCCTTACATTGGGCCTGTAAAACAGAGCTATTCCGCCTGGCCTTTAATTTGAATCCAGCCTGATCTTTTATTTCCCTTCCCTCCCTCTCCCCTTTTATGAAGATCACCTGCTCTGAGACCCCACAGTTAATTCTCCCCTGGCCTCCTCGCTGGCCCAAATAGGACCAATTCAGCCAGCTAGCCCTGGTCATTATCTAATGCTTATTAGATGGATTTCCCCTAAATTGATTTCTGAACTTTGAATTTTATTGTTATTCATGTTTCTATACTGTATTTTATGCTGCTTTTACAATTAAGTGTTTTAAATTTGTTGTTAGCTGCCCTGAGCCTGGCTTTTGAACCGGGACGGGTATAAATAAAAAATTGTTGTTGTTGTTGTTGTTAAACTTGTGGGTGGACTGAGACCAATCCTTGCTTTCCCAGGGAAATACGGTTCTGAGATCCGTCCGGACTTCTTCCTCAATATCCCTTTGCTCCTCGCCCTCATTTGGGCTGCCTCCAGGATCTTTGCCCAGCCCAAGACGTTGTCCCTCGAGACGGCCGATAAGGTAATGGAAGAAATCTCCTTCTAAGCCAAAGCATCCTGTCTCTGGCAGCTAGAAACCCCCCAGCCCAGGAAGGCCTCAGAGGCACCAACCTTCTCTTTCCTCCAGCATTTGGTAGGAGGTAGACTGCCCTTTTGAGTGGAGGTTCTTCTTAGCTGCCCTAAACCACAGTCAGAAGAGCCTTCTTGGATCAGAGCAAAGGTCTGCCCGGTCCAGAATCTTGTTCCCAATTGACCTCCCCAGTGGTTCCTCTCCTTTCTTTCTTTCTTTTTTAATCACACATCAGGAGATTTAAGTACAGCTTTCAGCAGGGATAGCTCAGTTGGTTAGAGCATGGGGTGCCGATAACACAAAAGTTGCGAGTTCAATCCCCATATGATTCTATGATTTTATGGTGGTCAAAGCAATCTATGGTCAGAATAAAACAATAATCAGAAACACGCCCCCTGCAAAAAAACAGCAACAGTGATGGAAAGCATTTGAAAATAAGAATAACTAAAGCCATCTATCAGTTTAAAAGAAAACACGTTGAGACATCTGGCTAGGCTTGCCTAAATGAAAAACAGGAAAAAAGGCTTTTAGCAGCAGCCAATCAGACAGGACTTCCAAAGTTCGGTGCAGTCACACCCAAATGATCGCAGTCATCCTGTGACGGTGGCAGTTCTGCAGATTGAAGTGGCTGAAGGAGCCTGCATGATGTGAGGTGATGTCATAGGTGACCTCATTTCCCATCAGCAAAACAACCACTTTCCGCAAGTGGTTAAGGGGTTTTATTTGCTTGTTTGAACTTGGCCCGGTAGCCAATTGTCAACCAATGAAGATCTCTGAGCACAGAAGTGACACTCAGATGGCGTCTCACTCCTGTCAGCAATCTTGATGCAGCATTCTGCACCAACTGCGGGTTCCAGCTCAAGCGCTAGGAAATTATTATTATTATTATTATTATTAATTCTTCACCCATCTGTCCGGGTTTCCCCAGCCACTCTGGGCGGCTTCCAGCACATATAAAAACATAATAAGACGTCAAACATAAAAAACTTCCTCAAACAGAAAAGCCCCACATGTGGGGTGAGATAGACTGCGAATGTCCGCAGAAGATACAGTCAGTTACTATGGCAACTGATTATAGCCCTGTAGGGCCTATAAGGAACTGCCTTGGTGACTCAGACTGCCCAGCACAGTGCCCTGTTTCCAACAGGGGACAGCAAAATCCCCAGAGCCGGTCAGACCTCCACGCCTGAGTTTCAGAACCAATAATAATAATAATAATAATAATAATAATAATAATAATAATGTTATTATTTATACTCCAGCCACTCCTGGTTTATAGGCTCATGCAACACATATCAAACGCACCATCAACTCAAGACCCGCAGGGGGTTGGACTAGATGGCCCCTGGGGTTCCTTCCAGCTCAACAGTTCTATCATTCTGTCAGCTTACTTTCCTTTTTTCTCCTTTGGGGAAGGTTTCGGAAGAGCAGCGCAAAAGCCTCCTGCAGCGCCCGCTGGACTTGGTCCTGGTGGGCTTCTTCCTATTCGACATCAGCTTCACTCTGTTCCGGGGACTGGTGAGCATATGGTTATCTTCCGGAGGCAGCATTGCTCAGTGGTTAGAGTACCTGCTTTGCAGGCAGAATGTCCCAGTTTGGTCCCCTCCAGGTAGGGGGTTGGGGTGGAGGATGCAATTCCCTGCTTGAAAACCTGGAGACCCGCTGCCAAGTCAGTGAGACAGATGCCCAAACAGAATTCATGAGGACCAGAACCATCTTTTTTTAAAAAAATCATTTTTTTTTTTGGTGCCAAATATATTTCATTAAATTTCCAGAAATTTCACATGTGCATTCCAATACAGAACAGATTCTTCTTTTGCTTGGTCAACGTCCCCTCCCATTTTCCAGGGCGTTTTTTATTTCTCCCCCTGTCTTCCCTCCCTTACATTATGACAATAATTCAATAATCTCTCATTCGTTCTGTTACTCATAGTTCAAATCCTGCTTGTGAATTCATCATACGGTCCTATTTCTTTAAATAGTCCGAAAAAGGCTTCCATTCTTTCATAAAGCAATCATCGTTAAGCTCTCTCCTTTTAGCTATTAGCTTTGCTGATTCAGCATAGTCCACCACTTCACTAATCCATTCTTCTTCTTTCCATTTTTATGCATAGAGAAAATACGTTGCTGTTCACATACATAAACAGCGTAATCTTCTGTCCCTATAATCCCTAGGAGAAGAGCTTGATTTTTGAAAATATATAATCACTTTAAAGATCTGTTTTATCTCATCACATATCATTTCCCCAAATTTCCTTGCTTTATAAAACAAAACCCAAATCCTTATCAGTTCTGCTCTTTCATTGTCGTGCCCCCCAATATGGCCCAACTTTGACAAGTTTGTGGGGTGGGTGGGCAACCCACCTGACAACTGCCCATCATTCAGTGGCGTAGCGTGGGTTGTCAGCACCCGGGGCAAGGCAAGTAATTTGCGCCCCCTAACCTGTGGATTTGCACCCCCTAACCCATGGATTTGCGCCCCCTAACCCTAACCCCCAGATGTTGCGCCCGGTGCGGCCAGCCCCCCCTGCACCCCCCACGCTATGCCACTGCCATCATTGTAGCCATAGCCTGGTGGGTGGCCTCTCCCGTGGCAGCCAGCCAGGAGTTAGGGGCCTGGGAGTCGTTGGCTGGCCAAGTGACCAAGTTCCCCACGAGGAGCTGGCTCTCTCTACCTTGTGCCAACTTCGTCCCCCCAATAAAATATTTGAGGGGGCTGGGACCCTCCATAGTTAATGCACACTGCCATTCAAATGGTGCCCATGCACCGCAACATGTGATCGATGATGCGGGGGTGCCCCTCAATATTTTATCCAAGCTGGCAGCCCTGCCCTAATGTGCCGTACGTAAGACAGGTGGGTGTAGCTTTAGAGGCGGAGAAATGTCCTTGTGGTCCAAACTGGGACCCATGCTAGGCCAGATTTGGCCTGGGGGCCGGAGGCTGCCCACCCCTCCTCCCATTAGGTAAAGGTAAAGGGACCCCTGACCGTTAGGTCCAGTGGCGGACGACTCTGGGGTTGCGGCACTCATCTCACTTTATTGGCCAAGGGAGCCGGCGTACTGCTAGGGTGGGCAGGAGCAGGGACCGAGCAATGGGAGCTCACCCCGTCATGGGATTCGAACCGCCGACCTTCTGATCTGCAATCCCTAGGCTCTGTGGCTTAGACCACAGTGTCACCCGCGTCCTTCCATTAGCTGCTCCTAATTTCTCCTGATAAAAAGCCCCAACAAAATCTGCCCTCCATCCTCTTTGACCTGATCTTGCCTCCAGGTTGTTATGGACTGCAAGGCGGACGTCTGCTTTGACTACATCAACCAGCAGGAGCCGTACCTGCGCGACCCGGTGGCTTATCCCAAAATCCAGGTGAGCAGAGCCTCTTGTTCTTCTGCGGGGGAAAGGGAGCGTCCGTGGAGAGAGAAAGGTTTTCCTCCCTCTCTCGTAGCGCCAGAACTCACCAAAGCCCATACCCTCCAACATTTCTCTGATGAAAATAGGGATGTCCTCAGGGGAATCAGGACATTCTGGGATCAAATCACAATTTTTTTGTGGAAGAAATTGGGACCCATACTTGGCCAGCTGTTAGTCCTGAGCCCTGCTTGGATCCATTGCACACCTCAATCTGCCACAAATTAGACTACGTCACTGAGTGAAAGGAAGAGGTGGTTGCTCCCAGGCAACTTTGAGACAGCCAGACCGGCTCCCTCCTCACTGTCCTTCCACCAGCAGGCAAAGGCTTTTCTATTCCCGCAGGTCTGTGTTTTAAGGAAAGGGCTTTTTGATAGTGCTGTTTTTATTATGTGCATTTTATGATTTTTAAAAAAAATTCTGTCGGAGTTTAATTACATTTGACTCTTTTACATGTTTTAAGCTTTCTGTATTTTATCTGTGGCTGTTTTAATTTGTGCAAGCGTCCTGGCTGCAAGAAAGGCGGGATAGGAATAAGTATAAATATAACGACGACAACAACAACAACAACTGGATAGCTCCGTCAGTTGGAGCTGGGCGCTGAGAACACCAAGGTTGCAGCTTCAATCCCCTTATGGGACAGCTGCCTGTTCCTGCATTGCAGCGGGTTGGACTAGATGATCCTCAGGCTCCCTTCCAATTCTATGATTCTAACAACAAGCCTTTGCAAGCACACGGTTTCTCATTAAAAAAACAAAAAAAGTGGCCTGCTTTTTGTCCTTGTGTCTCAAAGGCAGTCAAGAGTTTCTGCGGTCGCCTTGAGATTCGACCAAACTCTGACTGCCACTCTGCTCTGCCCCCTGACTCTCCTGCCTGCCCTTCTTCCCAGATGCTCGTCTTCCTGTTTTACGGCCTGCCATATTTCTGCCTCTGCCTTTACGGATTGCTCACCCCGGGAAGCTCATGGATGCCCGACTGGGCCCTGATCTCCGCTGGCGCCGTTGCCCAGGTAACGTGGACACGTATGGACTGCAGCAGGGGCTAAGGAGCTTTCTTCTGCTTTGTCACAGGACACCAGTTCCAATTCTGGGATTTCCACAGGGTATTCTAAGCTGAGGGAGGCGAGGGCCGCACTCCGTTCTGGGCAGCTTTGTGGGGGCCACATCCCAATGGTGGGCGGGGCCATGACCAAATGTGGGCGGAGCAACACATGCCAGGTTTCTCTGTGCAGAACAGGCTGGTTCCCAGACTGCCTTTCACACAGCCCTCTCAGTCCTCCTTCCCGGCATGCTCAGATTTCACGGACACCCTGGTGAAAATGTTCAAGGAGGGTGGGAAACAGGGCTGGTGGGGGCTGTGGCTTGAGAGAGTGTGGTGGAATCTACACACATATAAAAAAACGCTGTGAAAATGCTTTTTAAAAAAATGTTTTGAGAAATATGCTGAATTTGCTGTAGCTCATCATCGCCATCTAGTGTTACATTTGAATACTGCACTTTTAAAAAAGGGAAAGGACCCCTGCCAGTTAAGTCCAGTCATGGACAACTCTGGGGTTGCGGCGCTCATCTCACTTTACTGGCCGAGGGAGCCGACATTTTGTCTGCAGACAGTTTTTCCAGGTCATGTGGCCAGCAGGACTAAGCCGCTTCTGGCGAACCAGAGCAGCGCATGGAAACGGCGTTTACCTTCCCACCAGAGCGGTACCTATTTGTCTACTTGCACTTTGACGTGCTTTTGAACTGCTAGGTTGGCAGGAGCAGGGACTGAGCAACGGGAGCTCACCCCTTCACGGGGGTTCGAACCGCCGACCTTCTGATCGGCAAGCCCAAGGCTCAGTGGTATAGCCACCCACTTAAAATGTTTTATTTGCAGCTGTATAGCTGAGTCCTGTGTGCGGTTTGTGGAGAGGGGTGTGGCTTAAGAGAGAGGGCGTGGCTTGGGAAGAGGGGTGGGGCCTGCCTTCAGATGTCTTCTAAATATTGTCTAGTGACTTATCCCTACCCTCCAACATTTCTCTGGTGAAGATAGGGACGTCCTAACAGCCCTCCTCTCTCTGTCTGTTCCTCCTTCCAGGCTCAGTTCTCTCATACTGGCTCTTCGATCCACCAGCACACCCCGTTTCCCTACCGCACCCCCGAAAGTGCCTGGTGGCTGGTCACCCTTTTCAACCTTGTATACGCCGTGGGGCCTCACCTTTTAGTGTACCGCTGCCTTCGCAATCCGGCCTTCTTCTCCCCGGTGGTCTCGCAAGACGACATCAAGAAGAAGCAATGAGGCAGAGGAGCAGGGGGTCGCCTCCCTCCACTGTCCAGCCGCAAACCAGATCGCATTGTGCAAAGCCCAAAAAACAGCAACCCTGCTCACCAGTTTGCCTGTGGGTTTTTGTTTTTTAATATCTCTGTGGCTTCAGGTCCACTCAGGGGTTCTCCAGAAGCTCCCAGCAGCAGCTGCCTTGTCCACTCTAGCACACTTCACAGAATTGTCAAGATGGAAGGGACCTCTGAGGGCCATCTAGTCCACCCCCCTGCAATGCAGGAATCTCGGCTGAAGGATCCCTGGCAGACAGCCACCCAACCTCTGTTTAAAAATCTCCAAGGAAAGAGACTCCATCACCTTCCATTCCACGGTTGAACAGCTCTCGCCATCAGAAAGTTGGAGTCCTCCTTCTTACTGCTTGAATGCGCTGGTTCGGGTCTGCCCAGACTAGCCAGCCAGGGCACCACAGTCAGCAAACATCGCCAGGTGTCTGGACAGAAAGGAGACAAGCCACTCTCTCAAATTTCAGCTGCAGATTGCCTGTTTCTGTGGCACTTGAGTGATGCTCTTGGGTGGTCTTTGGCTAAGGGGTTGGGCAGTTTCTAAAACCTTTAAAAGCTCTTATGCACCCTTGTTCTGCGCCCTCACCTCCTTGCAAAGTGGGAGACAGGAAAAATAAATATCTTCCTTGCTTTCCCTTTCCTGTTCCTGCCCACACTCACTTTCCTCTGACGGAGAACAGATTTAGGGGGACACTGGATCCCTTGATGGAGAGATGGGCTGTAAAAACCAACCCTGATTTTTTTCTAGAACAATGCTGACTTGTAAACGAAAGGTTCTGTTGCGCAAGATAGAAGTGGAAACCTAGAATTGGAACGGACATGGGGACACTCACATATGTCATTGTTTACAAAATAAAAACATTTATAGATGGTTTTTGAACTGCTTGCTTCTTGTTCGGTGTGTGTTTGTGTCTCCTCACCCCAACAAAAAAAAAAATTTATTGAGGTTTCCAGTGTCCCCAAACCACTGTGGCATTCTTTTAACTTGATGCATTTGAAATCTGGTGTTATAACCAGTGCTTTTTCTGGGGTGGGAGGAAAACTCATCCTGATATTTGTTTGCTTGTTTGTTTAACGTGGGCCCAGTCGCAGTGCCATTGCCACCCAAGCAGTGACTAAATGTAAGATGTGATTAATAAACTCAAGCAAACCGATATGCATTAGAAACCACCACAACTACAAATATAGGTGGGTTTTGGTCTCAGGCATTGGGTATTCCAGCCCCCCAGACCAAAAAAAGAAATTACTTAATTTTTTAAAGATGTAAGGGAACTCAGTTTCCTTGAGTTCCTACTCAAAAAACCCTCACCTAGTTATGACTGTTTCCTCTGTTTTACATTATAAAATTAAAAAAAAAATACCAAAAGAACAGGAAGCAGAAGAAAAAGAACACACCGGGAAAATCCCCAAAATTGGCACTGGTGTCTACGCTTGTGTACTTGGCTGGAGTCCTCCAGCTTTGAGGTTGCTTTGGAGAAAAGCGCCCAATAGGTTTGCAGGTTCTCCTTTAAAACATTCCCCCCCCCCCTTGCTCCCCACCCCATTTTTATCCCAAACCCTCCTTTCTTCTGCCCTCATTGCAGGCTGTCCCCTAATGCAGTTGTCCTTCTGCAAAACTTCTCTTTCTCCATCTCTCCCGCCTTCTTTCCCTCTCTCCTCCTCTCTCTCCTTTTCTCCCCCATAGAAGTCTGCTGACTAAGATTTGACAAAACGGAGGAGCCTGCAATACCGTCAGCATAATGCTGATGAACTGGGGTTGGGAAATAGAGGACAAGGAAGGAGGTTGAAAGGTGGGGGGAAACTCAAGGCACTCGGGGTGGGTGGGGCGGGAATCCTCTTTCTCTCTCAGCGCCCCCCCCCCCTCTCCTGCATCATCTCCATCTCAACTTCGGCTGAGCTTCTGAGATTTCTCTCTTTTTGCCCTGGGACGTCCCTCTTCTCAAGGAGAAACAGTGAGTCCTCCTCTTTTTTTTCCTGCAGGGTTGTCCTTTTTATTTTTAAAATCAAGTTCCATCCCCGGGTCCGTTCCTCCCCCCACCTGCCCCACATTTCACCTTGATGAAATGCAGTGCTGGCTCATTTGGGGTTTTGCTGCAGGATGCAGAGAGAGAGAGAGAGAATCATTTTACTGGCTGAGTTGGGTACCACTTTTTTGCAGGGATGCAGAGCTCTGTAGGAGGAAGATGAGCCACATCTTTGTAAAAAAGGGGTTTGTGTCGGATAGATGCAGGGGAGGAGAGAGATCAACCCCCCCCCCATGCAGAAAGTGACCACTTAAATCCTAGAAGTGGGGGGCACTTAATTTGGAAAACTGCTTGTTTGTTTGTTAGTTTGTTTAAAAGAAGACTCTTCTCTCGCCAAATTTTAAGCATTTTAGGAGGGCTCTGTGGGATGCTCAGAGATGTTCATAGATAGGGCATCCTTTCTCCTGGCTGAGTTGGGTACCACTTTTTAAATGATTTTTGTTTGCTTTATTTCTGCAAGGCGTTCTATCGGATGTAGTGGAAAGGAAACTGTATCCCTGGCTGAATGGGGGCGGGGGGGGGGGTTAGCTCTGAAAATTGCCTTTTTAAAAGACTGCTTTTGCCACATCTTGAAGGGAACATAGAAACTGATAATTTATCCTTTTCTCAGAGAACAGGGTTTGGAATCTTCCTTCCTGACCCTGCTTCTTAAAGGGATGGAATAATAATAATAATAATAATAATAATAATAATAATAATAATAATAATTAATAATAATAATTTGTTGGTCACAACAGGAGGTCAGGAGAATTTTGTAAATCCCTTCTGCTTTGTGTCCTTGTGAGGAAAGGATGTTTCTTTATATGGGTTAGGCAGGACAGAATTATTTCTCCTCTCTTGAGCAAAGTCTTGCCTGGCTGCCAGAGACTTCAGTATCATCTGCAACCTGGGTCTTTAACAAGCAAACTCCACCCCCCTGAGGCCCCCTGCTGCTTACCTGCAATCTAATGCCAAAGGATGTAGGAAGTTGTTTTATACCCTTAGAGAGGATGTATATATATACCTGTCTCACCGGAGATGCTGGGGACTGTACCTGTGCACCACCTTTTAAAAATGAAGTCAAGGTCTCAGTCCTCATTGTTCTGGCTTTAAACAGTGACGCTGGAAGGTGGCTTATACTTAATCAGGCCAGTCTTGCTTAGAATCATAGAATCATAGAATCATAGAGTTGGAAGAGACCACAAGGGTCATCGAGTCCAACCCCCTGCCAAGCAGGAAACACCATCAGAGCACTCCTGACATATGGTTGTCAAGCCTCTGCTTAAAGACCTCCAAAGAAGGAGACTCCACAACACTCCTTGGCAGCAAATTCCACTGTCGAACAGCTCTTACTGTCAGGAAGTTCTTCCTAATGTTTAGGTGGAATCTTCTTTCTTGTAGTTTGGATCCATTGCTCCGTGTCCGCTTCTCTGGAGCAGCAGAAAACAACCTTTCTCCCTCCTCTATGTGACATCCTTTTATATATTTGAACATGGCTATCATATCACCCCTTAACCTCCTCTTCTCCAGGCTAAACATGCCCAGCTCCCTTAGCCGTTCCTCATAAGGCATCGTTTCCAGGCCTTTGACCATTTTGGTTGCCCTCCTCTGGACACGTTCCAGTTTGTCAATGTCCTTCTTGAACTGTGGTGCCCAGAACTGGACACAGTACTCCAGGTGAGGTCTGACCAGAGCAGAATACAGTGGCACTATAACTTCCCTTGATCTAGACGCTATACTCCTATTGATGCAGCCCAGAATTGCATTGGCTTTTTTAGCTGCCGCGTCACACTGTTGACTCATGTCAAGTTTGTGGTCAACCAAGACTCCTAGATCCTTTTCACATGTACTGCTCTCAAGCCAGGTGTCACCCATCTTGTATTTGTGCCTCTCATTTTTTTTGCCCAAGTGCAATACTTTACATTTCTCCCTGTTAAAATTCATCTTGTTTGTTTTGGCCCAGTTCTCTAATCTGTCAAGGTCGTTTTGAAGTGTGATCCTGTCCTCTGGGGTGTTAGCCACCCCTCCCAGTTTGGTGTCATCTGCAAATTTGATCAGGATGCCCTTGAGTCCGTCATCCAAGTCGTTGATAAAGATGTTGAATAAGACTGGGCCCAAGACAGAACCCTGTGGCACCCCACTAGTCACTCTTCTCCAGGATGAAGAGGAACCATTGATGAGCACCCTTTGGGTCCGGTCAGTCAGCCAGTTACAAATCCACTGAGTGGTAGCATAGTCAAGACCGCATTTTACCAGCTTCTTTACAAGAATATCATGGGGCACCTTGTCAAATGCCTTGCTGAAATCAAGGTAGACTACATCCACTGCGTTCCCTTCATCTACCAGGCTTGTAATTCTGTCAAAAAATGAGATCAGGTTCGTCTGACATGACTTATTTTTCAGAAATCCATGCTGACTATTGGTGATCACAGCATTCCTTTCTAGGTGCTCACAGATTGTTTGCTTAATGATCTGCTCCAGAATCTTCCCTGGTATTGATGTCAGACTGACTGGACGGTAATTATTTGGGTCCTCTCTTTTCCCCTTTTTGAAAATAGGGACAACATTTGCCCTCCTCCAGTCTGCCGGGACTTCGCCTGTTCTCCAGGAATTCTCAAAGATGATTGCCAGTGGTTCTGAGATCACATCTGCCAGTTCTTTTAATACTCTTGGATGCAGTTCATCTGGCCCTGGAGACTTGAATACATCTAAACTAGCCAAGTATTCTTGTACTATCTCCTTAGTTATTCTGGGCTGTGTTTTCTCTACTGAATCATTTGCTCCAAATTCTTCAGGTCGGGCATTGTTTTCTTTATCGGAGAAGACTGAGGCAAAGAAGGCATTGAGGAGTTCAGCCCTTTCTGTGTCCCCTGTTTGCATTTCACCATCTTCTCCTCTGAGTGACCCCACTGTTTCTTTGTTCATCCTTTTGCTACGAACATACCCATAAAAGCCTTTTTTGTTGCTTTTAACCTCTCTAGCAAGCCTGAGTTCATTCTGTGCTTTAGCTTTTCTGACTTTGTGTCTACACGTGCTGGCTATTTGTTTGAATTCCTCTTTGGTGGTTTCCCCCCTTTTCCATTTTTTGTACACATCCTTTTTTAATCTTAACTCCGTTAAAAGTTCTTTAGATAGCCACCCTGGCTTCTTTAGGCACCTTCCATGTTTCCGTCTCATTGGTATTGCCTGAAGTTGTGCTTTTACTATCTCCCTCTTAACAAACTCCCAGCCATCATGAACTCCCTTTCCTTTTAGTATTACTGTCCATGGGATCTCACCCAGCACTTCCCTAAGTTTTATGAAGTCAGCTTTCTTAAAGTCAAGAAATTGAGTCCTAGTATGCTTGGCTGCTCCTTTCCGCTGTATAGTAAACTTCAGAAGAGCATGATCACTTGCGCCTAATGATCCTTCCACTTCTACCCCATTAACCAGGTCATCGACATTGGTTAGGACCAGATCTAAAATGGCTGTTCCTCTTGTTGCTTCTTCCACTTTCTGGACAATAAAGTTGTCTGCAAGGCCAGTGAGGAATCTCTTTGACCTTATGCTCTTGGCTGAGTTTGACATCCAACATATATCTGGGTAACTGAAGTCTCCCATTACTACTATCTCCCTTCCTTTTGCATGCTTGGCCATCTGTTCCATGAAGGCATCATCTATGTCCTCTGTTTGGCTTGGGGATCTATAGTAAACTCCCACAATGAGGTCACTGTTATTCTTCTCTCCCTTAATTTTGACCCAAATGCTTTCACTTTGGCTTTGAGGTTCTAAATCTTGGATTAGTATTAGTATCTATAGCTTAGTATTGTTTATTATTATTATTATTATTATTCTGCCCATGATGGATAGCTCAGTCCAATCCAAATCCAAATAACTTTATTGTACTAGCCATTGGCCAGACAAATCTCAATCAAAAATAAATGCAAGCAAAAGGGGTGTCACGCCACAAAGAATGGTCTCTGCTTAGATCTGTGTGTCTCCCTTACAGTTCACGGCTATATTGTCTTCTTTCTGATCTTTTGGGCTGCCAAAGCAAATGGCAACATAAAGAGCCACTGAAGTGTTTACATCGCCAAGAAACCATAGGACCTTTTCTGCTGAGCAGAGGATAGCCCAGTTGGTAGATGATGAGACTCTTAATCTCAGGTTTGTGGGTTCGAGCCTCATGTTGGGCAAAGGAATCCTGAATTGCAGGGGGTCAGACTGGATGACCCTCGTGGTCCCTTCCAGTTCTATGATTCTATTAAATTTATTCCCACCCACCTTGGGGGATAGCTTAGTTGGCTAGAGCGTGGTGCTGATAACACCAAGGTTGCAGGTTCACTCCCCATATGGGGCAGCGACATATTCCTTTCCAATTCTACAATTCTATGATTCTATGATCTATAGGTGTCTGTGGAGGGGATATATTGACTGAAAATGTCTAGCAAACCAGAGGATATTAGTAGACAGGATTATGACTTGGTTTTATATGCAACAACAGCAGCAAGAATATTATTGGCACAAAAATGGAAGCAAGAAGAATTGCCGACGAAAGAAGAATGGCAAATGAAATTAATGGACTATGCAGAATTAGATAAATTAACAGGAAGGATTTGAAACCTGCGGGGCCAGAGATTCTTAGAGGACTGGAGTAAACTATGAACTATTTGAAAAGCGATTATGATAAACAGATTGCGGTAGTAGGACTGCAAGAAGTTCTGTAAGGAGGACTTTGTGAAATATTGCAAGGAAGACTTTGAAAAGAATTATTAGTTAAGGACAAGTAAAAGTAACAGAGAAATTAAGAAATGCAGGACAAGTGATAAAGAACGGAAAATCTTCAGAGGTGCTTGACGGAAGTCTAAAATACTGTATAAGATAAGAAGTTATGTTAAATGATTGTTGGAACTGATGTGTGTGTGTGTGTGTGTGTGAAAATGTCTAGCAAACCGCTTTGGTAGTAGAGGGCATTCAGCAAACCCACATGACAGTGATGTGGGATTGAGGATTGGAGTGGTCATTTTGTGATATTATGGCCATGGACAAAGCTGTATTGTCACTTTTGAATAAATGTTACTTTATTATAATGATAATAATTTTAAGAAAACCTCCTCCCTACGGTCCCAGGGTGGGTTGCGGCAACATTAAAAGCAATTTTAAAAACTCACAGCCATGAAAGGTGACGTTTGATAAAAATAACAAGAGCATCTAGTGAAAAGGAACAAATGTCCGTAAAACTGCTTATATTATATTTAGATTTCCAATCTTTCAGTGTTATAAATCTATGCTAACGGGCAGCGGCTCCCTAGGAGATGCTGCAGATTGGAGCTTGGATGTCTTGCGTGCAAGGAGGGACTCTGCAAAAGAGTAAAGGTTGCAGGCTGTGTGCCTCTGAATAAAGGGCTGCCAGAGTTGGAAGGAACCTCAAGGGTCATCTAGTCCAACCCCCTGCAATGCAGGATGCCAGACTAGATAGGCCCCTGGCAGACTCTTTTATTCTCTCGAGGCTGCCTCCAAAAACTCCGGCAGTCTCCTGCCAGCCCAGGGGTGGATCTGCTATGAAACCAGTGAAGTTTTAGCTTCAGGGCTCCTAATCCCACAGGGGGGGCCCAAAAGCAACTTTAGTCCACATTGCTTAAGATTTTTGGGACTTTGATGCCTGTATATAATGTTTCCCTAATTTCCATCCCTAACTTGAAAACTATAAAGCATAGGAACTTTGTTTGCACACTGGTGACTTTGAAATCATCCAGTCCAGCAATTTTAATCAAAATCTGAGATGTAGTAGTTAATGTTTTTCACAAAATTGTGCTGATCTGTCCTGAACCCCACTGAAGAAGACGACACTGGTTGCCCAAACCTCATTGCCAAGGGGCCCCCATGACAGTTCAGGCTTCAGGGGCCCCACAAATGTAGGCCCGCCAGTGTTCCAGCCCCAGAGCTCAGCCGACTTGTTTGCAGACTTCAGAGTTGGTTCTACAAGCCCAGGCTCCTTGCCCATCACCCGCCTCTTCCTTGCTCTCCAGATGCTCCCTGCGAGGGCTGTGACAGGCACCTGCCTCCACCTTGCTGTCTTGATCCTCTGCTTCCGACTCGCGGCTCCTCAGAAAGGACGGAAGAAAGTCGTGCATGTCTCAGGTACGTGATGTGGAAGCTCAGCCCCCTCTCCCCTGGGATTGCATTCGGCAGATTCATGCAATAGGCTCCAAAGCACTTTGGCCTTGTACAACTGTTCAGCAGTTGCCAAAGTGGTGCCTGGGGGCACAGGGTGCCCTCGAGGTCTTTCTCTGGTGCCCACGAAGGCTCCACACACACTTCCTTGTTTGTAAAGCAGTGAAGGCGGTTATGCTACTCTCCCTCGAAAAGGAAATAGAGTTGAAGGGGACAGTGATCTCTCTGGGCTTCTCAGGGCGTGGCCTGGGGGAGAGGGCTGTGGTCTGTGAGAGGGGGCGTGGCCTGGGGAGAGTGGGCGTGGCTCCATAAATTGACATATTTGCCCATCCCTAACCTGGATCAGCTAACCTTGGATAGCTCAGTTGGGTAGATTGTGGTGCTGGTAATGCCAAGGTTGCAGGTTCGATCCCCTTTTGGGACAGCTGCATAGTCCTGCATGGCAGGGGGTTGGACTAGATGATCCTCAGGGTCCCTTCCAACTTGACGATCCTATGATTCTAACCCAGACTTTTTATTTCGCCTGCCAATCATGGGGCTTGTGGAGTATAGTTGTACCTTGGTTCTCGAACGCCTTGGTACTCATATGTTTTGCCTCCCAAATGCCAAAAACCTGGAAGCAAGTGTTCCGCTTTTCGAAGCCGAATGTCCAACGCGGCTTCCACTTGAGGGCAGGAAGCTCCTGCAGCCAATCGGAAGCCGTGCCTTGGTTTTGAACGAACTTCCGGAAACGATTAGGTTCGAGAAACAAGGTACGACTGTATTCCCATTCCGTTCAGCTGCAATTCCCCTTCCATCTCTACAATTCTATGATTCTATGACTTGCTGTTTTTAAAACATCTATTGTCACTACCATGTATTATTTCATTGCAAGGTGTGTTTGACTAACCTGCAGAAAACTGGGGCAGAAATTATAAAAAGAAGCAGCTGATTTGTAAATGATTAAGTGCATTATCATTTTTATTTATTCAGTACTGCTTTTTCTTAAGAAAGGGGAGCGGGAGAGATCCCAAATCTATTTAAAACCCCCACATATGAACCCAGTTTCAGTATGACGCAGCTCACAGCCCCATCTTGCATCCACCTGTCCTGGGTTCGAAATCCGGGATGCATAAAAAAACCGACAGCAAAACCCTTCTCTTTTCTGCTTGCAGAGGATGACAGTGGTGCCGTCGTGGTGCAGACGGCGCCGGGGAAAGTGGTCACCCACCGGGGTGGCACCATCATCCTGCCCTGCCGCTTCCACTACGATGTCTCGGCCCACGACCCGGACGAGATCCGCCTGAAGTGGACCAAGCTGGTGGAGCCCATGTCCTTTGAGGACGTCTTTGTGGCGATGGGCGTGGAGCGCAGGGCTTTCGGGAGCTACAGGGGCCGCACGGCGCTGCAGGAGGACGGCTCCGGGGACGCCTCCCTCATCATCCGGAACGTGACCCTCCAGGACTACGGGCGCTACGAATGCGAGGTGACCAATGAGCTGGAGGACGATGCCGGGATGGTGAACCTGGACTTGGAAGGTGAGGGGAGACGGGCGGGTTGGGTGGGGTGGTGCCCACTGGCTGTAGGAGGAAACTAGTGGGAGATAATAGAATCCTAGATTGTAGAGCTGGAAGGGATCCTGAGGGTCATCTAGTCCAACCCCCTGCAATTCAGGAATTTCAGCTAAAGTATCCCTGACAGATGACAGTCCAACCTCTGCTTAAAAACCTCCAGGGAAGGAGAGTCCACCACCTCCCAAGGGAAACCGTTCCACTGCCAAACAGCTCTTAACACCAGAAAGTTCCTCCTGATGTTGAGTCGGAATCTCCTTTCTTGTAACTTGAAGCCATGGGTTCGAGTCCAGAGCAGGAGAAAACAAGCTCGTTCCCTCTTTCATGTGACAATCCTTCAGATATTGGAAGGTGGCTATCATATCTCCTCTTAGTCTCCTCTTCTCCAGCTCCTTCAACCATTCCTCATCAGGCTTGGTTTCCAGACCCCTGATCACCTTGTTCGCCCTCCTCTGCACACTTTCCAGCTTGTCAACATCCTTCTTAAATTGTGGCACCCAGAACTGGACACAGGACTCCAGGTGTGGTCTGACCAGGGCAGAACAGAGTGGTACTTTTACTTCCCTTGATCTGGACACTAGACTTCTGTTGAATAGCATTAGCTGTTTTTGCTGCTGCATCACCCTGTTGGCTCATGTTCGGCTCATGGTCTGCCAAGACCCCCAGATCCTTTCCACAGGTACCGCTAATAAGCCATCTTATATTTGTGTGAAAGTGGTGTGGGAATGCCTCTCCTAAGATGGCATCATTCTGTCCTATATCAGCATGGCCAGGGAATGCCTCTTGACATAACAGCCTGATCCAGCAAGACTCAGAACCACAGAATTGTAGATTCAGAGGGGACCATGAGGATCATCTAGTCCAACCCCCTGCAATGCCTTGGCATTATCAACACCATCCTCTAACCAAATGAGTTATCTAGGCTGACTCTTCTTGCACTCTCACAGGAGATAAGAATGGATCCTCCTTGTCCGCAGGCAGTCCACCTCCTTGGAGGGTGTGGCGAGCAGCTGTTGCCTTTACCCCTCCTCCTTATCAATTTCCTAGAGGCCCCCGGCTGACCACTGTCAGAGGCAGGATACTGGGGAGGCTGGAACATCTCTGAAATTCTCATCTATCCACCTTTGCCTCCTTCAAGCCAGAAAGAGTGGAGGGAGCACCTCCAAAAGGAGAATCTCTTTCCTGTTCAGGATCTTCATAGCCAAATAAGTTGGAAGTGTGTGAGAGCAAGAGAGAGAGAGAGAGAGAGAAGGAAAGCTGGAATTCTACAAAACCCTCAATGCTATAATTCACCCCACCTCGCGGCAGCAAAAGCAACCCAATTCTCTCTCTTGTTGGGATGTTTTACGAATCCGCCAGCTGCTATCATTCTTCCTGGTTTTTATTAGCTTCTGACACCGAAACCTGCAGCGACAATGAAAGTCAATAAAAGCAGCAATAAAGCCCCCCAGAGACTCTCAAGCCGGGGAGGCGGAGGGAAGAGGAGAAGGAAATTGAGGGGGGGGGGAGAGACAGGACCCTGCATGCTCTCCGTGAGGGTGGGAGCTGCAAACAGAGGCTACTAGCTGTCTTTCATCCTGCATTCCTGTGGGGTTGGGGTGCCTTTTTAACCCGAGGGCTGCATTTTCTCCTTGAGGATCTTCTGGGGGCCACATCCCATAGCAGCGGGCAGAGCCAGAGGCGAAAGTGGTTGGAGCAACTGGTCTCAATTAGTTAATCACTGAATCTCTTGCAAAAATGTGGTTTCCACAGACTTGGTAGAGTGCCAGGCATAATGAGCAGAGCAGCTCATTCCCTTTCGTCTTCCTCCATGGAAATCAGTTGCCGATAATCCCCACCTCCCCACAGACATCTATGTCCTCATCTCTCCTGGTCCCCAGCCCCCAAGTAATTGGTGCTTGTGCCTTCATGAAACCAACCTCTCCTCTGCACTTTTCATGCCTCTCCTGGCCCTGGGAGACAAGGAGGGAGGGGGAGACACCGGTGACTCTGCACCATCTCTGCCTCCTGGCCTCCCTCCTCTCCCGCTTCAGCTTCTGCCTCTGAGTCTAGACTGCTCTCTGCCACAGACTCTCCCAGCCCACCAAGCCCTGTTGTCCCTTCAGCTTCCGACATCTCCCCTTCCCAGTCTTCTCCCTCTGACCACTCATCGTTGTCCCACCACCACTCCCCAGGCGGATCCTTCTGCCCTCAGTGGCTCCCCAGCTGGTTCCTCCCACCCTCCCTCTACATCCAAGCAGTCCCTGACACTCTTAGCAAGGCAATCACTCTCAGTAAAGAAGAAAAATAGAAGGTTTACTCGCATCCGAAAGACTGACAGGGTTCAAGAGATGTAGAGATGAAAATCAGGAAAGGATCCTAAAAAGTTGCAGAAGTCCATAAAAAGGTAAAGGGACCCCTGACCATTAGGTCCAGTCGTGGCCCACTCTGGGGTTGCGACGATCATCTCGCTTTATTGGCCAAGGGAGCTGGTGTACAGCTTCCGGGTCACGTGGCCAGCATGACTAAGCCGCTTCTGGCGAACAGAGCAGCGCACGGAAACGCCATTTACCTTCCTGCCAGAGTGGTACCTATTTATCTACTTGCACTTTGATGTGCTTTTGAACTGCTAGGTTGGCAGGAGCTGGGACCGAGCCTTCTGATCAGCAAGTCCTAGGCTCTGTGGTCTATCCCACAGCGCCACCCACGTCGCAGAAGTCCATAGTCCTTCTCAAAATGGAGAAGCGTCTGTGTGTGACTCTCTAGCAATTGTGTGTTTGTGATTCGGCTGCAGATTCTCCTGCACAGAAAAGGCATTCCAGCTGGTCAACATCCTTTTTTAACTGTGGTGTCCAGAACTGGACAGAGGACTTCAGGTGTGGTCTGGCAAAGGCCGAATTGAGTACTGCTATTTACTTCCCTTGACTTGGACGCTAGACTTCTGTTGATGCAGCCTCGAATAGGGAGCTGGGCATGTTTAGCCTGGAGAAGAGGAGGTTAAAGGGTGATATGATAGCCATGTTCAAATATAGAAAAGGATGTCACCTAGAGGAGGGAGAAAGGTGGTTTTCTGCTGCTCCAGAGAAGCGGACACGGAGCAATGGATCCAAACTACAAGAAAGAAGATTCCACCTAAACATTAGGAAGAACTTCCTGACAGTAAGAGCCGTTCGACAGTGGAATTTGCTGCTAAGGAGTGTGGTGGAGTCTCCTTCTTTGGAGGTCTTTAAGCAGAGGCTTGACAACCATATGTCAGGAGTGCTCTGGTGGTGTTTCCTGCTTGGCAGGGGGTTGGACTCAATGGCCCTTGTGGTCTCTTCCAACTCTATGATTCTATGAATAGCATTAGCTTTTTTTGCTGCTGCATCACCCTGTGGACCCATGTGCAGCTTGTGGTCCACCAAGACCCCTTGATCCTTTTCGCATGCACTGCTAGTAAGCCAATACTATTCCCTCCTGAGAATGCCTCTCCTTTGATCAGGGAGGGGGAACCAGCATGCTTCAGCAATGTTAACGGAGAAATCTGAGGGCTCCCTTGGACAAAAAACAAGGACACCAGCCAGGAATAGCAGAGCAAAACAGCAGCCAGGAGGCTTGGTCTTTATTGAAGACTGTCGCAACAGCACTCCCACCTGCCACCAGGTGGAACAAGATGGAAGCCCCAAACAAAAGAGCACCCAAACTTTTATTAGCTGCTAATCCCCATGTTACACCCCCCCAAACTACATCATGATTACATCATGAAAGGGGAGGTCTGGTGGCAGTAATATGAGCACCCTGGACCCTGCCCCATGGTTCCCCTTGCCCTCCACCAAACACCCATCAAGTGTAAGAAAAGAGATATTTACATTTCCCTGTTTCCCAGCCAAGTTAATCCCACCCTTTGGTCTTCCTCTGGGTTTGTTCTTTCTGGAATGGCTACCTGTCTGGCACTCAGGTATCAGGATGCCAGGGATTATCACTCAAGCAGAGGGGCTGCTCAGTAGCTGAGCTCACATGTCTGTATGAATTTCTGAAGTTTCCCCAGTGAGCCAGTACATAGAGACATTTGTCAGTGAATTCTTACATTTGGTATCATGCAGCTGAGGCCCTTTGAATAGATAGGAAGAAACTGTGATGTAGTGTTTTGTGGGGACAAATCACAAAAGTCACAAAAGTGATGGTGCTGGTTTTGGTAGTGGGCTGCATGTGCCTGAGATCTGCTGGAGGGGCAACCCGCCCCCAACCTATATTGTAAATTCCTGCAACAAGCAGTCCGGGTGATGATGGGGGCCGCAGTCCAAGAATGCCCGGAAGGCCCTGATCCGCTCTCGAGGTCTGTTTTTCCTCCTCCTCCTCTTCGCCTGCTTCTCTTTAGGGGTGATCTTCCCTTACCACCCGCGCCTGGGGCGCTACAGCCTGAACTTCCACGACGCCCAGCAGGCCTGCCTGGATCAGGACGGGATCCTGGCTTCCTACGACCAGCTCCACGAAGCCTGGCTGGAGGGCATGGACTGGTGCAACGCTGGCTGGCTGCAGGACGGCTCGGTCCAGTACCCCATCTCCAAGCCGCGGGACGAGTGCGGCCGGAAGGAGACCCCCGTCGGGGTGCGCAACTACGGCTACCGCCACAAGGACGACGAGCGCTACGACGCCTTCTGCTTCACTTCGAATCTGAACGGTGAGTCTAGAACCCTAGAATCACAGAATGGTAGAGGCGGAGGGGTCCCCTAAGGTCATCTAGCCCAACCCCCTGCAATGCGGGACTTGCAGCTAAAGGATCCCTGCTTAGGTGCCCAAGCAACCTCTGCTTAAAACTCCCCCCGTGATCATTCGTCCCACTGTCAAAGGACTCTTCCTGCCGAGCGTCAGGAGAGAGGGGGGGGACACACACACATTTCCCCAGTCTGCTTTCTTCGAGCCATGCATCATTTTATAGACTTCTAGGCTTCCTCGCTCCTCCTCGCACCCTCCGGAAAAATCTCAGAGCAACATTTAACCGATTGCTGGCCTTTTCCGCGTCCCACAGGACCAGGCAAGGAGGCAGTAATTCAGCTCAGCATGATGGATGAGCCTGCGGGGGTTTGTCCAAAGGCGTAAATTACTCTTTGCTGGGAGGGTCTGCGGGGGGGGGGGGGGGAGTTGGCAGGAGGGGGGCTTCATTTGTGTAATCAGGGGCAGGATAAATAGCCCTGGATCAACTCGGAAATGGAGTGCCTTTTGCTGCCTCATCCATCTTCCTGAAGGCAGGTGTTTAATTCTCCTCTCATTGGGCTTGGCAGCGTAAAAATGGAGGGGGTTTTTTGTGGGGAAGATGGGAAGAGTCAAGATCAGGGGTCAGCAAACTTTTTCAGCAGGGGGCTGGTCCACCGTCCCTCCGACCTTGTGGGGGGCTGGACTATATTTTTTTTTAGGGGGGGTGAACGAATTCCTATGCCCCACAAATAACCCAGATACATTTTAAATAAAAGGACACATTCTACTCATGTAAAAACAGGCTGATTCCTGGACTGTCCGTGGGCTGGATTTAGAAGGCGATTGGGCCGGATCCGTCCCCCGGGCCTTAGGTTGCCTACTCACGGTCAAGATATATCCCCCACATGTGTTTGGCTTTTGTTTTTTTAAGGGGGAAAGGGGATCTAGGAAGCAAACCCCGATAGCTCAGCTGGTAGAGCATGAGGCTCTTAATCTCAGGTCGTGGGTTTGAGCCCCACAGGGGGGGGGAAAGTTTCCCACCTTGCAGGGGGTTGGGCCAGATGACCCTCAGGGTCCCTTCCAACTCTTATGACTGGTGGGCACTAAGGTTTTTCTCCCACTCATTGTTGGCATCCATCCATCTGGAGGCACAATGGAGTGCACATCCGGGGGTGAAGTCAAACCGTTGCTTTGCAGCACTGAAATGTGCTCTTTTTGCTCTGTCAGGAAAGTGAGAACACCTGCTAAATCTGAGCTCCAGACTACATTTTAAGGACGCGGGTGGCGCTGTGGGTTAAACCAACTTGGGAATCGCTGCTTTAACCACTGCACCACATTGCCTCTTCCCCTCTTCTCCCTCCCAGGCAAAGTCTACTTCCTCAAGACCTACCGCAAGCTGAGCTTCCCGGAAGCCGTCCAGGCGTGCAAGAAGAACGGAGGCGCCGTGGCCAAAGTCGGCCAGCTCTACGCGGCCTGGAAGATCCAGCTCTTGGACAAGTGTGAGGCCGGCTGGGTGGGCGACGGCAGCATCCGCTACCCCATCGTCAACCCCAGATCCCGCTGCGGGGGCCGCGAGCCTGGCGTCCGCAACCTGGGCTTCCCCAACAAGAAATACAAGCTCTTTGGAGTCTATTGCTACAGAAGCGCCACCAGTGGAGGGTCCAAGGCGGCCGCCAAGGAGGGAGCAGGCAAGTGGAAACCTTTGCAGGTGTAAACAAGGTCGGCTTTGAACGGACACGAATCCTTGCATCTCCCTCCATCTTCCAGCCTTGAGGGACTGGGAGGATTTTCCCTTGACCTTCCTCTGGAGAAGGAAACAAGTCTGCTGTGAAAGATGCATTAGCTGGTCGAAGAAAAACCAGAAGAGAAGGGCCGTTCCAAATTCAGTTGATTCTTTGCGGACTTCCAGAAAGCCTGGGAGTCCAAGTTGCACCCAGCTTCTCACAAACCATGACTTACGATGCCCGCCCCCCGCTCTGCTTGAGTCTTCTTTTCCAAGAAGCCCTGGCTGTTTGCAATTTGCTATTATATTAACGCTTCAGATATAGCTTTTACAAGGTGTGTGGGGGGATCTCCCCTGCCTTTTGCAAAGGGAGGAGGCACACAGGGATTTGTCGCCACTGAGAATTCGCGAGGCATCTGCTCCCCCCCCCCTTATAAACTGCAAAATGAAGACAAATATTTCTTCTTTTATGCATGGTATTTGGGAGCGCCACAGTTAATTGGACAGCATTGCGTTGCACTGAAGGGCATTGCAGTCGTGCTGAGCTTCTTTTCTCTCTTCATCCTGCAACCTGAAAGACGGGGAGGCACACCCCCATTACCATTTCCGCTCTCCATGCTCCTCCAGAGGTCATTTTGCCCAGACAACCAAATCCTACAAGTTTCTGTTGTCGTCTAGAAAACTGGAAGCGCATGTTCATCAGTGTGTGGCTTGTTGGCAGAGACTGTAGGCTCCTTGGAGCACAGCTCCGGTCATTTTGTTATTTTATCTATCTATCTGTTATAGGGGGTTTGAATAGATGACTCTGTGGGGTCCCTTCTAACTCTACAGTTCTACAATTTATTGTCCTTTTTGCTTACGTTTACTCTGCGTAAGGCATTGTATACATGGACGACACTGTATACCTGTTAATAAAATTGTGCAGGGTGGTGTCAGTTCTGTGTTCTCGGCTCTGACATGTGACTCCTAGAAGCTGCCAGCGTGTGACAGCGGCCGCAATCCCAGGAAACAACTTTGACTGGCCAGCTGAACCAGGTGAAGGGAGCTGATGGGTCTCAAACCCTCAGTGAGTCAGGGGTTTCCCCTTCATGCAAAGACTGGCTCTGCCAGATGGAGCAGACAAGACCAAGAGGGGGGGTCCAGCGGTAAAGAAGGTGGTTTCTCTGTGTGCTATGGAGGGAAGTGAGGGGTAGGTGAGGAAACTTGTCTCCCATCTGGGAGAAGAAAAACTCTGGCCCTAAACTTCTGCTGTCCAGAACAAGAGGTGGAAGCTGAAGCAGGGAAGGAGTCATTGTGGCTAGAAGCCATTGATAAGCTTTACTCTCCATGAATTTGCCCAGCCCTCTTGTAATGGCAAGCTGGTCGCCACGCTGGTCAACTCCACAAACTCAGACCTGATTACAAAAACTTCATTTAAAGGGGAGAAAGAGACTGCCTTGAATTGCATGCTGCAAATGTGCCATGGAGGCGCATAACCCAGAGTAGTGCACCACCCGTGCGCAAGGTTTCTGCAAGCTTCGACCCCGGAGCGAAAGGAAGAAAGACAGACAGTGGTCTTAGGAACTGTTAAAAAAATTTATTAAAATGTCCAGCAGTACAGAGACCGCAAAGGGATTCCTCCCCACACTTCTCCCCCCTTTTTTTTGCACACAGGGGGCGGGGGAGAGAATGCCACAGGCGGAGGGGGCATAGAAGGGGAAACACACAGAGGAATACCGGACACTGCAGTTAACAAGGAAACAGCAGAGATCAGGGATGCATCCGCCACACGCCCAGCACTCTTGTGCGTGCGCACACTCACACAAACACATTTCACCACCCACCCCCTTTCCAAATTTTTGCATGGAAGGCTGTTTTCTGTTGCAAACATGGGCACTCACTTCACATGTGGCGGAAGAGAGCGGCTTGGGGTCGCCTCCTGCCATCCCTGGAAATTGGACTCCTTGTACACAGTTGCAAACCCTCCAAGTGCTCCTATTTTCCAGGGACATTCCCAGATTTACAGAAGCCGTCCTGGTTTCTGATTTGATCACAGAATGTCCTGCTTTTCCTTGGGACGTCCCTATTTTCACTGGAGAAATGTTGGAGGGTCTGGAGTTCTGCGACTCCCAAGCCAATAAAATAAGTAACTATGCAACCTTTAGAAGACATCTGAAGAAAACCCTGGATAGGGAAGTAAGTTCATGTTTCACTTTTATTATGTTTCTATATCTGTTGGAAGTCACCCAGAGTGGCGGGAGCTAACCCAGTCAGATGGGCAGGGTAGAAATAATAAAATTATTATATAGAATAGGACGTCCCTCGTTCCATTGGAGAAATGTTGGAGGGTATGGAGGTGGAGCACAGCAGCACCTTGGAGTGTGTGGGTCGGTTTCAGGCCCCCCAAGTGGGTGGGCTGAGTGACACAGCACAGTTGCACCATGCTCTCTCTCACCTGCCCACCCTCCATGCCATCTCTGCAGGCTGCATTGAGCGAGGGCCGCATGGAATGAGACAGAGGGCCGTGAGCTACGATGTCAAGGAGCAGAGAAGCCCCCAGGGTGTCCTGTGCTAATGGAGCCCAGGCAGGGTTAAGAGTTGCACAAAGCACTTTCCATGTGGTTACCTGCCTGCCCACCCCCCCGAAACACACACACACACACACACACACACACACACACACACACACACTCCTCACAATTGTGACATTTGTGGAAATCATTTTCTGGTGGGGAAAAGAGGGTCACACCCAAAGGTCAAAACAGGAAAGACTCTGTAAACAAACAAACAAACAACAAAACCTGGGGGGGGGGTGTTGGGTAAATCTGGGCTCCATCCTGACCAACCCCTCTTCCTGTGCAGGCTATCAAAAGGAACTTTGATAGAGCACTTTGGTAGGCATGTTTGCAGCACCTCCTCTGCAACGGCCCTGACGACGGCCCTGTGAGGCAGGCTGATGGTTCTGATCCCCCTGCTGCTGCGGAGGGGCAAGTAGCAAGGAGGAAAGGGATAGTTCCCTGCAGGTGATTAGCTGGGGTAATAAAGGGCCTCTCCTTCTCCTCCTCCTCCTCCTCCTCCTCCTCTGAAGCCACCTGGAGAGGGAGGAGAGGCTTTCAGAAAGAGAAAGTGAGCTTGAGAGAAGCAGATGTCAGGGAAAGAGAGAGAAGTGGATGTAAAAAAGACCTGTGGATGAGAGAGGAAGAGGGAGAAAGAGGGAAAGATGCTGACAGACTGCCTTCAACAGAATAAAGGTTTGCACAGCGGAGCTGCCTCAGGTAGCCTGAACTCAAGAAAACCTGTTTTCTGCAACCCCTGCAGATCCTTAGAAAAGGTGCAAATCATCTTCTGGCATTGTAAACTTGCACACGACAGCCAGCCAGCCACCCCTGTGAGGAGAAGGCTGACAGAAGAGATTTATCCACAGGGGAAGGAAGACGTGGGGGCATCAACGATTCCCATCTTTTCCTCGCTCACACACGCGCGCAAACCCATTGCATCTGTGGGGGGGGGGGAGGAAGGTCAAGGGGGGGGGGAATGGGGCGGGGAAGCGGAATTGGGAGCTTGTGCTTTCTTTCCCAGGCCCGTCATTAAAAGTAGTTCCCGTCTTCCTCCGTCCAGTCCAGCTTTGGGCGCTGCTTGGAGTGTTTCCTGCGGTCCTTGCGGGATTTATGCTGGTGGTGCTTGTGGTGGCGGCGATGGTGGCGGCGGATTCGGTGGGAGCGTCTGGCTGGAAGGCGAAGGGGGCGGGAAAAGAGATTCAGTTGCTAAGCTTTGCTAGGTTGCACTCCTAATGCAAATCCTTCCCTCCTCCCCCGGCCCACCCTGGTCCATCTAAGTTTCTCTCCTTCCTGCAAAGTAAAGGAAGATGCCAACATGTTTTCTCTCCTGCTGCTGACAGAAACACAGGCCAAACAGCTCCCTCTCACCCTTCAGTCCTGATGGGACTTTATGGAGGACAAGAAGTAATGAGCAGTCTCTTCTGAGCAGGTCAAGTCAAGCTTGGGCAAAGCCCAAGAGCTTTATTAACTACAAACCCTGGAATTTGGGGTCCCCTCCAAAGCTTGTTTTGCACCATTTTGTGCCACAAACCCTGAGGTTCATACCAACCCGGGTTCCTGCATTGCAGCGGGTTGGACTGGATGACCCTCAGGGTCCCTTCCAACTCTACAATTCTAAGAGTCCCAAAATCCTCTGGTGATGGTGACCCTCAAACAAACCATGCTGAACACACAGCCTCAGGTCGGATGCGCGGTGGCCCCACCGGTGCCGCTTCCCTGGGGACTCACGTTTTGTGCAAACGATTCTGGGCCTGTCCCACGTCCCGTTGACGTGGCATTTGATGGTGGGCACGTGCCTCTGCAGGAAGCCTTCCTGGCACTGGTAGCGGACGGTGGCGTGGACGCTGTACTTCTCTCGCTTCTTGCCGATGGGGAAGGCGTTCTCCACCGCGGGGGGAGGACCACACAGCACTGGAGGGGAGAGTGCAAAAGGGCGGAGGAGGAGGAGGCCGTGAGAAATGCCCTTCCTTTCACTTTTAATTTGTATGCTGCCTTTCCACATTACTAGGCACAAGGCGGCTTACAAACCGAAGAAATAACAAAATCGAGAGAGGATATGTTCCTGTGGTTTGGTTTGTCAGGAACATAAGAAGAGACCTGCAGGATGAGGCCAAAGGTCTGTCTGGCCAATCACAGGCCTCCAGGAACCCATAAGCAGGGATAAAAGACACCAGACCTCTTTTGAGAGGCAGTGTGGTGTAGTGGTTAAAGTGTTGAGCCAGGACCAGGGAGGGATGAGGGTTGGAATCCCTGCTGAGTCTTGAGGCTCATGCTAGGTGACCCTGGGGGCTAGTTGCTGCCTCTCAGCCTAACCTAACTACTACTACTACTAAATAATATGCTGCCCATCCGACTGAGTTGCCTCAGCCACTCTGGGCAGTTTCCAGCAAAATATAAAAACAAAGTAAACCTTAAAACCTTCAGATGTCTTCTAAAAGTCAGGTGTCAAGGAGATAAAGATCTCCTTGACATCTGATGGGAGGACATTCCACAGGGAGGGAGCCACCACTGAGAAGGCCAGGATGAATGGCAGGGGTGGAGATGCTCCTTTGGGGACACAGTGTGTTGGGGGGGGGACAGCCCTCTGGCCTGTGGATTAGACCTTGGCGCTGGATATTTTGCCAGGAACAGATGCACTGATAATGATTTACCGCAACTGTTGAGAGTGAATTTCCGACCAATTATTATTTGCTGATATTCTGACAGTTAATTTTATTGTGCTATTATATTCTAACAGATTATTGAATACGTATTACTTTATTGGATATGCTACTGATATATATTTATTGTGGGTATATATGACTTATTTTAAAGTCATAGATAAGTAGATAGCAAATTTATCCTACCAATCCTACCACAAACATATCTGTGGAGAGCCTATAATGACTATTAACGCGCTAAGATACATACAAATGAAATGAAATTGCCAGCTCTCAGCCACCAACACCCCACAGAATCGGAAGCTTGTATTTCTTGGGTGAACAGCTTGTGGTTAATGCAATTTCTCAGATAAGGAATGGGGTGGGCCGGGGCTTCCACCCTCCTAACGGCTTCATTTCCGAACACATTAATAAAGAGGAAATTGAGGTTGTCTGGGGAGAGGGCTTGAAGAGGGAAATGTTTCACCGCTGATGTCTTCCGTGGGTCGGGAAGCAAGGCAAATTAAGATCCCAGAGGGCTTGATTATGTGAAACTCCGCTTTAATTCTCTGCATTACAAAAAAAATCAACAGCAGCAAATAGTCCCAAGACAGAAAAGGTGATGGGATTGCTCAGCTGGTTAGAGCACTGTGCTGATAATGTGAAGGTTGCAGGTTCGATCCCCATGCAGGACAGCTGCATATTCTTGCATTGCAGGAGGTTGGACTAGATGACCCTCAGGGTCCCTTCCAACTCCACAATTCAATGTTTCTACGCTTCTAATATTCTCATATCCTCATTCCTGACCATTGAGCAGCGCTGCCTGCTGGGGTGGAGGTTGGAGTGGGATGGAGCCAGAGACATGACAGGCAGGACAAAGAGTCAATAACAGACAGGGGCCAGGCAGAAGCAATCCTAGAGAGGCAGTGTTGCATAGTGGTTAGAGTGCCAGACTAGGAGTTGGAAGAGACCAGAGTTCAAATCCCGACCCTCTTTCGGCCACGAAGCTCATATGTGCCATTCCCTGCCTCGCAGCCTAACCAGTGTTCCCCAAACTTGGATCTCTGCCTGTTTTTGGACTACAATGCCCATCATCCTAGTGGGTCAGGGATGATGGGAATTGTAGTCTGAAAACAGCCGGAGACCCAAGTTTGGGAAACACTGGCCTAACCTACTTCGCAGGGTTGCTGTGGGTGTTAAATGAGTAGGGGAAGAACGTGATGCATTAGACCTGAGCTGCTTGGAGAAAAAACTGGAAACTTTGCCTTCCTCCCCTTACCTAATAAGAGACCGGGGGCGGGGCCTATCCACACGCCAATGGCCAATCAGGGAAAGGGGAGCGAGTTTACCTGTATCCTTTTTGCAGACGTAGGGCAGGTTGTAATTGCAAGGGACATCATTCCACTTCCCGGTCTCATGGGACACCAGCACCACGCAGTCCTCACCGCCAGCGAAAAAGTTGTCCGGCTGGTTCTGGCGCCAGTTCTCGTATTGCTAGCCAACAGCAGAGGGCGACAAGGAGTTAGAAGCAGACAGAACAGGGGGTTGGGCTGGAGGACCCTTTAGGTCTCTTCCAACTCTGTGATTCTCTAATTCTAGAATACAAAGCGGCACTCAGGGCGGGTGTCGCCGTCACCACCGGGTAGGAGCCAATCTCTCTGTTTCATTTTTGCTCGGCTTCTCTCTCTTTTTGTAAAATCTGAAGTGCCAGTTGCAAATTTAACAAGGAAAGGACAAAAGAGAAAGAGATAAAACAAAATGAAAGAGAATTTTGTGTGTTGTTTTTAAATAATAATAATGTAATGTAACCTTGGAACTCCCTGCCAATTGACACCAGGCAGCCGACTTGGCTGTACCCTTTTCAAGCAACTGCTAAAAACATGTTTGCTTAGCAAAGCCGAAATGCTGACATGTGTTTTAATCCTTTTTTTAAAAAAAAGCTTATGGTTGATTTTATTTTTTTCAAAGGTTTTAAATAGTTGCCTTTAACCAGTCCGTCCAGCTCAGTATTGCTCAGGGACCGCTGGTCCGGCTCCCCTGCCCTGTCCACCCACCCGCCGGGCTCACCAGTCCGGTGTTGTCTGTCCACTGGAAATCCTGCTCCACAATGCGGTCGTTCAGGCCAATCCATGTGTTCTCCTGTCCAAAGCCTGCGTGGAAAAGAAGGGGTGAGTGGACACGGGGAGCAGAGGAGGAGGAGATCACGGCTGCTACATATGACGGCTACTTTCCACACCTGTAGGGAGTCAGTCTCCAAAGTGCCACTGACTGGGAATTGCAAGAGGGGTGCAATTGCTGCTGTCGTGCTCAGGATCTATTCGGGGGGGGGGGGTCCCCATTGGGGTGAATCTGGCTGACGACCAGCGGCCGGCCTTCATTCTGGGGGTTCTGGAGCTTGACCTGCCATGGCGCACCTTTGCATCCAGCAACGAGGTCTAGGCAACTGCGAGGGCTGGGTGATATATCAGCCCAAACAGGTTTGAAGTCCATTTTGTGATACCAGTTCCGTAATCTTTGACCTGGCAATATATCACGAATCATGATGTGTGTCCAATGCAAAAAGCTACTTGTTGCTTACTGTCGTAACCATTGTTTTCTCAAACTTATCTTCTGCACCATGAAAATAATAAAAAAACAGTACTGAAAATAAAAAATCACGATGCGGGAAAAACCGTGAAGCCAGCCTACGCCACCTCTCAATAGTTCTGTGGCAGAGGCCTTGGGATCCAACTCTACGATTTTGTCATGATCCTGATGTTTGCTAGAGAGCAACGCAGCAGAGAAGGTCTGTTTCCTCACATGCCCTGCCTGTGAGATTCCCATTGGTACACTGCTTGGAGATTGATTGGTTGATTGATTGTTGAGTGATCCATTTTTTAAAAAAAGTAAATTGATTAAGCGATCTTAGAAATTTAGATTCTATGTGCTCTTAGGACATCAATTTAGGAAAGAGACCTAGCTGGGCACCATATAAGAGGGGCTGTAGATTTTGCTTCAAATAATTTCAATGGTAGAACAGTCTCTTTTCGATCTAAAGAATTTTTGTATAGCCAATGAGTTCCTCTGAGCATTGCTAGAAACATGGTCCCCATGCGCTTTTCTGCAATTGGTGTCCTTTGCTTTGATACTGGTCATTGACTGTAATAAAATGACTAGTACAGCGGTACCTCTGGTTGTGAATGGGATCCGTTCTGGAGCCCCGTTCGCAACATGAGCAGAACGCAACCCGTGTCTGCGCGTGTGTGGGTCACGATCCGCCACTTCTGCGCATGTGTGTAATGTCATTTTGAGCATCAGCGCATGCGCGAGCGGCGAAACCCAGAAGTAACCCTTTCCAGTACTTCTGGGTCGCCGCAAAATGCAACCTGAAAAGATTTAACCTGAAGCGAACATAACAAGGTATTACTGTACTTGATGAAGCGATTTATACATTCTTTTGAAAATAATTAAAGCAGGCTTTTATATGGGATTCTTCCCCCTGCCCGCCAGCCGTGGGGCACCTCCTTCTCTCCCACCCCTGGACTGCCAACCTACTATTGATGAAGTTGTGCTCCTCCCATGAATGGATGCTGGTCAGGTGACCCGACCGATGGCGGCAGTCCCTCTCGGCGTCCTCCCAGGAGCGTCGGTGGGCGAAGTAGCGGTAGCAGTGGCCCTGGAACTTGTTCCAGTTGTGCTCGCAGCCCTCCGTGTCTGAGCGGGAGAGAAAGGAGCGTGAGAATTGGCAGAGGAGCCCTGAGAGTTGACACTCGTCTAAGGCGAAGCATGGGCACCCTGTGGGAGATTAGCAATTGGCAATGCTACACCCTGTGGAGGAGGGAGCGTGGGAAGGGGGGGGGGGAAACTTCTTCTTCTTCTTCTTCTTTATTAAAATATGTATTATTATTAAATAAATTTAGCCGCGCTGATAAAAAGACAGTTGGAAAAATATATATTAACAAAGCTGTATTCGACGGATGAAAGTATGAGATGTTTCACATAATTGAGAATTGTGGACTCAGGGACAAAGAATTATGAAGCATTAAAATTGAGATGTGGAAAATATGGAAACAACGAGGAGAGGCACGACTAAGATGTGGAGATTCGCTTCAGAGATCCAGACTGTGGGGAGCTCCGAAAAATTAATAAATATATTTTGGACTATAATTTGGTCTTTTTTATTTTAGTTTTTTATTTTAATTGGAGTATTATGATTGGATATATTAACTGGATTTTTTTTATTGGAAAATCAATAAAAATGATTTTTAAAAAATATCAATTACATTTGACATTTGCAACAAATGTCAATTTCACCTCTTTATACTGTAGGCTGGCTTCTGATGCTCAAGGAAGGCGAGAAGCAGGGCAGGTGAGGGGGCGTGGCTTAGGGAGAAGGGGTGTGGCCTGTGGCCAGGAAGTATGGCCTGGAGGGAGGGGCTGGGGGCCATGTGCTTATCCTGAAAACAACATTTCTGCACCAAATGAAGTGAACAGTGAAGCTGGCGTGCGAAGCCCTTCCTATAATTTTGAAGGAAAATGTCACCGATCCACTTTAACTGCAATGCTCCGCAGCCAGCCATTTCTTAGGAAATGCAGGGGGTGTCGATTCCTTTATTGCCCTGTCTACTCAGAAGTAAGTCCCACTGTATTCAATAGAACTTACTCCCAGGTAACTGCGTCAAGACTGGGCAGCCTTACACTGCGACCCTAAGCATTTTTACACATAACCAAGTACCATTAAGATCAATAGGATTTACTGTCTCATCATTCTCACAGTTTCCAGTATTATTATTATTATTATTACTACTACTACTACTACTACTACTATTCTGCCTTTTTCCCTGAAAGGGCCCCAAGGCAGCCTGCCAAAATGTTATTTCATTCCATTTATCTGTCTTCCCTCGCACATTTTCCCTGTACAACGCAAGGGGACCAGTGTCGATGTGCACATGACGTCTATGTGTGCAGCAAGATCAGACCATAGCTGTCAACTTTTTCCTTTTTTTAAGGGAAATTCCCTTATTCCGAATAGGATTCCTCGCAAGAAAAGGGAAAATTTGACAGCTATGGATCAAACGAAGACAGGAGTGCCTGGCGTGCTCTGGTCCATGGGGTCACGAAGAGTCGGACACGACTGAACGACTAAACAACAACAACATGGATCAAACGCGGGAGAAGCTTCCTGTTGTAGAATAGGATGCCCCTATTTTCATGGAAGGGACGCTGGGGCACAGGGAAGGGTCTCCCCGCTCTCACCTCGGTCGCAGAGGCTGCCTCCGTAGCTGGGCAGGCAAAGGCAGACGAAGGAATTGATTTCATCAATGCAGGTCCCTCCGTTCTGGCAGGGGCTGGACAAGCAGTCGTCAATATCTGTATGGGAAGGAGGAAAGAGGAGACCAATATTGGAGGGGGGCTGGCCTTGAGAGAAGGGGCAGAGCCCCAGTGGCCATGCGTTTCTGGGTCCCACCTCTGGTCTAACTGCAACTTGAAAAACAAAGCTAAGGTCCTAGTCCTCATTATTGTGATTTTGAACAGCAACGCAGGGAGCTGCCTTCTACTGAGCGAGAGGGGGTGCAGCCTGTGAGGGCCACTCGGTGAGGCTGTGAGGGCCGCAATTGGGATCCTGGCCCTGAGGCACTCCACCCCTGATGTAAACCTCTGCCACCCTGAAGCTGCCTTTTGACTCTGACCATTGGTCCAGCCAGCCTGTGGCCATACAGATGGCCATCTGTCATGGATGCTTCAGTTTGGATTCCTGCATTGCAGGGGGGTGGCCTAGATGACCTCTGGAGTCCCTCCCAACTCTACAATTCTATGATTCTAAGACTCTAACAGATCCCACTGGTCTCGGGGAGAGGTCGCTTCCTATCTTCTTGACATAGAATTGTAGAGGGACAGCGAGGGTCATTGAGCCCAACCCCCTGCAAGGCAGAAATCTTTTGACCAACTGGGGCTCGAACCAGCTCGAGATTCAGAGTCTCATGCTCTGCTACCCCAGAGATCCTGTGAGCCTCAGCAGCCTGGCAGGAGGGGTGTGTGTGTGTGTGTGTGTGGCCCTCCACACCTCTCTATCTGGCCCTTGAGGCCTCTCCCAGGCCACCCCCCTGCGGTTGCCCCCTCCATGGACCGGGTTCCCTTTAGCCCTGGAAAGAGGCAGACCTCCTGGATAGTAGGGAATGAAATTAGTAGGAAAGATGTGAAACTGTTTAGATATGCAGTGACAGCAGCAAGAATTTTGATGGCCCAGAAATGGAAGCAGGAAGAAATGCCGACCAAGGAAGAATGGAGAATGAAATTGATGGAGTATGCAGAGATGGACAAACTGACTGGAAAAATAAGGAACTAACGCGATCAGAGATTTTCCGAGGACTGGAGTAAATTTACAGAATATATCAAAAATGAATGTGAGGAGCAACTAACGCTTGTTGGCTTCCAAGAAGCTTTGTGAAAAAGATTGATAGAAATGTTGCTTAAAAGAAAGGTTAAGACTAAGAGAGATAAAGTGCAATATAAATGTAAGAAATGTGAGATGTAGTGAGATTATGGAGAATTGTCAGATAGGCTGATGGAAGTCCAAAAGATGTTTTTGTTAAAGCAAATGTTAAATTTGGATAAAATACTTATTGGAAATTGAATAAAAATTATTTATAAAAAAAAAAAAGGGAAAGAGGCAGACCTCCTGCCCCTGTCTCGTGCGAAGTGTGTGAGCTCTCGCACGTCCGTCAGGTGTGCGTGGGTGGCCCTGGATGTGCTGGTGCATCAGAAAAGCGGCATTGTGAGAGCCTTAATTCTCCTCTTTGGATGCAGCTGGCTGCCTCCTGTCAAAGCTCAGATGGGCTCTGAGCTCAAAGCTGCTGCCCTTCAGATGCACAGCCTTTCTTGTGTTCACAGCCTCACACGGCATTTGATGAGGACATCAGGAGAGCCTGCAGGATCAGGCCAATGGCCCATCTGGTCCAGCAGCCTCTTCTCGCAGTGGTCAGTGAATTATCTGTCCTGAATTTTCCAGCATGCAGCTTCAAAATCATGGAATTATAGAATTGTTGGAAGGGGCCACGAGGGTCATCTAGCCCACCCCCCTGCTATGCAGGAATCTTCCACCCTGACGCCTTTTCCCTCTGAAGGGACACCCTCCCTCAGAGCGGACCCACCGAAATTTAGCAGCATCAGCTGGGTGTTGCCTGGAAGATGGTGCAAGTTGGTTTACTCCTGCTCCACAGGGTAGGACTCGAACCCAGGACTTCAAGTTACAAGAAAGGAGATTCTAGCTAAGCATCAGAAAAAACTTTCTGACAGTAAGAGCCCTTTGAGGAAGGGTATTCCTCAGGCGTACCGTTAAGCAGAGGTTGGAGGGCCACCTGTCAGGGATGCTTTAGCTGAGATTCCTGCACTGCAAAGGGTTGGACTAGATGACTCTTGGGGTCCCTTCCAGCCAGTACCAGATTTACATATAAGCTAAACAAGCTATAGCTTAGCTCCCCACTCTCTTTGCCCACCCCTAAAAAAAACTAAATGGAAAAAAAACCTGGATGTACATTTCCAAAATATAAAATAAAAAACAAATAAAATAAAACCTACATACAGAAAGAGTGTTTTGTGTTGTGTAGGCTCCTATTTGTTGTGTGCAAATGGCTTTAGATACCTATTAGGACCATAAATTATCACATAGCATATATTCAACACCAAAAACAGCGACAATTTGTTGTTGACAGAGGACAGCTGGACATATAAAGGGCCCCTTTACCTTCAGGAGCTGAGGGCCGCATCAATCCTAAATCTGGCCCTGATTCCAACTCTCCAATTCTATGATTTCTTTTGTACCCACTTATCCCTACTGAAAAGCCCTCTTTTATCCATCTTTTGAGAGAGATGGGTCTTTCCTCCAGTGGTTAGAAAGTTGTCAGCCCGCAGCACCCGAGTTTGCTATTAGAGGAAGGTGCCAATCACACACACAAACACACACGGTGGCTAAATGTGAGCAGATTTCGGGTTTGAGTCTCACATTGGGCAAAAGATTTCTGGGATGTGAAACACAAGAGCAGTCAAGTACAACCTTCCTAGAGTCAACATGTTTACACATGGGGAGGAATGTTTGTCCAGCCAGCAGGTCAACTTCCTGTTTCCTCCTGGGCTGGGACAGACTTCCTCTGCATGTGACTAGAGGTGGGCGTGGCCTCACCTGTGCAGGTAGCGACGAAAGCACAGGGCAGGGCAGCCATCTCTCTCTCTCTGTGACTACATGCATTGAAGAAGCAACATCTGCTTAGCCAAAGATGCTCTCTTGGCTTCCAGTCAAGAGAGGACAAAGGGATAGTTTCCAGGTGTATGTTACTTTTCTGAGCTAAGTCTGCCTTCTAGGATCCGATTCTGAACAGAATGTGAGTAAACTCCTGCATCCCTGAACATTCCCACAAGATTCATGCATTTCAGGGGGCTGGACCAGATGACCCTCCTGGTCCCCTTCCAGCTCTTCTATGATTCTAGATCCTCCCTCCCCTAGCACCCCTTCACCTATTTCGCAGTTCTCTCCCGTGAATCCCCGGGGGCAGCTGCAGGTGGAGAGGTTTCCGCTGGACTGGCAGGTGCCGCCATGCAAACAGGGGTCGTTGTCGCAGGGGTCAGTTTCAGCTGCAAGGGAGGGGAGGAAGAAGAGACAGGGAGGAAAGCAGTAAGATCAGACAATCCCAAATTCTGCGCCTCTGTAAAATTAGGATGCAAAAGGAGAAACATCTCTGCGTAATCTCGCTTTGCATAATCCACTCTGCTTCTGCTAATCGCCAAACAGGGGGGAAAGCTGCATATTATTACTCTGAACACTGAGATTCCGCATACGGAGCCCAGTATTCACCAGGCATTGTCTTTACAAGCAAAGCTTAAGGAGACTGGAATTTCTCAGTAGGATCATACGAAAGGCACTCTCCCAGTGTCCCTGTTTTCCAGGGAGTCCCTATTTCCATCTGAGAAGGGTTCGAAGCTATGGAGTTATGTGACCTCCGAACCAAGGAGCTGAGTTAACTAAACAACCTTTCAAAGACACCTGAAAGCAGCCCTGGATAGGGAAGTTTTTAATGTTTGCTTTTTAATGTTTTTATATATACTGGAAGCTGCGCAGAGTGGGGTAGGGTACACAGGCAGGGTATATTATTATTATTATTATTATTATTATTATTATTATTATTAACATCCTTTTTTTTCATTGGAGGCATGTTGGAGGGTATGCCATTAGCCTGACCTGGCAGACTCTTCTTAGGTCTGTAAATCAGCCGGTCATAATGACCCGTTCTAACGAGGCAGCTTGCACCGTTTAATCCCCATTTAACGATTTCCACACTCCTCGCTTGGCTCGGAAATCGTGGGACTCAGCCAATAAATCAGGGGTCCTGGAAGCCGACCGAGAGTCCCCGGCATCTCCCCTTGTGCTGGAAACATGTTCGGGGGGCCCAAGACGGGTCTCCCCTCCCTCCTACAATTGGCGAGGCCCCTCTTTCAAACGGTCTCCGGGGAAACAGGTCAGCAATCCTCTTTTTCAACAAAGCTGGAGAGGAGGACCCGTGTGGGTGTTTGTGCGGTTGGCAGGAATCGCAGGCGTCGTGATCACCTCTCAGAAGCTAAGGCTGCGTGTTGAAAGCACCTTTCATCTTCCGAGTGGCACTTAAACAGCTGGAGAGACCAGGCTCCCTCTCTGCACATTCCAGCACAAGAAATAACCATTAAAAAGCCATCTGCGCAGGAGCCGCACTCTTATCTGAAGAAGATGCCTTCAGTAGAGCCAGCCTATCGATTCCCAGGCAGCCCACAGTGGGGGCGAGGGGGCACCTTTTCATGCCTGGGCACCACATTCTCTCCAGGCTCCCAGGATCTTTCCCAGCACAATCCAAAGTGTTGGTGCTGACATTTGAAGCCTTCAACAGCCTCGGCCCTGTAGGCCTGAAGGAGCGTCTCCACCCCCATCGTTCAGCCCGGACACTGAGGTCCATCTCCGAGGGCCTTCTGGCCGTTCCCTCACTGCAAGAAGTGAAGCTACCGGGAACCAGGCAGAGGGCCTTCTCGGTGGTGGCGCCCTCCCTATGGAATGCCCTCCCATCAGATGTCAAGGAAATAAGCAACTTTCTGACTTTTAGAAGACATCAGAAGGCAGCCCTGTATTGGGAAGGGTTTGAGGTTTTATTATGCTTTTGCATATGCTGGAAGCCAACCAGTCAGCAATGCTTCTTCAGCCCTGTTTCTGGAAACTGTAGGAGGAGAGAAGAGAGAGGACTCCTGTCCTCAGATCCTGATTCCCACAGGCATCTGGTCAGTCACTGAGAGAACAGGAAGCTGGACTAAATGAGCCACTGGCCTCGTCTAGCTCATTCTTCTCTTCTTATGTGATGAATGCAGCAGGGGCTCTGCCACTCAGCTACAGCCATTTCCTTCAAAAATAAATCAAGATTCCAGCCCTCATTGTTCTGAATCACAGGCTGTGTGCTCTTGTGCTCAGGCCCTGCTTGGGGATTTCCTGTGAGGACAGGATGCCACTGGCCTGATCCATACTTTCCAACATTTTCCCGATGAAAATCAGGGAAATTGTATTCCATGCCTTCCAACATTTTTCTGATGGCAATAAGGATGTCCGAAGGGACGTGGATGGCTCTGTGGGTTAAACCACAGAGCCTAGGACTTGCCGATCAGAAGGTCGGTGGTTCGAATCCCCGTGATGGGGTGAGCCCCCATTGCTCTGTTCCAGCTCCTGCCAACCTAGCAGTTCGAAAGCACCTCAAAGTGCAAGTAGATAAATAGGTACCGCTCTGGTGGGAAGGTAAACGGCGTTTCTGTGCGCTGCTCTGGTTCGCCAGAAGCGGCTTAGTCCTGCTGGCCACATGACCCAGAAGCTGGACGCCGGCTCTCTCAGCCAATAAAGCGAGATGAGTGCCGCAACCCCAGAGTCGGCCACGACTGGACCTAATGGGGTCTCTTTACCTTTAAGGAAAAAGAGGCCCCTCCAGAATCAGAAAGCAGGACACCTTCTGTAAATCTGGGACTGTCCCTGGGAGAGAGGGGCACTTGGAGGGTCTGGGATCCAGTAGGGCTCTCCTCATGTTCTCACATTAATAATTCTCCTTTGCTGTTACTGAACTTTGTCTGTGTCTCTGGGTGCGCCAGTGTGCTGAGGATATAATTTTCGCTGGAGATATTATTTTTCCACGTCCATTTGTAGCCCTGGGAGCACTGTTTAATATTAACTCGGTTGGTTTTTAAATTCCTGCCTCTGTGTTCTTCCCCCACCCCTCCAAAAGTCTATTTGCTTTCCCCATTCCTTCGCGAAAGACTTCAAAGGCTGCGCAGCAAAGCCTTTGCCGCCAGGACTCTTCCACGCCGACTAGTCTGATGAGCGAAGGCGAGTGATGAATATTGGATTGGAAGCTTCCCTGAGGGGTGTGTGGAGAGCGTGGGGTGGCAGGAAGGGAGGAAATAAAGAAATCAAAGGTGGTTCCTGACAGCCCATACAGACCCTCCAAGTGCCCCCATTTTCCAGGGACAGTCCTGGACTTACAGAAGCCGCCCCTCTTTCTGATTTGAAAAGGTCCCGCTTTTCCTTAGGACGACCCTAGTTTCATCCAAGAAATGTTGGCGGGTCTGGAGTTATGTGACCCCCGAGCCAAGGAGGTAAGTAACTAGACAACCTTTAGGAGACATCTGAAGGCAGCCCTGCATAGGGAAGTTTTTAAATGTTTAATGTTTTGTTATGTTTTTATATACGTTGGAAGCTGCCCAGAGTGGCTGGGGCAACCCAGTCAGATGGACAGGGTATAAATAATAAAATTATTGCGATTATTATTATAGAATAGAATGTCCGTATTTTCATTGGAGAAATGTTGGAGAAATGTTCTCCCCCCCCCCCACTCCATCTCGTCCTCACAACAGCCCTGTGAGGTAGGTTTGGAAGAGCAGCAGCAACTGGCTCTCAGGGTTACTCAGGGGGCTTCTTGGCTGGGCAGGGACTTGAACCCGGGTCTCTCCCAGGTCTAACCACTACTGCACATTACTGTCTTTTATGTGAACTGCTTGGGGGTTTTGCAGGGGGTTGGACTAGATGACCCTTGTGGCCCCACCCATCACTATGATTCTATGATATTTGCCAGGCTTAAAAAGGTAAAGGGACCCCTCCCTGACCGTTAGGGTCCAGTCGGGTCCGACTCTGAGGTTGCGGCGCTCATCTTGCTTTATTGGCCGAGGGAGCCGGCATACAGCTTCCAGGTCATGTGGCCAGCAGGACTAAGCCACTTCTGGCGAATTAGAGCAGCGCACGGAAACGCTGTTTAGCTTCCCGCCAGAGTGGTACCTATTTATCTACTTGCACTCTGATGTGCTTTCGAACTGCTAGGTTGGCAGGAGCAGGGACCGAGCAACGGAAGCTCACCCCATCGCGGGGATTCGAACCGCCGACCTTCTGAGCAGCAAGCCCAAGTCTCAGTGGTTTAGACCACAGCGCCACCCGTGTGCCAGGCTTACCAGCTTTCAAAAGCCCCAGCACCTCCCTCACCTGCCCAAATGTTTTCTGGGTAGCAAGAAACTCACCAAGCACGGTGGCATTGACCTCCCCGATCCACGCCAGGCCCTCCACCTCCTTGGCCGCAGACACGTCGCCTTCTTTCTCCTCTCCACTCCCGCCATCAGACTCCATCGGAAGGATCTGCCCCGGGACAGTGGGGAGGTAGCTCTCGCTCTCTTTCCCAGTTATCACGCCATCGCTGGGATAAACAGGCAGCTCAGAGGTGTCGAAATTGTGGCGCGCAGGTTCTGATGTGCTCCAGGGAGGTGAGGGAGACTCAGGCGTCCCCCGAGATGTCAAGTCCTCGCCGTCTTCTGATCCTTTCGGCAGGAACCCAGGAGGGATCAAATCACGGGTTGTACTGTGGCTGGGAGTTCCAGTGGTGCCTTTGCCTTGCTGGGGGCCAGAGCTACTCCCTACCAAGCTGACGGCTTCTGGGACTGGGGACCGGCCTGCCACGCTGTCATCAAAGTGACCACTCATGCTCGGAGTTATGACCTCCCAGCGGTCTTCCGCTTTGGATAGATTGAGGACCTCCGTGACGGCAGGTCCGTCCACCAGCCCTGAGCTCGCCCTCCCTTTGATTTCCATTGTGGTGGCTTCCTCGCCCCCCACCGCCCCCCAAGCATCAGCCTCCCCGGAAATCAGCCGCGCCACTAGCGGGTAGTCATTGGCGGCCATTGGGGAAGGGATGTCCTCTGCCGAGAGGGTGACGGCTTCTTCTCCTCTCAGCTCAGCCAGTGCCACCTCCGGACGCTGGGTGGTTTCATGCAAGATGGGGTCTTCTCCTGCTGTGCCTTCCTGTCTCTCCGCTCGTTCTGGAACCACCCTGGGCAAGTGTTGCTGAGCTTCCTCCAAGCCAGGGAGCTCCTCCGCAAAACTCACAGCCCTGGCATGGCTTTCTCGGAAGTCGTAATCAGACTCTCCACTCGCCTCATTGGCCTGGGACTCATTCTTCAGAGGAGCGGTTGGCGTGACATCGCCGTTTCCAGAGAAGATCTCCTCGTTCTCCCCAGGCTGAGTGATCCCTTGAGGGTAGTCTCCCCGGATGCTGGTACCCATGAGAGAGCCTTCCAGAGCATCGTCTGTTGTCATGGCAACTGCCTCCAGACGGTGCAATGGCCCGTTGGGTGTGGCTGGCGAGGATGCATCAGGGTGCTCATTATGAGTTGGCCGGTCCTGGCTCTCTGGCACAGAGGCTTCCTCGTGTCCCTGGGTGGTCTTTTCAGCACTGGGGTCCTCCAGGAAGTCCGAGGCGGGGGAGAAGGTCATTTCTGGGTGGCCTCGATGCTCAGGTGGTGCTAGCCCTGCGAGCAAAGAGAAGGGATAGAAGTTTATAAAATTATGCATTGATAGAGGAAAGCTAAGGGTTTCTGGGAAATGATATACAATGAATTGAAAAAGATCTTTAAATTGACCATTCCCGAAAAACCCCAAAGCCTTTTTATTGGGGATAATAGAACGGAGGTTCGCAAAAAGCTGACCAACCTTTTTATGTATGCGACAACTGCAGCTAGAACTTTACATGCACAGAAATGGAAAGGCGAAGAGATTCCAACTAAGGAAGAATGATTTATAAAACTGGTGGACTGTGCAGAAATGGTGAAACCGACTGCTAAAATAAAAGAACAAAAGGATGATATTTTCATAGAAGAATGAAGGCCATTGGTGGACTACCTATCAAATTATCTTCCTTATATGAAATCATATGCAGGATTTGGCATATGAGCAATGGAAAAATAGAGAATGGATTTGGGGGGCTTAGAAAATAAATGCAGGTGTGTTCTAATGCAGCTGTTAAGGGGGAATAAAAAAACTAGGGAAGGAGGGGTGGGAAGTCAAGAAGAAAATGTGCAGCAAAAAACCACAATATATGTGATTGCAGTTATGTAATAATTTGGAAGATTTAATTAAAAAATTATAAAAAAGAGGAAAGTTTTCCTCTATCTCTCATAACACTAGAACCTCAATGAATGAGGCTGAATGTTTGGACCCCATCAGTGAGGCTGAGAGGGGCTCTTTTTCTGGGCAGCCCAGGACCTCCAGACACACTGCCCCGGGGAGGTTTGACTTCACCCCTGGAGGCACACTCCATTGTCTCTCAAGAAATGGATGCCAGCAACAGCAGTGTATTATGTCTATTATTATTATTATTAAATTATGTCCTTAATGTTTCACACCACCATGGGATCTTTGGATAAAGGGTGGTATATAAATTGAATAAATAAATAAATTCTTAAGACATATGCATAATTAAAAAAAGGAGAATAAATAGAACACACCAAATTTCCCCCACTGAATATGGCCTCTTCCTTTTTGACCTTCTCTGCTCCCCCCTGCCACACGCCAGCCACCCGTTTGTCCGTGGTACAGTCACAAAAGGCTCCCGCCACGATTGATGCAAGGGAGCGTTCTGGAGTGGTTGCCGTGGCAACTGCCTCCTCATTAGCAGGCTGCTCCTGGCTGCTGAGGTCCTCTTCTGCTCCAGGGGGCGGGGGATTAAGAGATAGCATCCTTAGAGGGAGTTTTTTTGCTTGTTGTTCCTATGCACCACAGGTGCAGGTGATGGAGCCCTCAGACCCAGGGGTCCAACGCGGCCCTCCAATTCTCTCTTTTGGGCTCACACACCCTGCCGGCCTTGCTTTGCAGCTTCAGACCACCCCCCCCTCCAAGTGCCCCTATTTTCTGGATTGCCCAGAGTAGCTGGGGCAGCCCAGTCAGTGGGTGGGGTATTTATTATTATTATTATTATTATTATTATTATTATTATTATTATGGAATAGAACAGGGATCAGCAACCTTTTTCAGCAGGGAGCCGGTCCACTGTCCCTCAGACCTTGTGGAGGGCCGGACTATATTTTGAAAAAAAAATATGAACAAATTCCTATGCCCCACAAATAACCCAGAGATGAAATAATAAAAGCACACATTCTACTCATGTAAAAACACCAGGCAGGCCCCACAAATAACCCAGAGATGCATTTTAAATAAAAGGACACATTCTACTCATGTAAAAGCACGCTGATTCCTGGACCGTCTGCGGGCCGGATTGAGAATAGAATGTCCCTCTTTTCATCAGAGAAATTGGGGGGGGGGGGGCGGTTATGCAGCTGCCCTGACAGCTTCTGCCTTACTGGGTAAGTGTCCTCAAACTCTGATGATGCCTTTTGCTCGTGAACAGAGAAGTGTGTGTGTGTGTGTGTGTGTGTGCATGGCTGAAACAGTTACCAAAAAAAAAAAAAAAAGTCTGATTGTTGCACGGCTGGAATCAAATAATCCTAGAGTTGGCAAGTCCCCTGATGTTCATCTAGTCCCCCAGCAAAAGCGGCCGACTTCACAAAGGTAAAAATGAGCCCCCAGTTGCCAAGCCTGCTTCTTATGCCTCTGGCTCCTCCATCAATCACCTGGCCCTCAGAAGGTTTCGGAGAAAGAGAGAGCAGCAGCCTCTGGAGTGGAAACACTTCTGCTGAATGGTGGGAGATAAGCCCTATGGAACCTCCTTCCACAGTATGGCCACCAACAGCTTTAAAAGAGGGTTAAAACAATTCCTGGAGGAGAGGGCCTGATGGCTAGACTCCACCTCCACAGCTGCAGGCAGAAATGTTTCCGAAGTCCCAGTTGCGGAAACTGAAGGGGTGGGAGAGAGTCTTGTGCTGGGTCCTGCTGGGGGGGGGGGCTTCCCATTTGGGATATCTGGCTGGACAGGATGCTGCACTAGATAAGTCTCCTTTGCAGATGTGTCTCACCCCTTTTTCAAGCCACCAATAACAATAATCAGTTCTGAAACAATCACACAGGCAGCTGGAGCAATATCCCCTCCTGCATGCAGCTTGCCCAGCAAAGGACTTGAATCCAGGGAATCTTTCATACCCCTGACTTGGAAGGGCTGTAAAACCTCCTGGCTGGAGCTGTGTTTGGAGACAGACAACCTCACTGGTCTCTAAGGTGCTACTGAACAATTTTTTATTTTTAAAATTCATTTCGACTGCATCAGACCACCTACATATGCGAATCTAGAATCATTGCAAGGTGTGAGATTTTCCTGAATGCTCCCTGCTTGATTTCTCTTTCCCTTTCTGATCCTAGAGAATTTCGCCCTTCTCACCTAGACCATTTCCCACACATCTTGACTTCCCACCCTGACTTCTCGCCGCCTGGCTACCTTCTCTTAATTTGAGTGCCATCGCCTGGGACAATCTGGCAAATTCTCCACATAACCCTGAGTGTCAAAATTATGCATATTTGCAAAATAACTCCGCCTGCAGAGACCACACACACATACACATACGCTTCCTCCTTAATTGGCTTTAAGGCTTTTTTTCTGAGCGGAAATTATGCATAAGTGCATCCCATCAAGATGCAAACATGCTCTAATTGGCATAGAATGCCCACTTTGTGCCTGTGGATTGCGGGCGTTTTGAAGGTGATGGCAGGTCTTTTGGGGAGGGGGGAGAGAGAGAGGGAGGAGGAAATGACAGGCCCAGCACTGGGAGCTTCTGGGGTGATAAAGGGTAGGCAGAGGGCAAGGCGGATGAAGGGGAGTCTTGACTATTATGGGATGCCTCCGCAGAAGCTAATAACATTTCAGCCCTGCGAAATTGAACATGGGGGATTCATCAGGTGGACGTATTATGAGCAGTCTTCCTGAATTACTATAAATGAGCGCAGTGCCACAAATGTTTCGTTTAAGGATGTCAGAAGAGCCCCGCAGTGGCAGGATAAGGCCAGTAGCCCACCCAGCTGTAGAATCATAGAATTGTTGAGTTGGAAGGGACACTGAGGGTCACCCCGGAAATGATCTCTTTCAGCTTCTGCCTTCTGGAAGAAGGTCCAGGGTTATAAAGACCAGGACCAGCCGCCTGAGAAACAGTTTCTATCCAAATGCAATTTTGGTTTTAAACGCAGTGTAAGGTAGTCTCTGTGGGAGTATATTGTATTTAATTACGGGGTACCAGAGTTTTTAATGGGTTAACCAGGGTGGGACAGCTGGGATAGCAGGCTTGTTGGTTTTGGAATGTCTAATGTAGATTTTTCAATTTCCTTGTTCTGTATGGGACAATGACAATAAAGATTAACGTATCGTATCCATGCAGGAATCTCAGCTAAAGCGTCCATGACAGGCGGCCTTCCAACGTCTAGCATCCTGTCCTCATGGTGGCTGACCAGTTGCCCCAAAGGGAAGCCCACAAATAGGATGTGAGAGCAAATAGTCTTCACCCATTCTTGTTCTCCACTGCTCTGCGGTAGACCAGCTCTGCCCATGGAGGCTCCATTTAGGAATCGTAAGAAACTAAGAAGAGCCCTGCAGCCAAAGGGGGCTCATCTGTGGTGTAGTGGTTAAGAGTGGTGGACTCATAATCTGGTGAACCGGGTTCGAGTCTCTGCTCCTCCACCTGCAGCTGCTGGGTGACCTTGGGCTAGTCACATTTCTCTGAAGTCTCTCAGCCCCACTCACCTCACAGAGTGTTTGTTGTGGGGAGGAAGGGAAAGGAGAATGTTAGCCGCTTTGAGACTCCTTAAAGGGAGTGAAAGGCGGGATATCAAATCCAAACTCTTCTTCTTCTTATTCTTCATCTAGTCCAGCATCCTGTTATCATAGCAGCCACCAAATGCTCCAGTAGGAAATCCCCCAGGACCCAGCACAAGAGCCCTTTGCCCTCCCGCAGCTTCCGCTTTTGCAGGAGAAAGGGACTGTGGTGAAAGGGGATGACAGATTTTAGGCATCCATTGGCATTATCACAGGTTCTTCCTGCCCTGGGGGTCAAGGCGGCACAGGTTTACCCCTGGGGTAGATCAGGCCAAGAGAGCAACAGAGAGAGGATAACCTGGTGAGAGACAGAGTGGGATAGCAGCTAGGGGGGCGGGCTAGGACCCCCTCAGCCACGGAAGCTCCCTGGGCAATATTGAGAGATAATAATAATAATAATAATAATAATAATAATAATAATAATAATTTATACCCCACCCCCCCGCGCCAGAGCCGGGCTCAGGGCAGCTAACTCCAGTAAAATTACAGTAAAAACATAATAGGAAAAAAACACCAATTTAAAATACAGGTTAAAATGCAATTTAAAATGCAGCCCATTGATCGAAACCATAAGAGGAGGGAAACATAAGGGTCAGACTGAGCCAAACCAAAGGCCAGGCGGAACAGCTCTGTCTTGCAGGCTCTGTGGGAAGATGTCAAGTCCCGCAGGGCCCTAGTCTCTTGTGACAGAGCGTTCCACCAAGTCGGGGCCAGTACTGAAAAGGCCCTGGCTCTGGTTGAGACCAATCTAACCACCTTGCAACCTCCAAGGTGTTGTCATTTGTGGACCTTAAGGTCCTCTGCGGGGCATACCAGGAGAGGAGGTCCCGTAGGTAAGTGGGTATGTGATGATGATTTGTACCCCACCTATCTGACTGGGTTGCCCCAGCCACCCTGGTCAGCTTCCTCACAGGGCTGCTGTGAGGTGGCAAGGATGAACCATGCACACGTCACCTTGAATGTGACTCATTGCACCTTCAGCGCACAAGCTCTGGGTTTGACTGAAATGAAAACAAATCTGGAGATTCGCTTACCATTCCCTTCCACTTCGTTGGAGAAGGCGTAGATTACCCCGCCCCGTAGAGCAGAGGCAGGGCTCGGTGCCTCTCTTGCGGTGGCCTCAATGGAGTTGTCTGCCATTGTGCGCACTGCCAGCGCCAGGACAGAGAGCGTCGTGGGCACCGCGGTGCCGTCTCCCCCGTCGATGCTCGGCTGGCTGCCGCCACTGTCTCCTTCTTCCTCTCGCCGTCTCTGGAAGTAGCGCCCGTTCAGCCCAGAGTAAATGCTCTTTCGGGTAGATTCGGGGAGGCCAGCAGGAGCCGGAGGAGCCTTGGTGCCAAAGGGGTGGCCTCCGTGAGGCACCGGGGGGAGGGCTGAGGTCGGACGCCCCTTGGGGCTGTGGGTCCGGAACGGGGGCTGGGGGCTGAGTGAGCTGCTCCCTTCTGCGGTTCCATGCAGCCAAGTTGGAGAGGTTGGACGGGCAACGTCCTCAGGTGGTAAGCCATCGTCAGAGTCTTCCGGAGGAGGGGACTTGGTGATGGTTTGACCGGCTTTGGCCGACTCTTTGCCAATGGTCACCTCGCCATTGCCATGTTCCTTCATCTCACCAACCGGAGTCTGGTCAGCTGTATCCAACGGATGTACCCCGTCCGCCCCACCCGGGATGGAGATGGTGAATGGTCTTGTAGACGCAGGACCTTCCAAATCCAAGGGGGTTGCCTTTGGGGCTGGTGCCGCCCTCTCCTCCCACGGATCCACAGACCCAGCCGGGAAAGCCGTCACCAGCTGGAGTTGCTCATCTTCCTCCAGGAACGGGACGGCGGCCTTCTGCGAGGGAGCGTAGGGATCCTTTGAGAGCTCTTTCGAGTCTCCGGACATGACGGCGTCGTCGTTCTCCTTGGGGAAAAGCTCATTCAGGAGCGGTAAGTGGGAATCGTGCTCCACCAAGACGTTCTCGATGCCTGGATCCTGGCTCCCCTCAGAGTCCTGATCCATGGGCTCCCGAGCCACCTGGCCGTGGTCGACCCCCAATGTGGCTGGGCCTGGTTTCGTGGGCGGCTGCCAAGCTGGAAGGAGAAGTAGAGAGGTATTAGACCGCTTGGGTTTGAGACTGACCTTTACGCAGAGCTTTTTTTTTCCTGGAAAAAAGGTGGGGGAACTCATCAGTGCCACCCCCAACCCCCAGGCAGAGGCTAAATGTAAGATGTGATTAATGACCTCAGCAGACAAATACAGTGGTACCTCGGTTGAAGAACATTCAGTTTACGAACTATTCGGTTTACGAACTCTGCAAAACCAGAAGTGGTGTCCCAGTTTGCGAACTTTATCTTGGTCTAAGAACGGAAACTGAACGGTGGAAGGGCACCGGTGGCAGGAGGCCTCATTAGGGATACTGTGCCTCAGTTTAAGAACGGACTTCCGGAACGGATTAAGTTCGTAAACCACGGTACCACTGTATATGGATTAGAAATGGCCACAACTCAGTAGATTACAGATGGATTTTGGGATCAGGTATTGGGTGTATATCCATCCCAGCCCCCCCCCCCCCCCGACAAATAATAATACTTACTTTATTTTTAAAATGTAAGGGAAGTCAGTTCCCCTGAGTTCCTGCTCAAGAAAACTCCATTCTAACTTTCCCAGAGCCTTAAAAAAGTTTCATCTTCCTAGCCATAATCTCCTGCCCTCTGAGGCATTTAGTGCATAAGAATTGCTATCAGGCCCCAAGACCAGTGGCCCATCTCATGCTCCAATGGGAAGCCCACAAGTGGGGATGGAGGCGACAGCCACCTCAGAACCCCTCCGGTAACAGAGGTAGATTGCTCCTGAACGTGGAGGTTTTGTGTGAGAACAGAGGGATGTAAGGAAAGCCTGTTGGACCAGGCCATCGGCCCATCTAGTCCAGCGGCCTCTTCTCTCAGCGGCCAACCGGATGCCTGTGGGGAACCAGCAAGCAGGATCTGACCACAAGAGCAGGACTCTCCCTTCCTGCAGTTCCAGAAACTCGTATTCAGAAGCATTCCGGCCTCCAGTTGTGGAGGCAGAGCCGGGCCGCTGTGGCTGGTAGCCATCGATAGCCCTCTGCTTCTCCAGTCCTCTTTTAAAGCCATCCAAATTGGTGGCCATCGCTGCCTACTGTGGGAGGGAGTTCCACAGTCTAACTCTGCGCTGTGTGAATAAACCTTTCCTTTTATCTGCCCTGAAACTTTCAACATTCAGCTTCAGTGGATGCCCATGAGTTCGAGTGCTAGGAGAGAGGGAGGAAAGTTCTCTACTTTCTCCAGGCCATGCAGAATTCTCACTCTCCAAATTGATTCTTGCGTTGCAGAGGGTTGGACTAGATGACGCTTGGGGGTCCCTTTCAACTCTACGATTCTGATTCTATACCGCCTGTTAATTAGCTGTGAGTACAGGCAAGGAGAGATGTGGAGAATAGGAAAGACCTGGATTTACGGCGCTCACGCACTCCTGCCCCCCCCTCCAGCCCCCCCCCCCCCCCCCGATACTGCTGCTATACAAGTACAGGCACTTTGTTTTATTAAAAGGAAGGGAGTTTGGAAATGCCATTTTATGCTCTGCCTCATGCCAAGGGTGTGCTCATAAATCAGCCGGCATCGCCAAAGGCAACCTCTGCAGTCGCTTGGGCCGACGAGAAGAAAATTGCATCCCACCGTCCCCTGACCACTTCCCAGCTCCAAACGCGTCCGGAATGATTGCACCTTAAATTGTGTCACCTCAGAGAGGAGGGGCTGCAGGGAGCGGGGAGGCGGTGGGCTGCGGGAGGGGCCCGGCAACTCCATTGCAGCACACAGGATTTGAGCGTGGGAATAAAAATAAATAAATTTTAATTTATACCCTTCCTGGTTCAGGAAACCGGGCTCAGGGCGGCTAACAACAAATTTAAAACACTTAACTGATGCAACAAAAAACAGCATAAAATATGGTATAAAACAAAAATAACAATAAAATCAGAATTCAAAAATCAATTTAGGGGGAAAATCCATCCAATAAACATTAGATGATCACCAAGGCTAGCTGGCTAAATTAGTCCTATCTGAGCCAGCGAGGAGACCAGGAAGAATTAGCTGTGGGATCCCAGAGCGGTGAATCTTCATAAAAGGGGAGGGGGAGGGAAGGAAGGGGAATAAAAGATCAGGCTAAGTTCAAGTTGAAAGCCAGGCAGAATAGCTCTGTCTTACAGGCCCTGAGGAAGGAAGTTAAATCCTGCAGGGCCCTGGTCTCATGGGACAGAGCATTCCACCAGGTCGGAGCCATCACTGAGAAGGCCCTGGCCCTGGTGGAGGATAGTCTGACTTCCTTAGGGCCCGGGACCTCTAAACTCTGGTTATTCATGGACCTTAAGGTCCTCTGTGGGGCAGACCAGGAGAGGTGATCCTGTAAGTATGGGAAGTCTCTGCCTTCTCCCATCCCCTGTCTAACAAAAGGGTTTTCATAAAATTACTCCACTGGGAGCAGTTTGGCCTGGGGGTTCACTGATATGCGGATGATACCTAGCTCTACCTCTCCTTTAAATCAGAACCAGTGAAGGTCCTGTGTGAGTGTCTGGAGGTGGTTGAAGGATGGATGGTGGTCAACAGATTGAGGTTGAATCCCAGCAAGACAGAAGTTCTGTTTCTGGGGGACAGGGGGTGGGCAGGTGTTCCTGAATGGGGTAACTGTGCCTCTAAAGGACCAGGTGCACAGCCTGGGGGTCATTTTTGACTCACAGCTGTCCATAGAGGCGCAGGTCAATTCTGTGTCCAAGGCAGCTGTTTACCAGCTCCATCTGAGACCCTGCATACCTGCTCCCTGTTTTGCCAGAGTTGTGAGTGCCCTGGTTATCTCCTGCCTGGACTACTGCGATGTGCTCTATGTGGGGCTACCTTGGAAGGTGACTTGGAAACGACAACTAATCCAGAAGGCAGCAGCCAGACTGGTGACTAAGAGTGGCTGCTGGGACCATAAAACACCGGTCCTGAAAGACCTACATTGGCTCCCAGTATGTTTCTGGGCACAATTCAGAGTGTTGGTGCTGACCTTGAAAGCCTTAAATGGCCTCAGCCCTGTATACTTGAAGGAACATCTCCACCCCCATCGTCCAGCCCAGACACTGCTGCATCTTGTGGGAGTGAGAAGTGTGTGGTCAAGGGCCAGCTTCCGTCTGCCATGAATATCCTTCAAGCACCATCATTTCATCAGAAGGAGGGAAATGAAACAATGCCGAAATGACGACAGAGTTTTCAACAAAGAGCAACTCCTCTGTGCTGTATTTTACATATAGTATTTGCTTTTCCACTGCTCTGTGTTTTGATTTGGTCACAGCTTGCTGCGGGCAAAGCGCCATAAAACTTAAACTCAACCAATCGACCCAACCTTTGTAGCAGTAGGCATCGAACTTGGAAGTAGGATCTGGGAAGCCCGTCCGGTTTGAGAACTGGTAGACCGTCCGGACGCCAGGCTCGTCCCCTCCGCACTTCTTCCGCGGGATCCGGATAGGGTAGCGGACGCTTCCGTCAGCCAGCCATCCTGGGTCGCACTGGTCCAGCCCTTCTCTCCAAGCGAGGTACAGCTGCCCTGCAGTCGCCAGCCGAGCACCTCGGCTCAGGCAGTGCTTTTGAGCCGTCTGAAACGTCAGCCGTCCGGGGCTGGAGGCATAGAACACCTTTCCTGAAAGCAGGGAATGAAAAAAAAGTTCAAATTGCATTGCTATTTCGTATGCACACCACTTGATTGCCCCCAAAATCCCTTCAAACAAACCACTCAAAGCAGTTTGCAGAAACTTAAAGTAATAAAGGTATAAGGAAAACAGTTTGAAACATACTATTATTATACAATGCAGAGGAATTATGATGAGAATTAGTGGAGGTAAAGCTAATTACTATTAACAACAACAATTTGAGGTTCCCTCTTGGACTTTTTGTTGGGAGAAGAAGTAAATGATGCAGCGACACTTTGACTAAAAAGAAATGTGGTTTAACAGAAATTGGAGAAGTTGAACTGAGTCCTTTTTCTAATGTAAAGTAGCAGGAGGAGAACAGAAGCAGCCCCTTTTTGTCTTTGGTGTTTCTTATCTCTCTCTCTCTCTCTCGTCTCCCCTCCTCTTTTTTCCTTTCTTTTCTTGTTCTCTTTCTCTCTTCTTGTCTTTTCGATTCTATTTGTCCTAGGTATTACTTGAGTGTGTTGTGAAAACTTCAGTAAAAATCAGTTTGAAATACGATGATGATGATGATGATGAAGAAGAATAAACATACAAAAAGTTGAAATTCCCAGACAGATTAAAGTCCACATCAATTTTCTAAAGCATCTGGGCAGACTTGTCCAAACAAGAATGCTTTTAGCAGGCACCCAAAAGAATACAGGGAAGGCACCTGTCTCAATGGGCAATGAGTGCGGGTGCTGCCACACTAAATGATCTGAGTTGATGCATTTATATCACAGAATCATAGAGTTGGAAGAGACCCTGAGCATCACCGAGTCCAGCTCCCAGCAATGTAGGAACATGAAGCTGTCCAATGTGGGGATCAAACCCACGACCCTGGTGTTACCAGCACCATGCTCTAACCGAGTGGTTACTGGCAGGTTTGCTGCTCTGGTCTCCTTTGGGAATCATAGAATCACAGAAGTGTAGAGTTGGAAGGGACACCCAGCATCATCTAGCCCATCCCTCTGCAAGGCAGGAATGAATGAATTTTATTATTACGGTCACAGACCAGTTCCGGCTCACTTACAATATCAGGAAAATCATAAAACACAACAGGAATACATTGAATTGCAATTGGGTGTAACAGAGACAATACAGCAGCAGTTAAAAATATATATTAAATCTTGATCACTAAAATACAACATAAAATTGTCATTTTAAAACCTTAATCATTTTGGTAGAACAGCTTGTTCCCTAAGTTTTATGTCGCACAGAATTTGGCCACCCTTAGCGTGATCTCTAGATCCTTGTCCTCTACCAGGAGTTTTAGACATTGAAGTTTTGGACCCATTTGGAGATTTTTGTATAACAGGAATGATAAATACCGAGCATATATCCCCGTAGAAACGGCAGTGTAACAAGACATGAGAGACAGGTTCTACCTCCATCAAGCCTGATCTCATTTTTTGACAGAATTACAAGCCTGGTAGATGAAGGGAACGCAGTGGATGTAGCCTACCTTGATTTCAGCAAGGCATTTGACAAGGTGCCCCATGATATTCTTGTAAAGAAGCTGGTAAAATGCGGTCTTGACTATGCTACCACTCAGTGGATTTGTAACTGGCTGACTGACCGGACCCAAAGGGTGCTCATCAATGGTTCCTATTCATCCTGGAGAAGAGTGACTAGTGGGGTGCCACAGGGTTCTGTCTTGGGCCCGGTCTTATTCAACATCTTTATCAACGACTTGGATGATGGACTCAAGGGCATCCTGATCAAATTTGCAGATGACACCAAACTGGGAGGGGTGGCTAACACCCCAGAAGACAGGATCACACTTCAAAACGACCTTGACAGATTAGAGAACTGGGCCAAAACAAACAAGATGAATTTTAACAGGGAGAAATGTAAAGTATTGCACTTGGGCAAAAAAAATGAGAGGCACAAATACAAGATGGGTGACACCTGGCTTGAGAGCAGTACATGTGAAAAGGATCTAGGAGTCTTGGTTGACCACAAACTTAACATGAGCCAACAGTGTGACGCGGCAGCTAAAAAAGCCAATGCAATTCTGGGCTGCATCAATAGGAGTATAGCATCTAGATCAAGGGAAGTTATAGTGCCACTGTATTCTGCTCTGGTCAGACCTCACCTGGAGTACTGTGTCCAGTTCTGGGCACCACAGTTCAAGAAGGACACTGACAAACTAGAACGTGTACAGAGGAGGGCAACCAAAATGGTCAAAGGCCTGGAAACAATGCCTTATGAGGATCGGCTAAGGGAGCTGGGCATGTTTAGCCTGGAGAAGAGGAGGTTAAGGGGTGATATGATAGCCATGTTCAAATATATAAAAGGATGTCACATAGAGGAGGGAGAAAGGTTGTTTTCTGCTGCTCCAGAGAAGCGGACACGGAACAATGGATACAAACTACAAGAAAGAAGATTCCACCTAAACATTAGGAAGAACTTCCTGACAGTAAGAGCTGTTCGACAGTGGAATTTGCTGCCAAGGAGTGTGGTGGAGTCTCCTTCTTTGGAGGTCTTTAAGCAGAGGCTTGACAACCATATGTCAGGAGTGCTCTGATGGTGTTTCCTGCTTGGCAGGGGGTTGGACTCGATGACCCTTGTGGTCTCTTCCAACTCTATGATTCTATGATTCTATGATTCTATGATTCTATTCTAAGCCACAGGGGCAGACTCATTCCACGTATGGTTTACCCTCGAATCTGCCCTGCAATAAGGCAGATGGCAGCACATTGAATCTAGAGAGAGTAAATGACCGTCTGTATTTGGGTATTTGTAATTTTGATAAATAATTTGCTGGGGTAAATCCTCTCCCATTATCTTTTATTGCTGGGTGTTTATTCACCTTGCTCATGTGGCTTTGCGGTTCCACATCCCAAATTCGTTGGGGGATTATTGCTCTAGCTTTCTCATAACTTACAGCTATCAGGGCCTGTGGGGAAGCAATGCAGGAAGCACAGCTAATGGAGACAGCTTTCTCCTCCCTGCATAGGTCCAATCCTCTGTTAAAGCCATCCAGGTTGGTGGCCACGACTGCTTCCTGTGGCAGGGAGTTCCAGAGTTTAACTCTGTATTGCATGAAGAAGTCCTTTCTTTTCATCTGTCTGGAATCTCACAATATTCAGCTTCATTGGATTCCCACGAGTTCTTCAGGCCACGGGGGAGGGAAAAGAAGCCCCTCTCCATCTACTCTCTCTCACTCATCATTTTACAAACTTCTCCCCTGTCTCTCTCGTTCACTTTTCTTGGAACTTAAAAGTCCCAAACACTGCAGCCTTCCCAGAGCCTTTCCATCCCCTTGACCATTCTGGCTGGCAGCAAAGTTGCCCAGGGTGGGGGTCCAGGGTGACCCCCGCCTTCCCCCTCGGCCTTGACTGAGCTTCAGAGAGTCTTCTGCCAGACTCTGAGGTTCCTGTGTTTCTTAAACAACCATCATTACTTAAGGAACAAAGCCAAGACAGGATAAGTTACCCTTTTGTTCGATTGTTCCCTTTCTCCAGCGGAGACAAAGAGGAACTCGAGCGTGGCCGATTTATCAAAGCGATGCCTGCTTGCGATTCCCCCTCCGGGATCTCGGGAGAAGCCTGCGATGGTTTTTTGATGGTGCCTTTCATTTCATTAGCAAAGCTGTCTGGGGCTGTTGAAATGGGCCGTTTCTGCTCATCGTGACTGAGGATCCACCCCAGGCAACGATCCATCAGCGCTCCCTCGGGTTTGCGTGTGTGTTTTATTTCTAAACAGGCTGAGGATTAAAATCTTCTCGGGCTGTTTTCAGAAACACAGCTTGGCTGTCTGGGAACCTTTCTTCTTGACATCCAAAAGGCAGAAAATGTCCCAAAACAGAGCAAAACTGGGCTTCGGTGTTTGATAAAGGGGGCTGCAGGTTACGGCCTCTTGGCAAATGCTGGATTAAGGGGTAGTGGTGAATCCAGACCCTCCAACATTTCTCCAATGAAAATAGGGACGCCCTAAGGAAAAGCATGACATTCTGGGATCAAATAAGATATATGGACGGCTTCTGTAAATCCGGGGCTGCCCCTGGAAAACAGGGACACTGGGAGGGTCTGTGAATCAGAAGGTGGAATCTGCAGGTAAGTCTGGGGTTTGCATTGCAATCACTGGGGCGGTGGACTGGAGTTGCGGGGTGCTACTTCCTATTGCTATACTTGCTTGTGATGAGGACGTAGGAGAAACCTGCTGGATCAGGCCCAAAGGGGGCCCCTCAGGTCCATGCATGCTTGTTTTTGAATTATTATTGTTATGCAAGAATCTTTTGCCCAATGTGGGGCTTGAACCCACGACCCTGATTTTAAGAGTCACATGATCTATCAACTGAGCTATCCCAGGAATAGCCTGCTTCCCTTTAGGAAGGTTATTTGGCATAATCATAGAACTGTAGAGTTGGAAGGGACCCTGAGGGTCATCCAGTCCAACCCCCTGCAATGCAGGAATATGCATCTGTCCCATACAGGGATTGAACCTGCAACCTTGGCGTTATCAGCACCATGGTCTAATGCTTTGGCTCTCTCTTTCTTTCTCTTTCACACATTTCTTCTTGAAGGAGAAATCTGGACCCATAAATTTATTTCTCTTGCATGATGCTGGAAATTAGCACTGAAGAGGCAGCGGTGGTCTAGTGGTTAGAATGTCAGACTAGTAACTCAGCACCTGAAGCTCAGTAGGTGACCTTGGGCCTGCCACTGCCTCTCAGCCTAACCTACCTGACTGGGTTGTTGTTGTGGCGAGAGATCTACATATGCCACTTTGAGCTGGTAGGAGAAAAGGTATGTTATAAACGCACAAAAGAAACAATGGTAAACGAATAAGGTGTCAACCCACTGAAAACAATGAGCACGACTGCTCTGATCAGGATTAGCTGGGAGCAACCCAAACTAATATTCTAGGCCTCAATGGTTTGCAAGCATAATGGGCATGGTTCTCTTAGAGGTCCATTAACTTCAATGGGGCTTGCTCCGGGGAGAACTCGCTTGGCGACAATGCTCTGCACCCATTGCTTGACCAAGAAACTGCATTGCAAAATTCAGAGAGGTTCTGATTTCAAAGGACGGCTGTGGTTCTGTTTCCAAAGTGCTGGCTGCGTATATTTCACCCTCTGCCCCGTTTGCATGGGCCGTACTCACCCCGAAGCTCCTTCGAGTAGCAGTAGACATCGTAGGCCTCCCAGGCATCCCGCTCCCCATAGCTCCGGACTCCCGGGAGAGTGTTGCGATCCCCGTAGCAGCCAGGCCTTGAGAGGGTGATGGGGTACCTGTGCCAGGAAGGAGCAGGGGGAGCGTTGGATGGGAGGGAAGACGGAGGGGGAGCACTGCAAGCCAGGATTCTCCCAGAATCCTTTGCCAAAGGAAAAGAGCTGGTTGGATGGAGGTCCAGCAGCTGGAATGCCTTTGAAGGGAGGGGGGAAGAACAGAGCAGGGGGGGGCAACCCAGGGAGAGGAGGGGGAGGGGGAAATGGGGGTGGGAGGCAGGACAGGGAGCCCACCTTGGTATCAGCACGTATCACAATTACTCAGCAAAGGGTCCCTATTTGTTTTCCCCAGCCTCCCTCTTGGAAGCTACGAAAGAAAGGCAGACTCTCCAATGTTTCTCGGATGAAAATAGGGACACCCTATTTTCCTGTTCAGGGAAGTTTTTAATGTGTGATGTTGTGTTGTGGTTTTACTTCTTCTTTTTTTGTGGGGAGCTGCTCAGAGTGGCTGGGGCAACCCAGTCAGATGGGTGGCATAATATGTTGGAGGCTTCCAACATATATAAAAACATAATAAAACATTAAACAAATTCCCTATACAGTGGACTCTCGGGTTGCGAATGTGATCCATGCAGGATGCACGTTCGCAAACCACATCTGCACACATGCGGGTTGCGAATTGGTGCTTCTGTGCATGCGCAAAGTGCAATTTAGTGCTTCTGCGCATGCACAACCGCCGAAACCCGGAAGTAACCCATTCTGGTACTTCCAGGTTTTGGAGGTCTGCAACCCAAAAAAACGCAACCTGAAGCATCTGTAACCTGAGGTATGACTGTAAAAGGTTTGCCTTCAGATGTCTTCTAAAGGTTGTGATTTACTTATCTCCTTGGCTCGGGGGTCGCATAACTCCAGACCCTCCAACATTTCTCGGATGAAAATAGGGACGTCGTAAGGAAAAGAGGGACATTCCGGGATCAAATCAGAAACCGAAACAGCTTCTTTAAATCCAGGACTGTCCATGGAATATAGGCACCCTTGGAGGGTCTGGAAAGGTTGCATCTTGATTAGACTGTTTCTCACTTTATTAGACTGCTGTAAGAAAACGAGAAGAGCATTTGCTGGACCAGAGGGCCACCTTGTCCTGCTTGCTGCTCTCCCAGGGGCCAACCAGGGGTCCCAATGGGAGCGCCATAAGCAGGGTCTGAGAAGAGCAGTGAAACTCCCCTCTTGCCGTTTCCAGGAACAGGGATTCAAAGATAGACTGCCTCTGATGCTGGAGGTGATGTAGCTGCCTTGTTTATTTTCATTTTTAAATTTATTAATCCATTTATTTAATGGACCTATTTATTAAATGGATCTACCGCTTGGGGGTTTTTTCTGTTAAAAAGTAACAACCTCAAAGCGGTTTACAAAAAGAATGATGCAATCAGAAAAAAACGAAACCCCCAAAAAACTAAAGCACATCAGCGGCCGAGATATCTGGGCAGACTTGCGTAACCAAAAATGTTTTAAGCAAAAAGGCGCCTGCCAAGAGCCAGCGAGTTCCAAAGTGTAAGAAGCCACTTGCAGGTAGCTACTGACAACCTAGGAATTTTTATATTCCTTCCCCCCTTTAAAGCTGTCCAAAATTGGGGGACAAACTGACGTATTAACCGGGGGCAGTTTTGAGACAGAAAATCAGGGTTGCTCCTTATAAATCAGAGAACAGTGGCAGATGCCTTCTCCATGTACCTGACGGTGCGGTCAGAGAGCCACCCTGCGTCGCAGTTGTCATAGCCATCCTCGAAGGCCACTTGGAGGTGGTCAGGGGAAGCGATGACGGCCGAGTTCTCCTCGCATGCCTTCTGGGCCTCTGGGAAGGTCAGCGCATAGCGGTTGCTGGCAGCTCGGTAGTGGAAAACCACACCTGGGCGGGCAAGGAAATGGGCACAAGAGGGTGTAAAATTCCTAGGCACCTATCCTGAGGACCTTGCTTGCTTTATATTTTTCACTTCCTTCTAAGAGCTGGTTTCAATACCCTTTAGCAGGCAGGCAGAGCAAGAGCCAGCAGTAAATCACACTGTTCAAGTTGGAGTTAACCCTTTATTAGTAAAACACACGATCTGCACAGACTTGGCTGAGCTTCAGGCCTAATCAGCACAGGCGCTCATCCCCAGTAGGTCTTGCTCCCATGAAGCAGTTGGCGAGACTGAAGGTCCCTGCCCCCCACAGCCCTCTAAGTCCTCTCCTTTCCAGCACTTTCCCCAAGCAATCAGAGACTGGGCCTGCATGCAGCCAACCTCCCCTCCTCTCTTTTCATGCCTCTCCTCATTCAGAGGGGGGAGGAGAGCTTGTTGCAGCAGGAGGGGGAGACACCCGTGACTCTTCACCAGCCTAACCCATCTCTGCCTCTTGGCCTCTCCCCTCTTCTCCCGCTTCAGCCTCTCCCCACTCACTAAGTCCTGTTACCTCTTCAGTTCCTGACACCTCCTTCTCCCAGGCTTCTCCTTCTTCTCCCTCTGACCACTCATCGCTGTCCCACCACCCCTCCCAGGGCTCTGAGCCGTCTTCCCTTGGGGGTTCCCCAGCTGGTTCTTCCCACCATGAGTCTGCATCCAACCAGTCCATGACATCAGATCCCTTGAGGAACTGTGGAGGTGCCACTACTGAAAAGGCCCTGTTCGCTGAAGAGACCAGCCTCATTTCAAACAAGCAAGACCAGGACCAAAACTCCCTCTTAAGAATCTGCTGCTACTGGAAAAAGTTGCCGTATTTTTCACTCTATAAGATGCACCCGACCATAAGACGCACCTAGTTTTAGAGGAGGAGAACAATAAAAAAAATATTCTCTCCCTCTCTGCTGAGCACCTCTCCAGCAAAGCGGGAGGAGAAATGGAAGGGACTCCGTTTCTCCTGCCACTTCGCTGAAGGGGCGCTGCGCAGAGAGGGAAAGCTGTGCAGCACCTCTCCAGCGAAGCAAAGCCAGGAGAACAAGAGGGATTGATCCCTCTTGCTCTCCTGGCTTCAGCGAAAGCAACGCGAAGGCTCCGGAGCACAATGGGAGTGCTCCCGCTGCGCTCAGGAGGCTTCAGGCGGCTATCCCTGAAGCCAGGAGAGCAAGAGGAATCGGTTTGCACCAGCGAAACCTTTCAGCGATAGCTGCGCAGCCTGCATTCACACCATAAGAGGCACACACATTTCCCCTTACTTTTTAGGAGGAGGAAAGTGCGTCTTATAGAGCAAAAAATACGGTAAATCTTTCAGCAGAGAATATTCATTTGAACAATACACCTGTTGTATGGAAATTAACAATGGGACAATGGAAATGGATTCTATGCGCCCTAATGGTGGCCAAGAGACTGAAACTGATGAATTGGAAAAATAAAGATAGGATACTGCTTAATCAATGGACCGACAATATGACAACACTTGAAACTTATGAATGGACTGCTTACAGATGTAGACTTTGTTTGGACAAATGTGACAACATTTGGAATAAGCTTTTACAGAATGTAGTAGGGTATTAACATCTAACATAGGTATTAGGATAATAACACCATATCAATTTATATAAAAATCTATGGGAGTTCTATTACTTTGCATTCTTGTTTCTCTCTTTTTCTTATATTTGTTCTCCCCCCTCACTTTCCGCCCTTTGCATCACTTTATTTCCTCATAATTGAAATTCTTTCAATACAAGTATTATTATTATTTCAAAGAATGCTCTACTGTTGCAGATGCTTCTCACCTGTGACTTCCAGGGGCACCAGGTCCTGCTCGTCGTGGATCCCGGCCACCACCTCACAGCGGTAGAGCCCGGCGTCGCTGGCTCGGGCGGCTGAGAGCAGCAGGGTGGCGTTGTGGCGCCAGGAGGGGTACCCAGGCAGAGAGACCCTCCCCTCGTAGCCTTTGGAAACCTTCACCACGTTGTCCTTGGCCACCAGGATGGAGACATCCTCCGGCTGCCCCGAGGCTGACTGGACCTTGCTCCACTTGATCCGAGGGGGGTCAGGAGGCGCGTTGGGCCCAAGGGAGGCGGGCAGCTGCAGGAGGAAGAGGCAGGGCATGGCGACGGGCTCCGCCAGGCCAACCCGGAGAGGCTGGTGGTGGACTTTGTTGATGTGGATCACCTTCGCATTGTCTTGGGAGCCTGCAAGGAAAAGATGGGTTTGTTTTGTGGTACCCGACAATAGCCCTGAAAGGAAGGTGAGGCTGGGAGAGGCAGTGACCGGTCCCCAAGGCCACCCTGCAGGCTGAGTGGGCATTCAAACCCTGCTCTCTCCCAGCTCTTGGTCCTCATCTAGTCCCTACAACAACCCTGAGAGGTAGGTTGGGCTGGGAGAGGCAGGTCACCCTAAGCCCAAGCTTCATGGGACAGTGGAGATTCGAACCCTGGTCTCCCAGTTCCTAGTCCAATGCTCTAACCATTATACCTTGCTGGCTCCAGTTAAGTCAGACTTGGAACAGGTCAGCTAAAATCAATAGGTTTTTGGACTCCCATTTGAAAACCAATTTGGAAATTACAAAAGAACTCAAAATTTAAATAAAGGTAGAAAATTTCTCATTACAACCCTGCCAGTGATGTTAATTGCTTACAATTTTGTAATGAGTGTAATTAGAATTGGAAAATGTACAAATGCAATGATATAAAGGTTAATTTTGAAAGCCATGAGGCGGGAGGGAAGGAAGTCGATAGGCTCTAAAGAGCCAGGTATGTAAAGTGGGTCGTAATGATGTGAACGTATATTATTAAATGGAAATAAATAAAATTTATATATAAAAAAGAAAAGAAAAAGAAAACCAATTTGGTATTTTGTAAATAATTTTGTGGGTAAAAGCCTCAGCGCCTAGGGCTTGCCAATCGAAAGGTCGGCGGTTCGAATCCCCACGGCGGGGTGCGCTCCCGCTGTTCAGTTCCAGCGCCTGCCAACCTAGCAGTTCGAAAGCACTCCCGGGTGCAAGTAGATAAATAGAGACCGCTTTCTAGCGCGAAGGTAAACGGCGTTTCCGTGTGCGGCTCTGGCTCGCCAGAGCAGCGATGTCACACTGGCCACGTGACCCGGAAGTGTCTTCGGACAGCGCTGGCCCCCGGCCTCTTGAGTGAGATGGGCGCACAACCCTAGAGTCTGGCAAGACTGGCCCGTACGGGCAGGGGTACCTTTACCTTTACCTTTTAACAAAAAGATATTTTCACCTGCATGGTACTTTGATGTATTTGCTGCCTGCATTGAAATGTAAGTAAAGCTTCTTCGCTTTTCGTTACTAAAACGTGTGGTGCATTCTTAGCAACTGGGACAGAGAAGAGAAGGTGAGCAGTCCACAGATAGAGGGGTAAAAAGGCACAATTGTCTAAGTCCTTGCTTCCAGCAAGCTGCAAAAGCACACAAGTGTTTTTACTGTGCTAAAAGGGCTTCACAGCCTGTCTCACTCATTTGGTTAGAGCATGATGCTGATAACGCCAAGGTTGCAGGTTCAGTCCCTGTATGGGACAGCTGCATATTTCTGCATTGCAGAGGTTTGGACTGGATGATCCTCAGGGTCCCTTTCCAGCTCAGCAGTTCTATTCTAGTCTCATATTTCTCCCACCCAGGCGGGACAGGAGGTTTAAATTTTAATTTGCAGATTTAATCCTCAATCCATCCCCATCAATCTGGAGGGACGCTGGCTTTCACCCTCCCAAGAAAAGGCATTCCCCACACCGCCTGGAGGACAGTGGGCCAGAGAAGGCTGCCTTAACTGGTCACAGAAGGGAATTTTTTGCAGCAATGAAAAGCACCGCTCTGTGGACTTTGCAACCGGTGAAATTAATCATCTCCGTGGCTGCGACGGACACCCTTGCTCCTTCTGAGCATTGATTTTCTGCTGCAGCCAGCTGGACCCAATTATAGGATGAGGGGGAGGGTAGCCAGAAAGGGTGGAGGGAGTTAAAAAAGAGGGAGGAGAAGAAACAAAAGGAAATTGAATGGATAGTCCTGAAGCCAAGATGAACCAGAGAGCTTGGCTCTCTGGGACCATCCCGCTCCCTGCTGCCCTTTTACAAGCAATAAGGGCAGCTCAGTACCCTGTTTTCCAAAGTCCAGGCTAGGAAGCTGAAACTGCACTCCAGGGATTCTCACATGCATCCTGACACTCGGCTGCTAGGTGCCCCATCCAGGAAAGGCAGGGCTGTGCTGTGCAATGGTTAGCACGGCTCCAGATCTGCCGCAAATTTCCTCCATGGCAATTAAGGATGCGTCATTCCACAATGTGGTTAATTGATCTTAACTTTTTGATGGTTTTATTGTCTGGGGGTTTTATTGCTGTAAACAGTTTGTGTGTGTGTGTGTGTGTGTGTGTGTGAGAGAGAGAGAGAGAGAGAGCAGTATACAAACACTTTTATAAACAAAAACATAGTAGGTGGCCTCCTATGAGAATGCAAGAAGAGCGCTGCTGGATCAGGCCTAAGGGGGCCCATCTAACCCAGCATCCCATCACAGAAACATAGAATTGTGCAGTTGGAAGGGACCCCTGAGGGTCATCTAGTCCAACCCCCTGCAATGCAGGAATCACAACAGCAAGACAGGTAGGGCTGAAAGAGACCCATGTGGTTTTCCGCAAGCCAGACCATTCCTTACCCTCCAAGTGCCCCAATTTTCCAGGGACAGTCCCGGAATTACAGAAGCCATCCCGGTTTCTGATTTGATCCAGGAATGTCTCGGCTTCCCTTTTCCTCCATGTCTCGGAAAACAATTAAAAGTGGTTTGTGTGTAGGTGCAGAAAGAGAGTGCTGTTTATAAAGAAAATGAAATCACTGCGCCAAATGAAGGAAACAGTGAAGCTGGCATACGAAGCCCTTTCTATATTTTTGGAAGAAAATGTCACCAATCCACTTTAAATTCTTTAATTGCAATGCTTCCGCAGCCAGCCATTTCCTAGGAAACGTGGGGAATGTTGATTCCTTTATTGCATATGGAGCCTTGCCCTGTCTACTCAGAAGCCCCATTGTATTCAGCAGAGCTTACTCCCAGGTAACTTGGTCAAGACTGGGCTGCCTTACACTGTGATCATTTTCAATCAGAATTAAGTCCCACTGAGTTTAATAGGGTTTTCTGTCTAGCATGTTCCTGATCATTCTCAGTTTCTTCTCCTTCTTCTTCTATTATTATGATTATGATTGTGATTATTTCCTGTTTTTTCCCCTGACAGGAACTCAAGGCAGCTCAAACCGTATATCCTATTTCCTTCCATTTATCTGTGGAAGGTGTTACACACAATCACTTCCTTCGCACATTTTTCCTTCACAACAACCTTGTGAGGCAGGTTCAGCAGAGAGGTTGGAGTTGGCTCAAGGTAACAAATGTGGGTGTGCCCACGAGGTCTATGTTTGCAGGAGAAGCTTCCTGATGTAGAATGTTGTTGTTGTTTAGTTATTTAGTCGTGTCCGATTCTTCGTGACCCCCTGGACCAGAGCATGCCAGGCACTCCTGTCTTCCACTGCCTCCTGCAGTTGGGTCAAACTCATGCTGGTCACTTCGAGAACACTGTCCCACCATCTCGTCCTCTGTCGTCCCCTTCTCCTTGCACCCTCCATCTTTCCCAACATCAGGGTCTTTTCCAGGGAGTCTTCTCTTCTCATGAGGTGGCCAAAGTATTGGAGCCTCAGCTTCACGATCTGTCCTTCCAGTGAGCACTCAGGGTTGATTTCCTTCAGAATGGAGAGGTTGGATCTTCTTGCAGTCCGTGGGACTCTCAAGAGTCTCCTCCAGCACCAGAATTCAAAAGCATCCATTCTTCGGCTATCAGCCTTCTTGATGGTCCAGCTCTCACTTCCATACATCACTACTGGGAAAACCAGAGCTTTAACTATACGGACCTTTGTTGGCAAGATGATGTCTCTGCTTTTTAAGATGCTGTCTAAGTTTATCATTGCTTTTCTCCTGAGAAGCAGGTGTCTTTTAATTTTGTGACTGCTGTCCCTATTTTCATCGGAGAAATGTTGGAGGGCATTTCCTTTCATTCATCTGGCTCACTGCCCCGTCTGCCCTGCCCTGAGATGCTGTGAGCTACTCGCCTTCCCCAAGTCCTGACTGCTCAGAGAGGCATCACAACATAACCCTGTTGTCTTTAGGGTGGGGAGGATAAATGTCAAACCAGGAAGTCAGAATTGTGGCCCAGATATTGGATCTGTGCAGCCACAGAATGGCAGGAATGGGGGTGGGGGGAGGTGAAACACCCTGCCTGACACAACTTGGCAGAGGAATTGAGATTCTTTTCCCCCTATTCTCCTGTGCATCATTCCTTATTCATGCCTGTCTTCCAGTTACCATTAATACTTAATTACCCGTGCATTATTTGATGCTTATGGCTGGCAGGTCGTTTGCAGCTTGTTTGTTTACAGTGGGTTGCGGGGGGGGGGGGGGGGGAGGGAGGGAGGTTAGGAGGGGACAGAAAACAGATCCCAGTCTCTTCCCTGCAACTACAAGGTTTTTCCAAACCCAGACATGCTGAGGCGAAAAGTTGCAGCAGCATTTGGTACTTTTTGGCTTAGGCTTGTAAGAGGCGACTTGATAGAAATTTATAAAATTGTGCAAGGCATAGAGGAAGTGGACAGAGGAACTCATAACACTAGAACCAGGCTGTGCCATGGTCCCTATTTTTACTGGAGAAATGTTGGAGGGTCTGGAGTTATGCAACCCACAAAGCAAGGAGATAAGTAACTAGACAACCTGAAGGCAGCCCTGAAGAGGGAAGTTTTTAACGGTTAATGTTTCATTGTGTTTTTATATATGTTGGGAGCCACTCAGAGTGTCTGGGGCAACCCCGTCAGATGAGCAGGGTATAATAAAATTATTGTTATATCGAATTATTATTATTATTATTATTATTATTATTAAATACGACATTTGTATCATGGATGTTTTAGCTGAGATTCCTGCATTGCAGGGGGTTGGACTAGATGACTCTCGGGTCCCTTCCAACTCTACAATTCTACTATTGTACGATTCTGTTTTCATCAGAGAAATGTTGGAGGGTATATAAGATCTCTCCTTAGGAGGAAAAGCTTCTGCAGTGTTTGGGGCTTTTTAGCTTAAAGTAAAGGTGTGTAAGGGGCGCTAGGATAGAAATTTATAAAATTCTGCATAGCAGTCGTAGAAGAAACTATAACTCGTAATCTTAGAAGTGGTGGACATCCAATGAAGGCGAATGTTGGAAGATTCAGGGCAGAGGAAACAAAGCAGCCGAGAGTTGCATTGTGCATGGCAGGGAGAGAGCGGGTGGAGAAAAGCCTTTCTCCCTCTCTCTAAGAGTGGAACTTGAAAGCTGAACGTTGGAAGAGTCAGGAGGGATAAAGAAAGAACTTCTTCATTCGGCACAACTATGGAACTCCCTGTCGCAGGAGGGGGCGAGGGCCAGCACCAACTGGGATGGCTTTAAAAGAGGAGGGGATAAACTCAGGTAGCAGAGGGCTATTGGTGGCTCGGCTTTGCCTCCACTGTTGGGGCAGCCGTGCTTCTGAATCCCAGTTGCTGCAAACCATGGGACGGGGGGAGTGGTCTCCTGTGCCCTGGATCCTGTTTGTGGGCTTCCCTTTGGGGCACTTGCTTGGCCACTGCGAGAGCCGGAGGCTGGGCGAGATGGACCATTGCGCTGATCCAGCAGGCAGGCTCTTCTCATGCTCTCGTGGAGCCTCCAAGCCCAGAGGCAGTCTATCTCTATCCCCAGGTTCTTAAGGGTATTTAGCCTGATCTGGCTGCCACTCCTTATTTTCTAGTCTTACAGACTAGAAGGAGCAAGGTGCATGTATTGCAGCCCACGAACAGCCTTCCGTCTAGGTCAGGGGTCAGCAACCTTTTTCAGCAGGGGGCCGGTCTGCCGTCCCTCAGACCATGTTGCGGGCTGGACTATATTTTTGGGGGGGAATGAACGAATTCCTATGCCCCACAAATAACCCAGAGATGCATTTTAAATAAAAGGACACATTCTACTCATGTAAAAACATGCTGATTCCCAGACCTTCCGCGAGCCGGGTTGAGAAGGCGATTGGGCCGCATCCGGCCCACGGGCCTTAGGTTGCCTACCCGCTTGGACTACTGCAACGCGCTCTACGTGGGGCTACCTTTGAAGGTGACCCAGAAACTGCAATTAATCCAGAATGCAGCAGCTAGACTGGTGACTGGGAGTGGCACCCGAGACCACATAACTTCTGAGAGATCTGCATTGGCTCCCAGTACGTTTCCAAGCTCAATTCAAAGTGTTGGTGCTGACCTTTAAAGCCCTAAACGGCCTTGGTCCTGTATACCTGAAGGAGCGTCTCCACCCCCATCGTTCAGCCCGGACACTGAGGTCCAGCACCAAGGGCCTTCTGGCGGTTCCCTCATTGCAAAAAGTAAGGTTACAGGGAACCAGGCAGAGGGCCTTCTCGGTAGTGGCACCCACCCTGTGGAACACTCTCCCTTCAGATGTGAAGGAAATAAGTGGCTATCCTATCTTTAAAAGACATCTGAAGGCAGCCCTGTTCAGGAAAGTTTTTTAATATTTAACGCTGTATTGTTTTTAATACTTGATTGGGAGCCTCCCAGAGTGGCTGGGGAAACTCAGCCAGATGGGCAGGGTATAAATAATAAATTAATTATTATTATTATTATTATTAACAATAGGTGCTCAGAGGAAGCTGGCAAGCAATGCCTGAAGGAAGCAGCTTCCATTTCTTCTTCTTTTTGGGCACAGATCCCTGATTTGGAGGGAGGGGGAAGCCTTCCTACTTGTTGCCAGAAGCCTGCCCCCCCCCTGCAGGTGGCATTTGGCAATAGGCTTCTCCTGGAAATGGAAGTTCCATTTAGCTGCCCTGATTAAGTCAACAGGTGAGAAACAGAGTCGGACTCTTACAAGAGCAGTTTTTGATTGTGCAAATGAATGCCACATCTAATAAATGCATTTTTAGGGCAGTGGGAAGAGGAAGAGAAATGAAATTGTCCGATTTTATTTTATTTTTTAAAAAATACTGCTTAATGGATCCCAACTACAAGAAAGAAGATTCCACCTCAACATGAGGAAGAACTTCCTGACAGTAAGAGCTGTTCGACAGTGGAATTTGCTGCCAAGGAGTGTGGTGGAGTCTCCTTCTTTGGAGGTCTTTAAGCAGAGGCTTGACAACCATATGTCAGGAGTGCTCTGATGGTGTTTCCTGCTTGGCAGGGGGTTGGACTCGATGGCCCTTGGGGTCTCTTCCAACTCTAGGATTCTATGAATGTCCTGTTCCTCACCACAGAACTTACCCACAACAGAGAAAGGCATGAGCAGATATCCAAGCAGGAGCCAACAGCCAGCACCATCCATTAAATGGACCATCCTTAATCTGGAATAACAACAACAACAAATCTTATTGATCATCATCATTTATTATTATTATTACATTTACACCCCACCTTCTCTCGCAGGAGCTCAAGGGGCTGTACAGATGGGCAGGGTATAAATGATAAAATTATTGTTATTATTATTACATTGTTCTCCTGCTCCCTGTTTTATTCTCGCAACGACCCGGTGAGCTGGGCCAGGCTGGGAGACTGTGGCTGGATGCTCACTGACTGGGGAGCTCTCCGATAGAAGTGAATGTGGTCACTCTCCCCAACCCCTTTGATTTCATCCTCATGCTAACCCCACGAGGTAGGCCAGATGGAGAGACAGTGATATCCCTCCCCAAGTTCCACATGGTGAGTTGGGGTTTTAAAAACTGGTCTCCCAGGTCCTGATCTAACTACTAGGCCACACTCCCCCCCCCAAGGCATGTCACTATGCCTGTTAGCGCACAGGGGAGTAGAGTCAGCAGAGGCCTAAGCTCAGCCTCTGCCTGCCTGCCTGCCGTCCTACCAAAAACCACTCTATGGGGTGACCCTCGCTGCCATCTTCTGCCTCTGTTTACCCTAAGCAGAACCCAGCAGGTACCTATCTCAGATCCACCTACCTCTGTGTTGCTTTTTGAGGTCCCTCCCTCTCTCTAAATATATCTCACATCCATTTCTCTATATAGCTGCCCAAGATCTATCTATCTAGAGTGGTATATAATTTAATAAATCATCATCATCATGCATTGCAGAGGGTTGGACTAGATGACCCTCAGGGTCTCCTCCAACTCTACAATTCTATTCTGCCTGTCTATTTCCCTCCCTATCTCTCCATCAATCGACTTATTTATCTAATCGCTCTCTCTCTCAATGTCTCTCTCTCTCTACCTAATCTACCAGCTAGCTAGCTAGTATCAGAGCTGATCACAGGAGCCAACTCCCAGAGCAGGCATAGGCAAACTCAGCCCTCCAGATGTCTTGGGACTACAACTCCCATCATCCCTAGCTAACAGGACCAGTGGTCAGGGATGATGGGAGTTGTAGTCCCAAAATATCTGGAGGGCCGAGTTGGCCTATGCCTGTCCTAGAGGCTGAGATCCCTTCACACACACACACACACACCAATGAAATATTTTCGGGGGCCTCGCCATTCACATGGTGTGTGTGGACCACATCATGTGAACGATTGTGTGGAGCAGGGCTTACCTGCTCCTCGGCCCCCAATATTTTATTTAAGTTGGCACCCCTGGGGCTGACTCAGGGCGCTACAATCCTGAGCTATGGTTCTGAAGGATGGCAAGCAACCTTTTCTCACCCAAAATGTTTTGATCCACCTTCCTTTTCTTAAAAAAAAAGGCTTGGATCATTCTGATTCCAGCAGCATCTGACAGCCTTTTTTTCTTTTCTGGAGAGGAATTGCGAAGAGGGAGAGGGAGCGAGAGACAGCAAGATGCGCGGTCTAGTGAGGAGGGGACCCTCCTTTCATGTCAAGGCAAGTTTTCCTCTCCAGCTGCAAATCCCCCCCCCCCCGATCACAGCGCCCTCCGCCGCGACTCCGCCTCACCTCCTGCGAGTTCAAAGCGCAGCGAGGCGGCGGCGGCGCTTGGCAAACGGGGCGCGTCTCCGAGCCCCCCCCCCCTGCCGAGAATTTGCTTTGAGGGCTTCTCAAAGGAGACAGCTCCCTCCCTGGGGGAATACGAGGTGCTTGTTGTGGGTTACAGGAGGCCACAGAATTGCGTGTGCGTGTGAACGCTTCTCCCTTGAGCTCGGAGGCCCAAGGCCCTCTGGACGCCACTTGCTGGGAATCGAATACATATTTTAAGACACTTTCTTTTATATTGTCGACTCCCCCTCCCATTTTCCGCGATGTTTTTGTTACCACCACCACCCTTTTGCTATTCCCTCTTTTTTAACATAGTCATAAGACAAAAACCTTTAATTCTTTCTGTTCCTCATCGTTCGAAACATTGGAATTGCAAGGTTGTTGCCGTGCCTGGGGGGGGACTTCCCTTTGGGGGCTTGTGGCTGGCCACTGTGGTGACAGGAGGCTGGGATATGACGCACCCCCTTGGGCCTGGCCCAGCTGAAGGGATCTCCCTAGTTTCTTGTGATTCCTAAGTGGAACCGGGAGCATCTCCACCCCCATCGTCCAGCCCAGAGACTGAGGTCCAGCTCTGAGGGCCTTCCAGTGGTTCCCTCCCTGCCAGAAGTGAGGCTACAGGGGACCAGGCAGAGGGCCTTCTCGGTGGTGGCGCCCACCCTGTGGAACACCCTCCTGTCAGATGTCAAAGAAATAAAGAACTTATCTGACTTTTAGAAGACATCTGAAGGCAGCCCCATGCAGGGAAATTTTTAATGTTTGGTGTTTTATTGTGTTTTTATATATACTGGAAGCCACCCAGAGTGGTTGGGGCCACCCAGTCAGATGGGTGGGGTTGTTGTTTAGTTGTTTCTGACTCTTCGTGACCCCCTGGACCAGAGCACGCCAAGCACTCCTGTCTTCCACTGCCTCCCGCAGTTTGGTCAAACTCATGCTGGTAGCTTCAAGAACACTGTCCAACCATCTCGTCCTCTGTCGTCCCCTTCTCCTTGTGCCCTCCATCTTTCCCAGCATCAGGGTCTTTTCCACGTAGTCTTCTCTTCTCATGAGGTGGCCAAAGTCTTGGAGCCTCAGCTTCACGATCTGTCCTTCCAGGGAGCACTCAGAATGGATTGGTTTGATCTTATTGCAGTCCATGGGACTCTCAAGAATCTCCACCAGCACCCAAATAATAAAATTATTATTAATTATTTTATTTATTATTATTATTATTATTATTATTATTATTATTATTATTATGGAAGGAGCGAGTCAGTGTGGTTAATGTGTCAGACAATGATCTGTGAGATACTGGGGTTCAAATCCTGCACTCAGTTTTGAAACTCACTGGGTGACCCAGGGGACCTGTCACAATCTCTCCGCCTGACCTACCTTGCAAGGTTGTTGTGGGGCTTCAGAGAGGAGGTGGAGAAAGAAGCATCTCTAGGAGCTCCTTGGAGGGAAAGGTGGGAGATAAAGGCAGGCCATAAAAGAGCCCCTCAGGGGAGAGACATTAAGCAGCGCCTTCCTCTTCGGGCCCCATCAACGCTAATTATTTGTGATGGAAAAGCGGAGCCTGTCTCCCTTGTCTCCAAGAAAGTCAGAATTTGCATTTCAATGGGGATTGGGAGGGGGCACCCAGGCGCACTGAGTGAGTGATAATGCAGCCCTTCCGCGTGTGGTTTTCCCCTGGGGAGGGAAGGGGTGGGATGGTCGGTGGTGAAATTCATTTCTTTCCTCCTCTCCCTGCAAGCGGCTTCCGAATCAAAGCCACGTCGCTCTCAGAGCCTGGAGAATCAATAATAGCAATCAACAGCAATTAAAAAAACAAAGGCTGGGCTATAGATCAGTGGCAGGACCAGAAATAGCCCCCCCCCCCAATTTTCTATGTGTGCCACTTGAAGATACGGCGGTTGAGGCTGCAGACAACCCAAAAGGTTGAAGGAACATTTAAAAGATGCCAGGCTCGCTCGGAGCACAGTTCCCTCCCCCTCCAAACAGTCCCGGGAACTGTAGTCTATCCTCTCGCCAAGCTACAATTCCCAGCACCCTTAACAAAGGACAGTTCACAGGATTCTTATTTTGGGGGGGGTGGGAGAGCGGGACTCACCTATTTATTTCATGAAATGTATAAACAAACAAACCTCAAAGCAGTTTACAACTTGAAAAATCATCAAGAAGAGAAATCAACAACAAAAATGATTTAATGAGGCTGGGGTATTGTTCAGTGTGGGGTTGCTGTTATTGATACTATCTTTATTTTAGTTCTCGCTACGATTTGTGTTCAAATTGCTCAATTTGGCTGTGTATTTTTTAATGATTTATTTATTGTTTATGTGCTTTTTCATGTAGTAAGCCACAATGAGCATGGCTTGAGCTATGGGAAGGCATCATACTACTAATACTTATTAATGCTAATACTACTAATAATTTTATGATTTATTCCCTGCCCATCTGACTGGGTTGCCCCAGCTAATAAACCATCAAACAATAAAAACTTCCCTATACAGGGCTGCCTTTTGGATGTGTTCTGAAAGTCAGGCAGTTGTTTATCTCCTTGACATCTGACTGGAGGGCATTCCACAGGGAGGGCGCTACTACCGAGAAGGCCCTCTTGCCTGGTTCCCTCGGAGCTGGACCTCCGTGTCCAGGATGAGTGATGGGGGTGGAGACGCTCCTTCAGGCCTACGGGGCTGAGGCCGTTTGGGGCTTTAAAGGTCAGCAGCAACACTCTGCTGGTTTCCCATTGGGGCACGTGCTTGGCCACTGTGTGAGAGCAGGATACTGGACTAGATGCTGGGCCACTGGCCTGATCCTGCTGCCATGTTGTTCTGCTGTTCTTTCCCTCCTTTTGCACAAGGCAGAAATTGAGATGGTTCCCTTTAAGCATGACTGCTGTGGAAATATTTCCAATCGCCTGTCCCAATAGAGGGCTTGCCGGTGAACTGACTTCCTCCCATATTGCTTAGGGGGAAGCGGGAGGTTTTTATTCCAAGCCAGCCACAAAATAAGATGAGTCATTGAAAGGGGAAGGTGGGAGACATACAGACAACGGTGCTTTCAGGCTTTGCTCCCTTTGGAAAAGAGAGGCTAGGAAGCGGCAAGGCTAGAGAGGAGGACTGGCAAACCTGCAGCCTTCTGGATGTTGGTTGGACTCGAACCCACAGCAGCCCGGCTGGCCAATGGTCAGGGGTGGCAAAATTTGGAGGCTTGTCCCTGATCTAAGAGGTAGCACCTCCCTCCTCCATGGGCTAATGTTCTGACCTGGCATGAGGCGGTTTCCTATGTTCCTGCTTACAGCAGCCGTTTATTCAAATCCATGAGGACTAGCACCTTATTTTGTCTTTAGGGGAGCCGAGTGGTGGAGAAAGCTGCTTTCGGTCCAGGCCCCAACACCCCCAAAGGTCAGTCTGGGAGGGACTCCTGTCCGAAACCTTGGAGAGCTGCTGCCAGCCTGTGTAGACAGTACTGAGCCAGATGGGCTTAGTGGACTGACCCTGCATCAGCACAAGAGTTCCTGGCAATGAGAAGGCAGCAGAGAGAGGAAACAAGAATTAGCCATGAATCCTGCATTGCAGGGGGTTGGACTAGATGACCCTGGGGTGCCTTCCAACTCGACAGTTCCATGATTCCTCCGTTCAGATCCCTCAAATGGCTTGTTCCTCTCCTCCTCCTCCTTTTTTCCTCCTATGCTTGAGCCGGCCATTCCAGGAGCATCTGCCCAGCTTCGCGCAGAGCAAATTAAGCCACTCAGCCCTCCCTCCGCTGCCCATCCCTGGAAGACTCTCAGCCTGGCAAAGAGCAGCTAAGTCCTTCCCCGAGCAGTTTCTGCTGTGCGTCCCTGAACACAAAGGGAAGGGGAGGGTGCCCAGTGCCTTATTAATCACGAAGACAGCCAGGGAGTCTTTTAAAACAGACACGTTGGAGGGGTCTCTTGTCTTGATAAATGCAGCGAGGCGTCCGCTGCTCTCCAGAGAGGTGGCAATATCAGGCATTTGCAGCTGGCTGCGGGAGAGGGGGGCAACACACACAGACAGTGTTGCGTTTTCAAAGGAAGCCCCCTGCCCTGCCCCCCTCTTGGCCAACCCCAGTGGCCCTCTTTGGGAGACGAGCCCACTTTCAAAGAAGCATAGAATTTTGGTGTTGGAAAGGGACCCCCAAGAGTCATCTAGTCCAGCCTCTCCAGCTTGTCATCAACCTTCTTAAATTGTGGTGCCCAGAACTGGACACAGGATTCCTGGTGTGGTCTGACCAGGGCAGAATAGGGTGGCATGATTACTTCCCTTGATCTGGACACTAGACATCTCCGGATGCAGCCTAGAAGTGCATTAGCTTTTTTTGTTGCTGCATCCTTGCAAGGTGTCGACTTGGGAAATCTTTTCTGAGGCCTCAATATTTTCCTCCAGCAAAATGTTTTCCCTCTCTATTTCTTCCTGGGTTGTTGCTGTTTTACAGCTCCAAACACCACAGAGAAGCTGACCTTAGGGATAACTCAGCAGAGCATGAGACTCTTAATCTCAACATCACGAGTTTGAGCCTAGCATTGGGCAAAAGATTCCTGCATTGCAGGGGGTTGGACTAGATGACCCTCGAGGTCCCTTTCAACTTACAATTCTTTGGTTCTGTGGATCCTTCATGATTTTGGTGGGTGCATTGCACAGGTTTTGCCACAGATTTTTGATCTCGTGGGTGCCTTGATTCCGCCCCCTTCATTCACAGTTTGCCCACTAAAAATACTGAGAAAAACAGTGGGAGGGGAGGAATTATATTGACAAAATTGTAAACATGTATCCTGTTTTGCTGGGGCCAGTAGGGAAAGGATTAGAAAGTACCTGATCAGGACCTGGGAGAGCTCCCAGGTCTGCGGCTGATCAGGACCCCGGACAGCTCCCAGTGGGCTTTGCTCTCTGAGCTTGCGGAGATGTTGTCTCAGCAAAGGCTTCGTCATCTGAGGTCTTGAAAGCGCTGGCAGGGCATGACCTTCCAGTGACTCTGCCCTCTCGGGAGAGCTGCTTGCAATATTTATCTTCTCTTGTAGTTGCATGTGCTAGCACACAGAGCTGATACGCAGCGGCAGAAGTTAACTTGAGTTGTTAAGCTGGAATGTAAGAAGGGGTTTAAGAAGGATGTTGACAACCTGGAAAGTGTGCCGAAGCAGGCAACCAAGATGGTGAAAGGATCTGGAAGCAGAGTCTTATGAGGGATAGCTGAAGAAGCTGGGGATGTTTCGCTTGGAGAAGAGGAGGCTGAGAGGCGATACAAGAGCCATCTTCAAATACGTGAGGGGCTGTCACATGGAGGATGGAGCGATATTCTTTTCTGCTGCTTCTAGGAGGGGGGAATCCAAACTAATGGATTCGAATGGCAAGAAAGGGGATTCCGACTAATCATTAGGGCACTGTTTCCCAGAGTGGGCAATACCACCCCCTGGGGGGCACTGGAATGATCTAGGGGGCAGTAGTAGCCTCAGGTGCAATTGAGGGATGTTGAATAAAATAAGGGGATGGTGGAAGCGTAAAGAAAGAAGAAAATTTTGAAAAACACGTTTCATCTGTTGTACAATGAATAAGGTGTCTTATTTACAACAACGTATTTCTTTATGATGTTGTAGGTAGAAATATAAATATACAGAAGAACACATATTTGTCCCTGCATCTTTCTGTTCGTATGTTTAAAGAAGGTAGATTTCCAGGGGGGCACTGAGTATTTTTTTTTCCTGAAAAGGGGGCGATAGGTCAAATAATTTTGGGAATTAGAGAGAACTTTTGGATGGAAATAGATATTTGACAGTGGAGCAGACCGACTTCCTCAGAAGATGGTGGACTGTCCTTCTTTGGAGGTTTTCAAGCAGAGGTTGGGTGGCCATCTGTCATGGATTCCTTAGCTGTGATTTCTGCATTTCAGGGGGTTCGATTCCAGAGGTTGATAGACCTCTCCTGTATGAATTTGTCTAAATTTGTATGAATTTGTTGGTGGCCCTCAAACCCCATGTGGGAGTGAGTTCCATGGTTTAACTATGGAACTATGTTTTCTTGCGACCCTCTGGTTGGTTCGGATGCAGTTCTTTGGCACCAATAAATCTGATTTTACCAGGGACCAACCAGCAGGTTACATAAGAGTGAGGAAGTTTTTGGATTCTCAAGGACTTGTCACCAGGCTGGATGGGGCAGGGCAAAGCTGGCTTGATGTTGAAGAGGTGGAAGTGGGGGTTTATTGGGCTGTTCTTGTTTTTATTCTGGTTATGTATTTTGTGTTTTTATATAGTGATTTTATGTTGTGAGCCACCCTGAGCGTATAGGGTGGAATAATAATAATAATTTAGACTGAAGATGGAGGAGACCAGTGCAATAGGCAACTCTCCATCCCATCCTCAGTCTATGCACATAGGCACTCAGCACACAATGGATACTGAACATGCACAGACTTCATAGAGCTGTTTTGGGGTCCTCCCCTCTGCTTCTTCTCTAGAGCTTTATCCTAAATATTTTTGTGCTTCCACAAATATCAAGGCTCCCTCAAGCCTCCTGCACTTCACGGGGTTGGTCTTGATGACCCTTGGGGTCCCTTCCAGCCCTGCAGTTCTCTGTTTCCATGATAAGCCTCCACATCCTTTCCTCTTAGGGAATTGATCTCTTCTGGGAGTTTTTCAGGTAACACCTAGGACTTCTGCAGAATCAAGAGAGACTCCTAATGTTGGGTAATTCTGAACTCCAGGGAGAAATCGGGGAAGAATTTCAGTATTTTCTTTGCACAGAAAGCCAAGCTAAGACAGGCAGGGTGTGCCACAGGGAGATCTTGTCAAATGTCTCTCTGAGACAGGAAAGTGGGGGTGGGGTGGGGGAGAGGTCCCCTAAACACGCACACCCCCAGACCCACCACTGAGAGTGACGTGTCCCTTTCTGCGACATCCATTAGCTCTCCATTTAGGGAGGAAAAACTGAAAGCGCGATTAAAATAAAACCTCCTCTCTTGCCTGTTTTCCCTCGACACACACGATCTCAGCAGCTTGTCAAAAATTGTCACTTTTACGGAGGGGGGGGGGGAGGAAAAGAGGCCAGAATGCGTGATGCTCTGCCCGCCTTGCAGAGCGGGCCAGATCCCGACTTGCCGCGTGGATTTTTCGCAATTAGAGAGGTGCTCATGGGATGCTGTTTGGCACCAGGCGCATAAAGGCTTTCCCTCTATTTGTGCTCTTGCTCCAGCACACCCCCCCTTTGCCCCCCCCATCCCGAGGAAAGGATTTGCCATTTTGGCATGTTTTTGGCACAAAATCACATTGAAAAGCCAGATTAGCCTTTGGGCTAGGTCAGAAAGAGCATATCCATTAGATAAAAAATGATGATAGCGCATGCCCATGCTTTAGCAAAATTGACAAGAGGGGAGATCACACACACACACACACACACACACACCACCCTCACATCTGCTACAGCTTGAATAATTCATAGCACTCATGAATATGCCAATCTGGTGATTGGTGATTAGGTTCACATAAAATGCAATTTAAATCTTGGCAGGATACCGGATATATCCCCCTCCCCTTCTCTCCAGACCCTATGCTTTGCTGCAACTTCCCTTCTCTTTGTGGAGCAGTTGCAGAGCCCTTTCGACCGAGATTCGCACCAGGGTCCAGAGAATGCTGGGGGGGGGGGGGAATGACACAACCATAAGAAGCACCTGCAGGATGGGGCCAGTGCCCCCACCTAGACCAGCATCTTATTCTTGTGGCGTCCCAGACGCCCCAATTGAGAAACCCACAAGCAGGAGCTGAGCACTAGAGGACTCTCTCCCAGGGTTAGAAATTCAGATGTGTAAGCCAGGCGCCAACTGGCTCATTAAACCGAGGTTGCATCACCAAAACAGAATGTCTAGTTGCCATTTTGAGACAAGACGCCTCTAAAAGTCTTATTTTTCAAAGGATGGACTGACTGTGATTGACTCTCAGTTAAACATCTGGCCAGTGCAGATGACAACCTTGAGGTTGGATAAGAGATTTGGGAACTTAAAGGCCCAAGATTAGAACCTGTTTGGCCTAGTGGTTAGCGGCAGGGGTCAGCAAACTTTTTCAGCAGGGGGCCGGTCCACTGTCCCTCAGACCTTGTCAGGGGCCGGACTATATTTTGGAAAGGGGAAAAAAAGAACAAATTCCTATGCCCCACAAATAACCCAGAGATGCATTTTAAATAAAAGGACACATTCTACTCATGTAAAAACACGCTGATTCCAGGACCATCCACGGGCCGGATTTAGAAGGCGATTGGGCCACATCCGACCCCCGGACCTTAGTTTGCCTACCCATGCTCTAACCACTGACCTGCTGGCCTCACCACACCCACACCCCACCCCGCAAATATGCAGCCAGCCACAATTTTGCATCCGAACCTAGATTCATTTTTGGATCCCCTGTTTCTTTTGATGATATTTACATTTTTGGCTCGGACGGTTGCCATGTGCTACCTTTCCTCGCCTCGATTCCAAAATGCCAAACTTGTCCCCTCCCCCCAAAAGGCAGATGGTCCAAATTCACACCATATTGAAGGGAAATTGAGAAGCAGAAAAGTTACACCCACTCTGCAGAGAAGGAGAGAGAGGGGGGCGGGGGGAGAGATTCTGGCTCAGCTGGGAATTTCAGGCCGGCCCAATGAGACAATTCTTATTATCGCAGGGCCAATGGACCATTTCGTTTATTTGTTGATATTTATTGCACTGATATTTATTGCTAGTTGACCAAGGGGTCATCTAGCCCAACCCGCTGCAAATCAGGAATCGCAGCTGAAGAAATCACAGCTATTCTCCAAGGCTCACGCGACTCTCCATTTAACAGTGAGATAGGTTAGACCAGCCTTTCTCAACCTGTGGGTCCCCAGATGTTGTTGAACTACAACTCCCATCACCCCTAGCTAGGAAGGCCAGAGCTCAGGGATGATGGGAGTTGTAGTCCAACAACATCTGGGGACCCACAGGTTGAGAACCGCTGGTTAGCCTGAGAGAGGCAGTGCCTGGCCCCCACCCAGTGAGTGTCCTGGCCCCGTGGGGATTCAGACACTGGTCTCTCCGAGGTCCTGACCAGTCTTCCTCAACCTCAGCCCTCCAGATGTTTTTGGCCTACAGCTCCCATGATCCCTAGCTAGCAGGACCAGTGGTCAGGGATGATGGGAATTGTAGTCTCAAAACATCTGGAGGGCCGAGGTTGAGGAAGTCTGCTCTATCCCATGGGTACCCTAGGTTAGAGCATTGTCTCTGCATGCAAAAGGGCCCAGTTTCATTCCCCACCAGATCTGTCTTAGGGCCAGAGACAGATCCCTTGCCTGAAAACCTCAGAGTGCTGCTGCCAGTCAGTGTCTAAGCTAATTGGACCAGTGATGTGACCAATAAGGCTCCTTCCTCCAACGAGCTCAAGGTGGTGTACCTGCAGTCCCCACAACAACCCTGTGAGGTAGGTTAGGCTGAGACTCACAGATGCTTTAGTTGAGATTCCTGCATTGCAGGGGGTTGGACTAGATGAACCTTGGGGGTCCCAACTCTATGATTCTTTGGTTCTATGGGAGGCAGGGACTGGTCCAAAGCCACCACCCAGTGAGCTTCATGGCAGAGTGGGGAGATTTGAACCCTGGTCTCTCCCAAGTCCTAGTCTAATGCTCTAACCCAGGCATCCCCAACCTTCAGCCCTCCAAATGTTTTGGACTACAATTCCCATCATCCCTGACCACTGGTCCTGTTAGCTAGGGAGCATGGGAGTTGTAGGCCAAAACATATAGAGGGCCACAGGTTGGGATTGCTCTAACCACTATGCTACACTGGTAGGTGCCTTCACTGCTTTGTTTTCAGTGCCTGATAGAAACTTTTTTTCCTTTAGCAAGGATACTCAGGCAAGTACACCTGACATGCCTTTTAAAAGATAGCTTTATTCTGTTCAGTATATGTGTGTGTGTGTGTGTGTGTGTGTGTATAAATAAATTCTGGCTACTTTTTTGGGTGAAGCTAACTTGTATTTAATATCTCGTTTTTATTGGTCATTTCAATGTATATTTTATGTAAATCACCTGGAGGTTTTGACAAGCGATTCTCTCTCTCTCTCTCTCTCTCTGTATTTAATGTGCTTATACCCTGCCTTTCTCTGAAGTTGGGATTCAAGGCAGCTTCCAACACTTAGAAACATCATTACAAACTTCAAATTAATAAAAGGAAACTGCTTTCCTTCCCTGGAGGATTTTAAGCAGAGTTTGGGTGGTCATCTGCCATGAATGCTTTAGTTGAGGACCCTGCATTGCAGGGGGTTGGACTAGATGACCCCAGGGGTCCCTTCCAACTCTACCATTCTATGATTCGTTGATTCTATGAAAGCAATAGTTAAAAGACATCAGGGCACATTTAGAACCAACAATTAAAATCCAGTTCGTCCTCGCAGCAGCTGAATGGTCAGCATTGCCTGGACCTTAGTGTTCCTAGAATCCTATCATAAAGCTGGAAGGGACCCCCAGAGGTCATCCAGCCCAACCCCCTGCAATACAGGAATCACAGCTAAAAGTTTCCGAAGGCTTGTCTGAACAGGGAGGTCTTAGCCTTGTGGCGGAGTCTCTTGGGAGTGAATCCCCATGAGAAGTCACAGAAGACAGATAGAGATTATTGGCATCTGCCTGTCTCAAGAGACAGGAGTGAAGTCAAAGCACTGTATTTGCAGCACTGAAATGGCCTCCCCACGGTGCAAATCTGGGCAAAGTGTCTGGAGGTCCTGGGCTGCCCAGAGGTCAAGATCCCCCTTCCGGCCTCACTGAGGGGGTCGGAAGGAAAGCAGAGCAAGACGTTTGGCACCAGCTTGGCTGCAGGAGTTGCCAGAAGGCGCCATCCAACTGCCTTAGGGACTCCACTCCAGATTTGTGTAGGGTTCACTCCTGAGCGAAAAGTTGGGGCGCGGAAGTTGCATTTTGCCAAAAAGAAAAGATGAGTGTTTTAAGGGGCTTACTCCCAGGTAAACGGGGACATGATTGCTGTCTTGCAGAATCCATTGAGGGAGAGCTTGTTTCATAAAGCTCTGAATCTCGGTCACTGGAGTGGATTGGCATAAGGCAGGGAGGGAGGGAACCACTAGACAACATTCCATTGATGAATTGTCACAATTAGCCAATGAACACTTTGATTGCAAATTAAAGAGAGTTCCAAAGTTAATTGCCGCTGGCCATCTGGACGTTTTCCCCCTGGCACATCCGACCGGCTGAATTAGTGCAAAGATTTCACCCCATCGCCGGTTATCAAGCCTTGGGCTCCAATTATACGTCGACTCCAGAGATCTCAAAGACTCCCCACAACCTGCCCAGGGACCCACCAGTGACCCATAGGCAGAACTCTTTGGAAAACCCTCCGAATGGAAAACCACCGCCTTATGTACAAATCAGCCTACTAGAGAGGCAGCGTGGTGTAGTGGCTAGAGGGTTGGATTAGGACCTGGGAGAGACCCGGGTTTGAATCCCCGACTTGGCCATGAAGCTGGCTGGGTGTGACGTTGGGTGGGGGCAGTTGCTGCCTATCTTGGCTTAACCTACCTCGCAAGGTTGTTGTGGGAACTAAGAGAGGAGCAGTGGTGAGCTATCTATGCCACCTTGAGCCCTTTGGGGGACAAAAGTGGGATTTGACCTCAAGAAATAAGTAGATGTCTCTGTCAGCAGAGCATGGAACTCTTAATCTCAAGGTTGTGGGTTTAAGCCCCACATTGGACAAAAGACTTCTGCATTGCAGGGGGTTGGACTGGATGACCCTCATGGACCCTTCCAACTCTATAATTCTATGAAATAAAATGTTCTCTGAGGGATATAAAGGCCCAGCTCAGCAAAGGCCTGAAAGAATCCATGAGGAGCTGTCCCAGGTGCTGAACAGTTTTGGAGCTTGTCCTGCCTTGAAACCCTGTACTTTTTGTAGACCACATTTATATCCCACAATTTTCTCTGTGGATCTCAGAATCATAGAATGGTAGAGCTGGAAGGGACCCCAAGGGTCATCTAGTCCAACCCCCCACAATTTAAGAAGGGTACTGACAAACAGGAAGAGGAGATCAGCCAAAATGATCAAGGCTGCTGATGGATGTAATGTCTTCCATTAATCTGTCCAGCATTTTATTACACTTTTAAAAAATAATATCAGCCTTCATCTAAGCTACACAGGTCCCTCCCCTGTTTTTATCCGTAAAACTGTGAAGTAGTTTCGGCTGCGCAAGGCTGCGTGAGCTTCAGGGCTGCCTGGAGGTTGGAACAGGAGACCTGGTCCAGCAATCTAACCACAACACACCAGATCTCATATCCTGCAGCAGGGAGTTCCACAGACTAACAGAGTGAAAGGGGGGGGAGCACTGTGCTTTTGCAAACATGAAACCTGACGGCCACAAAAAGTAAGACGAAAAGCATATTTAAAAATTTCAAACAGCGGAAAGGCAGCCCTGATTGCTGCAAAAACCCCATTTTGCAACCGTGATTCACATCGAACCAAAGACAGAGGCTTCAGTCTCCTCAGCATGCTTACTAGGGAGCACATCCCACAGAGCTCAGTCAAAGTTACTTCTGCGTAGGCAGCTGAGATAAAACTGCAACATAAACCCAGCTGATCTCAATGAGCTGGGATCAGAACAGCAATTTCTTGCGAGCAACATAGATATTACATAACACTTTACCCTGAAGCCTTAATTAGAAAGCTCAGCTCTGCAGCCATTTCCCAACTCAGGTCTTGCAGTGCAACCACCGGAGACATGTTCCTCTGGGCATGTGCAGAGGACAGTTCCCTTTGCACTGGCTTGGCCCCACATCTTTCTTGTACACTGTGGAATAAGGGTGTTCAGGGGACCCTTTTCCACCAGCACCGGAATCCTTCGTCCGTGAGGTTTTGAGAGTGGCTGCTTTCAACAAAGGCAATCTGTAGGTCCCTGGAAACCCCTGCAGCCTGAAACCTCTGGCTAGGACTGGGGAGAAGAGTGAGATTTAAGAAATAAGAAAGCAAATGAACAGAAGATTAGAAGAGCCTTCTGGATCAGGGCAAAAGCGGCCAAGCTTTGCAGTATCCTGTTGTCACAGTGACCCATAAGAACCTGGGAATCTAGACAGGCTGCCTCTGGACTGGGAGGTTCCTTAAGATCATCATCATCATCATCCAAGATTCTTAATCTCAGGGTCATGAGTTCAAGTCCCATATAGGGCAAAATATTCCTGCATTGCAGGGGGTTGGACTAAATGGCTCTTGGGGTCCCTTCCGACGCTACAATTCCATGGTTCCAAGGCTTTCAGAGCCTGCCTGCTGGATAAGGCCACTGGCCCACCTAGTCCAGCCTCCTCTTCTCGAAGAGGCCAACCAGATGCCTCTTCTGGGAAATCCTCAAGCACAAGAGCTGCTCTCCCCTCCTGCAGCTTCCAGCAACTGGTGTTCAGAAGCATTGCTTCCTCTGGCCCTGGAGGCAGAGCAGAGCCATTGTGTCTGGCAGCCAGCCTTAGCCTTCTCTTCCATGAATGCACCTAATCCGCTTTTAAAGTCATCCTAGTTGGCAGCTGCCTCTACCTCCTGTGGGAGGGAGTTCCATAGATGAACTCTGCAATTGCACGAAGAAGTCCTTCCCTTCCACCTTTCTTCCAAGAAGTCCTTTCTTCCAAGTTCACAGTGTCCGTTTCAATGGGTCTACTCTCCATGGGGCAAAGAGTAGGTTTAAACGCCTTTATCCTCCTGGTTTTATTTCTTCCACAAAACTCATATACCACTTGTAATGCAATAAAATAATATGCAAGGGCTGCTCCATGGAAGAGGGAGCGAGCTTGGTTTCCCCTGCTCCTGAGGGTGGGACTCGAACCCGTGGCTTCAAGTTACAAGAAAGGAGATTCCAACTAAACATCAGGAAGAACTTTCTAGAGCTGTTTGACAGTGGAAGGGACTCCTTCCGAAGGTGGTGGACTCTCCTTCCTTGGAGGTTTTTAAGCAGAGGTTGGGTGGCCATCTGCCATGGATAATTCAGCTGAGATTCCTGCCTTGCAGGGGGTTGGACTAGATGACCCTTGGGTCCCTTCCAACTCCGCAATTCTATGGGTCTAGGAAATACTCCACTTTCCCCTCTCCCATATCAGGGAATGGTTGGCATTTGCAGGGAAGATAATGGATGATAAGGATAGTCCACCCACCAGGTGCTTTTTCCTGACTGCTCCCCCCACAGTGCCCTCTCCCCTCTTGGGATCTGTGAAACATACAAGGACCCCAACACCAAGTTCAGGTCATTGGATCCATGCTTACGGTATCACTTACACTGACCAGCAGCAGCTCTCCAGAATTTTGGGTGGGGGTCTCCCACATTCCTCCTTGGGGATGGAACCTGGGACCTCGGCATACACGGAGGCTAGTCTCGCATGCTTGTGAACAAAGGGCTGATTTAATGGGAACTTATGGACTTGCTTTATACCAAGTCCATCTAGCCCAATATCGTCTGCACTGACTGGCAGCAGCTCTTTGGGGCTTCCGGCAAGGAACTTCTTCTCCAGCTCCACCCATGAGCTGTGGTCGTCCTTTCCTTCTCATCAAAGTATGACCCCAGTCCTCCTGATTCAGAACGAACAGGAAGCTGCCTTATTCTGAGCCAGACCGCTGGGTCCATCTAGCTAAATATCGTCAGCACAGACTGGCAGCAGCTCTCTAGCGTTTCAGGCAGTGGGTCTTGTGGTCTCACCTAGATGACCCAACCCGCTGGGCTGCTGTCCTTTCCTTTTAAAAAACAAAGCAAATTTCCAGTAGAACCATAAAATTGTAGAGTTGGGATCTTTTGCCCAAGGCGGGGCGAACCCATGACCCCGAGGTTTTGAATCTCATGCTCTGCCAACTCTTTGTGGGTCTGCATACAGGGGCTAAAGGAAGCTGGGGGGGGGGGGAGAGAGACTCTCCCAGGTGCCAGACCCTTCCCAGCCCTATCTAGAAGTCCGGGTGCATCTGAACCTTCTGCCAACCTCCCACTGAACAACAAAGCCATCTATCTCCACACATAGCTCACCCGTCATGCTGCATTTCGGATCAGCAGCTCATGAGTCGCAAGCACGATCTCCTGTTATCGCTGCTGCTGCTGCTGCTTATATTATTATTATTGCTATTACTACTACTACCGTGGTCATCTTCATCTCTTCCACGCCAGCCTCTCCTCGCCCCTTTCCCAGACCTGTTGGTCCCCTTCTGCACAGCCCCCTGGAAACAAGGCACCCCCCTCTTTCTCCCTGTTCACACAACACCCAGATGTCAGCAGGTTTTCACCCCTGTGCAATTCCTCTCCTCCCTTTCTCACAAGCGTAAAGCTGTATTATTCAAGAGCTTACCCATCTCATTATCACACAACTCCTTCCTTCACACTTCGCCTTTCCCTGGGTTTAGATTCCCAAAGGATGTTGGTGTGTGTGTGTGTGTGTTTTAAAAACAGACCTGCTCTCTGGCAACCCCTTCTTCTGCCAAGTGTTCCCTTTTTCTTTCATTTAGCTTGTTCTTACACTTACACACCAACACACTTTAAACGGGAAGGGCTCCACCGCCCTCCCTTTTCCTTCCCATTCACCAGAGCTAACACCATGCCAAGCCCTGAACTCCCCAAATTCTCTCTAATTCTTTCCCTGCCTTTCTTTGGATTAGCTTATTCCCCCCCCTACACCCCTCAAAATAAGTCCCTTTTCACTCCGTGCTGGAGACAACACACAGAGGGAAAAGGCAGCCTACATTTCCAAACACTTCTATCCTCTTAGCGGATTGCAACAAAAAGAGAGAGAGAGAGGACTCGTTTGCTTAGGGGACTGCAAATTTTTGCAGCTGGTCAGTTTCCAGGTTCTTGAAGTGGACAAGCAGGAATCTCCCTCCCCTCCCTCCCCCCAAAAGAAACAGGGAGGACTCCTTCGCCCAAGGATCTCCCATATTCCCTCTCAGATCGCAAAAAAAGGGAAAAAATGGTTCATTTCCTTCGGGGACTGGCAGATTTTGGAGATTTGCAGCTGGCCGGTTTCCCCCCAAATCAAATGGAAACAAACGCTTCTCCCCAGAAGCTCCCCAAAGGGGCGAGTTATTACACACAGAGAGAGACTCCCCCGTACACACACTTTCTCTGCCATCAGTGCCCCCTCCCCATCCTTCAACCCCCGAGCGATCCTGCCCCCAAGTGAAATGAAATGACATCCCTGCAGGAAAAGAGACAGAGGTCTCCAGGACAGAATCAGAGAATAACGTGTTTTAAATTCAGCTGATCCTAATATTTGCAAAACAAGATTTTCAATGAAGTTAGGGCTGGTTTTTGGGGAGGGGTTGGGTGCTATTTTTAAAAAATGCAAACAAACAAACAAACAAACACGCCCCTACCTGACTCTCTCACTCCTGTGCCTCCTTTTTTTTTCAGAGTCTGCAGGAATGCATCGCAGCGAAAGAGGAGACTTCTCCCTCGCCCTCTCTCGCTTCTCCGAGCAGCGGCGGAGGAGGCGACGGTGCCACCGGCTTCCGAGGCGGAGGGCGATTTTTCAAAGGTGGGGTGTGCGGGGTGGGAGATGGACCCACTCAGAGGGGGCTGAGCCCCACCAGCAGCATCCCCTGCAAAGGAGAGGATGGAGGGGGGAGGAGGAGAGGGGCAGGGTGGGTGAGTGGGTTTGTAGAAGGGGGGTTCCCTACAGCCAATCCTCGCTTCAGCTCTGGAAACAAAGGGGGCAGGCAGCCCAGATCAGCCTGGGGGGAAACTGCAGAGAGGCTGGTGTCGAAGGGACCCTTGCGTGGCGCCCCGCTGGTTCTCCATGGGGGGGGGGGTGATGGTTGTGGGGTGGGGGTCTCGCCTCTCCCCTCTCGCCTCCTCGACCTGCCTGGGCTCCCGCTCTCTCTCTCTCTCTTCCACCTGCACGCCCAGTTAGAGAGGAATAGCAGCTGCTGGTGGGACTGATGGTAATGCAAGGCAGAACTGGGAAAGCGGGGGGGGGGGGGGATGAAGAAAGAGAGTATCAGGTGCGCATGCGCTTGGGTTCCTATAAAGACTCTCTCTCTCTCTCTCTCTCTCTCTCTCTCTCTCTCTCTCTCTCTCTCACACACACACACACACACACACATTCTCTATCTCTCTTACAATTACACTTACACTTTTTCCAGCTATCAAAGCACCGAAGGGCAGCTCTCGGGCATGCAACTTTTGCAAAACAAATATGAAATAAGTTCGTGGGGGTTTGGAGAGAGGTTTGCAGGAGTTGCTTGCCTGCCCAGATCTGGGTGTATTGATTTTTTATTAGGGTTAGGCTTGCCATAAACAGCCTCGATACGATTCTGCAGTGGGGAGTTTTTAAAACAACAACAACAACATAAGAAACGATGAAAGGCAATTCAGTATTTGGGGAAAAAAAATTGAAAACACTTCCACTCCTATCTTTCTATATAGCATATAGGTAACGATTGCATAGGTGAAAAGGGTATTTCAAAGGGTATTGACTTGCATGTCTTGCTGAAAAAGGGAGAGAGAATGGAATAGACACCCGAAAGCACAATGGGGTCACAGCCAGTGCAGGGGTGACAACTTGAATAAAACGTTGCGGGAGGCCAGGTAAGCCCCGCCCTGCATAATCGATCACATGACTCAGTGCGCACACACCATTTGAAAGGCAAAGCCCATTCACTTTGGGGGACCCCTCAACTATTTTCTTTAGGGGCAAAGGGACCTCAGCCCCAAGGAGTTTGGCTCTGATGAGCCAGTGTTAGCCCAGCTTAGGGTGGACCCACTGAGATCCCTGCATTGCAGGGGTTGGGCTAGATGACCACTGGGGTCCCTTCCAACTCTACAGTTCTATGGTTCTTTTAAAACAGGGAAAATTGACTCGCTTGGGGCCATTAATTTCAATGGGCCCGCTCTGCTTTTGTTGGTTACAACTTACAGTTTTAACTAGGAGGGAGGGCAGCAGTTAATTTCTGTGGGGAGTTCTCATTAAGGAGGTGCAAGGTCTAGGTCAGGGGTCAGCAAACTTTTTCAGCCGTGGGCTGGTCCACCGTCCCTCAGACCTTGGGGGGGGGCGGACTATATGGGGGGGGGTGAACGAATTCCTATGCCCCGCAAATAACCCAGAGATGCATTTTAAATAAAAGGACACATTCTACTCATGTAAAAACATGTCCGCGGGCCGGATTGAGAAGGCGGGCCTTAGGTCGCCCACCCCTGGTCTAGGTGAACGTTCTCCAATAGATCAAGCTCTCTCACTGAAGAGAGGTTTGGGGGCAAAAAGACCAGAATAGCAACTCTGCCTTCCCGGGAACTGATGGGGTGGAATGATGGGGCGGCCGTCTGTCATGGATGCTTTCCTTGAGATTCCTGCTTTGCAGAGGCTGCGCTAGATGGCCCTCTGTTTAGTATACTATAATTCTACTTCTATTCAGAGTTGGCCCATTGGAATTAACTAAGCCAATGAAGTCAAAAGTCTGTGGATATCAGTGGGCCTGTTCTAAGTGGTAATTAGATGGCTGCAACATTTAAGGGCAACACTGTTACGCAAGCCCTTAGCTTGAGATCAGTCGAGTTTCCTGCATTGTAGGGGGTTGGACTAGATGACCCTCAGGTTCCCTTCCAACTGCTGGTTCTATTACTTGCCTCATATGTGCCTGTTTGGCTACGTGCATCTGCACGCCTTGCACTTTTACAAAATGGCACATGATATTTGTTCTGCTTTGGTGAGGAGCAGACATTTCAGCCTGGTGTGCCCATCCTTTGGAACTCCCTGCTGCTTGATATCCAGAAGGCATCTTTGCTTCTTTGTAGCTTTAGACCCCTGCTGAAAACTTTTCTGGGTCTATAAATTAGCTACCTACATTTGTTTTAAATGTTCCTCTGTAATGACAATTAAAATTGAAAGGGGTGATTTTGACAGTTCAGAAGAAAAATCTGAGAGGACACCTTGAGGAATCAGTTCCCCAGGGGCGAGCAGGTGGGCGGGAAGGCAAACACCCTGAGAAGCTGGAAGAGGAGGGGGTTGCTGGGTGACAGGATATAGGATATAGGCACCCTCTTCCTTCCCCTGCCAACGACCCTCAGCCACCAGCTTGCACAGAAAGAGCACTTTTTCTCTCGCCCTACAAAGCTGGGTGTGGAATAATGGAGAAAGGGGAGCCTTCTTCCTTGCCTTTGGCAGCGTCCTCGTGAAAGAAGAAGTCCCCTATTCATTTCCATAGGATGTGCGGGGCGCCCTCTCTGAAATCCTATAGAGTGGAGGTCTCTCATTTCCTATCTGATTGTATAGGCCTCCTTTGCATAGCGAAAGCCACTGACTCTGTTTCCTGCCATTTATGAATTGACAGACGGGGCAGGGGATCATTGTTCTGTTGTGACATATATATACAGGGGTCTCTGTCTCTAGCTAAGCCGGTGCAGCTGTGTGGTGTATATCTGTGTGTTAAGCTGGCGGGGGGAGCCTGCTAAGAGACCCCCTACCCTCTACTGAATAGAGAAAAGGATAAAAAAAAAATGATGCCAAGTTTCAGAGGCTTCTTCCCTTGCAAGGAAGAAGCTTTTGCAGCATTTAGCTCTCATCCCTACCTGGGGATCGGACACAGAATCCTAGAATTATAGAGTTGGAAGGGACCCCTGAGGATCATCCAGCCCAACCCCTTGCAATGCAGAAATCTCAAGTAAATCATCCATGACAGATGGCCACCCAACCTCTGCTTTAAAACCTCCAAGGAAGGAGAGGAAGACTGTTCCCCTGTTGAACAGCTCTTACTGTCAGAAAGTTCTTCCTGATGTTAAGTCCGAATCTCCTTTCCTGTAACTTGAATCCATTGGTTCAGGTCCTGCCCTCCGAACCAGCAGAAAACAAGCTTGCTCCATCCTCCATGTGACAGACCTTAAGATGTATGGAAGTGAGAGCTGGACCATCAAGAAGGCTGATTGCCGAAGAATGGATGCTTTTGAATTCTGGTGCTGGAGGAGACTCTTGAGAGTCCCGTGGACTGCAAGAAGATCAAACCGATCCATTCTGAAGGAAATCAACCCTGAGTGCTCACTGGAAGGACAGATCCTGAAGCTGAGGCTCCAGTACTTTGGCCATGAGAAGAGAAGACTCCCTGGAAAAGACCCTGATGTTGGGAAAGATGGAGGGCACAAGGAGAAGGGGACGACAGAGGACGAGATGGTTGGACAGTGTTCTCAAAGCTGCCAGCATGAGTTTGACCAAACTGCGAGAGGCAGTGGAAGACAGGAGGGTCTGGTGTGCTCTGGTCCAGGGGGTCACAAAGAGGCGGACACGTCTAAACGACTAAAGGACTAAACAACAAAATTGAGTTGATCAAGTCTATTTCCAGATTTGCTTGTAACCAGAGTTGTCTTGAAAATGATGGTTTCGCTGTACAGTGGTACCTCGGGTTACATATGCTTCAAGTTACATATGTGTCAGGTTACAGACTCTGCTAACCCAGAAATAGTACCTCGGGTTAAGAACTTTGCTTCAGGATGAGAACAGAAATCGTGCGGCAGCAGCGGGAGGCCCCATTAGCTAAAGTGGTGCTTCAGGTTAAGAACAGTTTCAGGTTACGAACAGACTTCCAGAACGAATTAAGTACTTAACCCGAGGTACCACTGTATAGGTTATAAAGACAGGCCAAATCTTATTAAAATTGTTTGGATGTTCTAATACTTGTCAAAATATCAAATTATGCATCCTTTTCTCCATGATAGCACCCAGTGTGAGATTTTGGGTTGTTTTCCTTTGGGTTCCAATTACTATGTTAGGTGCCAAAATCATGTATAAGACCAATTCTTCTATCTACATTGGTATCATCAGAAACATTCAGTTAACATTAATTTTGGACAACAAACTTGCCCTAAATTTACCAAGCTTATCAGAAGCACTCCAACAATTAGGTGATACGGAAGAAAACATTTTTGACATTTTGCAAAGGACCGACCCCTTCTTCCGAATGCTCTGATCAAGTGGTGGGAGCATCTTTGGAAAATAGTTCTCTTTCCTGTTACCAGGGATCAAATATTAGTCGTATCCATGCTGGGCTAGTGATGGCATTTTTTTATTTTAGGCTGCAAGAAAGAGCAAAATTGCCATCAAACTAGGTCACATTTCTTTTTGTAGAAAAGAAAGATGTATGATTCAGTCTATAAAGACGATGGAAGACAGAAAACCTGCAGGAATTGGGGGAAGGGGGGGCAGAAGGAGCAAAGAACCAGGTCGCGGGTGTCTTTTCATTCCCTTCTGGTGGAAAGTTTCCAAAAGAGTTATTTCGGAAGGTACAATTTCACATCAGAAGGGAATCCCTGCAGGGCTCTGTCCTGCGCAGCTGGGCCGGGAGTGAAGCTGCGATGGATGGTCTGCCGCGCAGCGCTGCCGTAAAGGCATTGGATGGCAAAATTCATCGAATCGTAGAGTTGCAAGGGAACCTGAGGATCATCTAGTCCATCCCTCTGCCATGCAGGAATATGCAGCCGTCCCCAGGGATTGAACCTGCAACCTTGGTGTTATCAGCACCAGGCTCTAACCAACTGAGCTATCCAATTTCATCCATTAAAAGCAGTGATGACTTCTCCATTAGAGTGAACGGGGTGGGTGCTGGGTGCCCCATGAGCCAATGATAGGCAGAGCTAATCAATGCCTCCGTTGCCCCAGTCTTCCTCTTCCCTGCAAGAGTCATATTTTGTATTCTCATTTTCTATTTTTTTCTGTTGTGAATCACCCTTGGATCTTCGGATGAAGGGCTATATACAAATTTAATTGATTATTATTATTATTATTAACAACAACCACAACAACAACAACAACAACAACATCCATGCCACACATTTAAAGCACATTTCATAGAATCACAGCATTGTAGAGCTGAAAGGGACCATGAGGGTCATCTAGTCCAACCCCCTGCAATGCAGGAATCTTTTGCCTGACATGGGGTTCGAACCTACAACCTGGTGGGTTCTTTTGCCCAGGAATCTTTTGCCTGCCCTGTGGGCTCAAACCCACAAACCTGAGATCAAGAGTCTCATGCTCTACCGATTGAGATATCCCACCAACCTGAATTTTCTCCTCAAGGAATCCTGGGAACGGTATTGCCAATGGTGGCATAGCAGGTGAAGAGTCGGACTAGGACTTGGGCGGCCTCTGGGTTCAAATTCCACACTTCTCCATGAAGCTCACTGGTCGACCTTGGAAGGCATTTGCTGCCGCCTTACTCGAACCAACCTTACAGGGATGTTGTGTGGATTAAACAAACAGGAAGAAAGAACCAGGTACACCCCATTGAGCTCCTTGGCGGGAGGGGGGGGAGGTGGCTCATAAATGCAATAAATAGAATAACAGATGACCCAGCAAGGTGCTACAATTCCCAGCACCCTTGGCAAACTATAGTTCCCGGGCTTTAAATGTGTGTTGTGCATGTGACCAGGGCACCGCTGAGCCCGGTTTTCTGAACTGGGATGGGGGGTATAAATAAATTATTATTATTATTATTATTATTATTATTATTATTATTATTACCAGCCTCCACTGCTCAGAGCAGCAAGAGACTCCAGGGGTTCCGAGCATTTGCCCGGAGTTTGATTCCTTGGAATGAAGGTCAGCAGAGACTGTGCTGTCTTAGGATATAGAATCATAGAATTGTAGAGTTGGAAGGGATCCTTTTTTAAAAAAATAATCTTTATTAAGTTTTCCATTTAACAATCCAATCATATCACATTAATTATTCCAGATTATGAAGTCCAAATATTTTGCCGAATTTTAAATTTTGTTGTGGGTTCCCATGTTTCGAGTTCAGCGAGGGTCCAATCATCTCATATTTATGCTGCTTTTGATGTTCACAAATCCCATCTTCCGGTCTTCTTGTTGTTATCATTTTTCATTGGAAGGGATCCTAAGGATCATTTAGTCCAACCCCCTGCGATGCTGGAATATGCAGCTGTCCTGCATGGGGATTGAACCTGCAACCTTTGCATTATCAGCACCATGCTCTAAGCAGCTGAGCACATATACACAACCTGAGCATAAGACGGGGAGTCTTGCCACATTAGCACCCGGACAGATCTTGCTTCTCCATTAGTCACAGCTTTGGGTCCAGCACAGAGCAAGCAAGTCCTCAGTGTCTCCCGCTTCCAGCTGAGCTCTCACCCACCACAACTCTGGCTCTTGTTTTTCTACCTAGCAGCTAGGTGAGGGGGCTGGAGGAAATGCCCACCCATTAGTCCTGAGGGCAGCCTCACAACTCGTGCGACCATAGCTCATTTTGGGGAGGGGGGGGTTCTGGTAGGAACTCTCAAGTGGCCAGCCAAGATCATTGTCTTACAAAGAAACCCGTCCGGCCTTTTTCAGAGTATTTAAAGAAATATTATGGTACAATGAATTTGAAAGCAGGATTTGAACTATGAGCAACAAAAAGAATTAGAGAGTATCATATTACGGTTAGGATATAAAAAACTGTAGATATGGCTCAGCATAGGGATAGAATTAAAAAAACACTGTGGAAAATGGGGTGGGAAGCTGGGGGGGGGGAACCACACCAAATTATTATGTATTGGAATTTTATGTGAAATTTATGAAAATTTTATGAAATCTATATTTTTAAAAAACAAACCTGTCTGGCTATTTCAGCAGCAGAATCTTCTATTAGATTCTAAGCCATGCTAGGTATAGGACTCTGAGAATTAGAAGGGACCCAGGGCATCATCCAGACTGACCCCCCCCCCTCCAACACACAGCACCATTCTTATATGGGAGCTCGATGCATTTATCAGTCTCTCTGCCTATCACACCCAAGCCCCATGCGAATATATGCAGCACAATTGTATCTTGCAAGTATGTTCTAGGATGGCCCTACATGCAAAACCCTGTGCACTCCAACTGCTTTCTCCCAAGTAGCCCTACCTTCAGGAGCTGAATGGGGCTTGCCCAGCAAGCAAGGCAGGAAAAGCTTGCGCAAAAAAATGAGCTTTTAAGCTCTCCACTTTGCATGCAATTAATTTGCATGGTTTTAAGCAGCTGGCTTTTGACCTTGAAATCGTGCAAATTAATTTGGTGCAAGATGCAATTGTACTGCACATGCACACACCCTGCTGGCAACGGTGTCCCCTTCCCACAAAAAATTCTGCTGGTGCCTGCTCCCTGAGTCAGGAAGGGGCAGCAGCCTGGAATCTGTGTGCATTACTCCTCTTTGTTCTTTCCCTTTCCATTTCTCATCTCCCCCTCCTTTCTCTCTCTCTCTCTCTCTCTCTTGATTTTTCTAAGCTGTGGAAGAGAAGCCAGAGGCTACGATATAGCAGATCTGATCTCCCAGATGTGCGAGGCAGTAAAATGCATTCGGTTGGGGGGCCGGGGGAGGAGGGAGAATAGTTAATATACCAAAACAAAACACAACCCTTCCTAACGCACAGAAGAAAATAACAATAGATCACGCTCCTGTCACATTTATCTGGAAGCAGAAGGCGTTCCAGCAAATTGGCAGCTCTGTGGGATGTGTAGGAAGACAAGAAGACTCAGCCTTATGCTGAGTCTGACCCCACAGGGGGCCTCAGTATCGCCTACACAGGCTGGCAGCAGCTCCCCAGGGTTCCTCCTACCTGGAGATGCCAGCAGGGATTGAACCTGGGACCAAAACACCTCTGCTGAGCTACTGCGCTTCCCCCAAAGAAATTATAAGATACTAGTCCCCATTGTTCTGATTCAGAATGGGATATAGGAAGCCAGTTTATACCAAGTAACACTGTCAGGCCTTCATGTTATAGAAACTCAGATACAGTGGTACCTCGGGTTAAGAACTTAATTCGTTCTGAAGGTCTGTTCTTAACCTGAAGCACCACTTTAGCTAATGGGGCCTCCCACTGCCGCTGCACCACCGGAGCAAGATTTCTGTCCTCGTCCTGAAGCAAAGTTCTTAACCCGAGGTAATATTTCTGGGTTAGCGGAGTCTGTAACCTGAAGCATCTGTAATCCGAGGTATCACTGTATATCAGCTAATTGCCAAATGGCACCTTAAACTTTGGTTACGGTTGCCACAATGGAATGTCTCCAAGCACTTTTTATTTTCTTTTGCAGTGGAGTTTACAGTGCATGAAAACACCAAATAAAACAAATTCAAGCTTCCAGGAAAATATTTCAGGTCCTTCTCTAAGTGGCATTTTGCTTTCCTCCTATTTATTTGCCTACTCAGTTTATGGAGCTGTCCCATAGCAGAAGGACTCTAGTGAGCCAGTGGGGTGCAGTGGTGAGAGGGTCCGACTAAGACCTGGGAGATCAGGGTTCGAATCCCCACTCAGCCCTGAAGGACACTGGGGGGCCTTGGGGGCTGGTTGCCATCTCTGAACCGAGTCTCAGGGTTGTAAAGGTAAAGGTACCCCTGCCCGTACGGGCCAGTCTTGGCGGACTCTAGGGTTGCACGCTCATCTCACTCAAGAGGCCAGGGGCCAGCACTGTCCGGAGACACTTCCAGGTCATGTGGCCAGCGTGACAAGCTGCATCTGGGGAGCCAGAGCCGCACATGGAAATGCCGTTTACCTTCCCACTAGTAAGCTGTCCCTATTTATCTACTTGCACCCGAGGGTGCTTTCGAACTGCTAGGTTGGCAGGCGCTGGGACCGAGCAACGGGAGCGCACCCCGCCGCGGGGATTTGAACTGCCGACCTGACGATCGGCAAGTCCTAGGCACTGAGGTTTTACCCACAGCGCCACCCGCGTCCCTTTCCTCAGGGTTGTAGTGAGGGTGAAATAGGGAGAAGGAGAACCATGGACACCACCAGGAGCTCCTTGGAAGGTAAAGGTGGTATAGAAATGTTTTAAAAAGAAAAAAGAAAGAACCACCATGATGCCACATGAAACAGACGTGGCCTTCCTCCAAAGAATTCTGGGAGCTGTAGTTTATGAAGGGAGCTGAGAGGGGTCAGGAGACACCCCACCCACCCCCTATTCCCCATTCCACAATATATTGTTTCCAAGTCACCTTCCAAGGTAGCCCCACGGAGAGCGTATGGCAGTAGTCCACGTGGGAGATAACCAGAGCACAGACCACTCTGGCAAGACACTCTACAGGCAGGTAGGGTCTCAGATGGAGCTGGTAGACAGCTGCCCTGGACACAGAATTGGCCTGTGCCTCCATGGACAGCTGTGAGTCCAAAATGACCCCCAGGCTGTGCACCTGGTCCTTCGGGGGCACAGTTACCCCATTCAGGACCAGGGAGTCCCCCACACCTGCCTGCCCCCTGTTCCCTAGAAACAGAACTTCTGTCTTGTCAGGATTCAACCTCAATCCGTTAGCCATCCTCCAAACACCTCTGGACACTCACACAGGACATTCACAGACCTTCCAAGTGTCCCTGTTTTCCAGGGAAAGTCCCAGATTTACAGAAGCCATTCCGGTTTCTGATTTGATCCCAGAATGTCCCACTTTTCCTTAGGAGGTCCCTGTTTTCATCAGAGAAATGTTGGAGGGTCTGGATTCACTGCCTTTGCTGGTTCCAATTTAAAGAAGAGGTAGAAGCCACGGATGTCATCAGTCTTCCTGAAGAGGTAGGGGTGTGTGTGTGTGTGTGTGTGTGTGTGTGTACACTCTTCCTCCTCCTGAAAGAAGATTTGCCCTTTTGAGCACCCCCTCGCCATCATGTTGGGGAGAGCAAGACGAAGAGAGCAATGACTTTACACTGCCGGGGTGTCCCTGACACACGTACAGCCTCCCCGGTCCCGATCCCCTGTCCAGGTGTGCCTTGTTCCCCGCTAGAAGCAGCAGAGAGAAAATGGGGGGTGGGGGGAGCAGGAAAGAGTCGTCTGCATTGTGAGCCCCCCCTGCCCAAGACCCCAGCTGCAAAGGAGATCATTAAGGGATGAATGTGATCCCTTCTTCGGCAACCGGGTTCATTAGCAACCGGGACCTGAGAGGAATAGTAATTAATTGTGGGGGGTGGGCACTGGGTGTGTGTAAGGAGGCCAGGGGGAAGTCTGCCATCACACAATTGGCTGCCTGTTTTGCACCGGGGAGAAGGGCAGTATCCTGTCATCTGCACAGTCCCTGGCTCGAAGTCGGCTCGACCATAACCACTAGGCAATGGTGCCTTTATGGAGGCGATGGGCTGTTGGGCGGTCAATCCACCGCTCACATTGATTCGCTTGCCTGTTTCCCCCCACCCTCAAAAGATGAATGTCAGAAATTTGGAGAGGTGGCTGGCTCCACCTAAGAGATTCTTGAAATATTCAGCCCCATAGAGCTGCTTTCCACTACACAAAGCCAGGTCCCATAAAACGAGCTGCCCTAGTGAGAAGGTTGATGGTAGTAGCATATAACGCATTCGGCTTGGTGTGGACCTATCAAAAATGCATATGCAGCATATAGCATGTGATATTACATGTGATAATAGGTCAGGACTAGGTGTTAACTTGAATAAAATATGGGAGGGAGGCAGGTAAGCCTCACACCACATAATCGATCCCATGACATGGCACACACACAACATTTGAGGGGGTCTGGCCTCAAGTGGCAGCGAGTTCCGCAGTTTAACTCTGCATTGCCCGAAAAAAAGTCCTTTTATCTGCCCTGAATCTTCCCTGGATGTCAATGGATTCTGGTGTCGTGAGAGAGGGAGGGAGACTTTTCTTCTTCGCCCACCTTCCCCATGCCATGTGCAAACTTCTATCCTTTGGCTTGCCCTTTCTGAAGCCTGGGGCGAGGGAAACGGTGCCCTCCTTGGTGGACTGGCCAGCGGTCTGATCAAGGCCGGCTCTCCTTGCAAAATGACCCCAACCTGGGAGCAGGAATGAGGCAGAGAATCTCCAAGCCGGCGGGCTGCCGTTTCGCCTCGCCCTCCTGTCCTTGCAGCGAGGCACTCTGGGCGACGCATGTGGGTCCAGCAGTGCTTTCCTGCCCCCTCGCCCCCCCTCCTCAGTGAGAGGTGGGGGCACTCTCCCTCCCTCTCAGCCGGCCCAGGAGAGGGGCACATGCGGGCGGCGTCATCCCAGCCCCGCAGCCCTGGCCCAGGCACGGCTCCAGCCTCAACGAGGGAGCCTGTCGTGGGGGCGCCTGGGTGCCCCCCTCGGAAATCCGCCCCCCAAACCGTGTCACTGAACTCTACAATAGGTGTGGAGACCAGTTCAGTAGCCTTCTCTTCTTCTTTCGAACCCTCTCTGGGTGCAGGAGCACAGGTCTGGGAGGGACACCAGGAAATCATCCAGACTGACCCCCACAAACGGAGAGCAATAGTCATTTCCCACACAGCACACTAAGAACCCCATTCCTCAGCACACAAATGCAGAGATGAGTTTTGCCAGGGTGCCGGTCTTAAGGAACCCCGGGCGCGTTTCTCGGCCCCAAAAAGGCCATTCCATCGCTACGGCGGCGTCTCTTCTAGACAGAGCTGCCTGGAAATCCAATCCCGTGAATTAAATTGACATTTTCAGATAATTCCCCACCGCCGGATTATTCCAACCAAATGTCAACTGAATCATAAACGCCTCAGATCCCTGGTGTGGAAAGTTCACTCCCCAAATGTTGCTCTGATCCCGCAACACTTTTGCCATCAGACCTGGGGGAGGGGGGGCGCTGGTGGGACATCAAAGAATCATGGAGCTAGAAGGGACCCCGAGGGTCATCTAGTCCCGCCCTCTGCAATGCAGGAATCTCCGCTAAAGCATCCAGGGCTTTCCTTTAGATCAAGTGTCAGCAGGGTTAACTTGCGTAGTGCAAAAAGCCTGATCTCCAAGGTGGGCGTCTCAGAGCTGACATTCTGCCGGTGGCAAAGCACTGGGGAAACTCCGAGGGACCCCGCCCCCTCCCCATAAAACTCAAGCAGAGGGGGAAAGGGACAGCTCTCTCCTGGAGGGCGGGGGCAGATTGGGAGGTCACCGTCCAATAACATTGTCCTGGAAAAAGTGAATTTCTTTTATTCGAAATTTAGGGCATTTTGCCTCGTTCTTTAAAAAAGCAATTTTATTAAAGGTTTTCAACATATTATACAATAAAAGCCAAACAGAGCTAAGACCTAAAGAAAGCGCGGGGGGGGGGGGGAGAAAACACACCCCATTTTATATTCTATCAAGCTTCTATCTTAATCTTCAGAGATCCACGACTTCCCAGTTCCCACCTGAGACAGCTCCCATCTGGATCCCTGCGTGGCAGGGGGTTAGTCCAGACGACCCTCGGGGTCCCTTCCAACTTTATGATCCTATGATTCTATGAAATAGGCACCCTGGGGGCCGCAGCAGCCCCCACCACGGGCGTAGCCGGGTTTTTGTCGGGGGTGGGATAGGCTTTATGTCGTGGGGGCCCGACCCGCAGTTAGGTGTTATTATTTTTTGATTTACGCCCATGCCGCCCACCCTGATCGTTCCGCGCATCCCCTCTCCCTCTCTGGACCTGCTTGGACTTGCAGACCCCCCCCCCCCCAACACACGCCCGAAGCTCTGCCGAACTCATCTCCTCGGGGCCATTCGTCTTCATGAGCGTGAGTTATGGTCTTTTCCCTCTCTCGAGGAATGTCATGGCACCCACCAGCCCTTGCGCAGTTTATAGATGGGGATATAATGGGTGCCCCTTGCCCCCCCTCCACACGCCCCCCTCTCCTGGCTGGACGGGAGGGAAATTGGCAAGGAGGGGGGTCCGACGCGTTGCCAGGCAAAGAGGCGGAGACCAGAATGCGGAGTCGCGCCTCTCGCCTCGCCTTTCTCTGGCTTGGGCACCACGCAGCCGGAGCCAGGTTGAGGGGCTCATCCGCCCCCTCTCAAAACCCACCTCGTTGAGAACGGAGGCCTTTTGCGGACTCTTTAAACAAAGATTACAGCCGAGTGAAATCGCGGGCAGGATTCGATACAAGAGCGGCGGAAGAAAAACGATAAAATAATTGTCTTGGGGGGGAATTGGCGATACAATGCGGTAGAAAAGGTTTGAGTAAAAACACTGTGGAGGTGAGAACTTATGGAGTTAAGTGTTTGATTTGAAGGGTATTGTGATATGTCTGCTCCATCTGTTTTTATTTTATGAACCATGTGATGGTTCTACTGATCGGGTGATGTGCCGATTTCTGGTTCCTCACCTCAAAAAAGCGCATTGCACAGCTGGAAATGGTTCGTACCAGGGACATGGCACGGAGAAAGTGGACACAGAAGGCATTTCCGCTCTCTCTCAAAGAACAGTCGGGAGGGACCCTGAGGATCATCTAGTCCACCCCCCTGCAATGCAGGAATAGGCAGCTTGACCACACGGGAATCAAACCTGCAGCCTTGGTGTTATCAGCCCCAGGCTCTAGCCAGACTATCATAACACTGGGGTGCGTGGAGAGGGCTGGATTAAGACCTTCAGAGGCCCAGAGCACTTAAAAGATGTTTATATTTAAATCAAAATATAAGCAGTAATAAACCGTAAAATATAATTTTATTTTTCTAAATGAAGCAAAACCTACAGTAAGATGAAAAATAATGTTTATTTTTGTATGCTTCTATTTTATTTATATTTGACTTTTCTCCCCATCCTACTTTTTCTGCTGGCAAAGTCTTTGGTCAGATCCTACAACGAATCCAGAACGTGGCAGCCAGACTGGTGACTGGGAGCGGCCGCTGGGACCATATAACTTCGGCCCTAAAGGATCTTCTCTGGCTCCCAGTACGTCTCTGACAATAATTCAAAGTGTTGGTGCTGACCTTCAAAGCCCTAAACTGCCTTGGCCCTGTAGACCTGAAGGAGCATGTCCAGCCCTATTGTCCAGCCCAGACATGGAGGTCCAGATCCGAGCCTCCCTGCACAGGGCTAAAACCAGGCTTTCTGTCACCCGGGTCAAAGATTCAGTTTGGCACCCCACCCCCTGGATGTGTTTGCATACATACTTACAAACAAACAAACAAACAAACACACACGCCTCAACACATTTATTCATAAAGGGCATAAAAAGTAGGCAGTATATCATTTGAAGACAAATAAATCCTTAGAAGTATTATGACTATATGACCAAAGGGAAAATGAGCATCCCTTGCAATAAAAGCAAATTGTTTGTCAAAAGTAGAACTTCCACATGCAGTAATTGTCTATCTGCGGTCAGGTTTTGAATTGGATTTATTTGGACGCAGGATCATTCAAAGACTGCATTTCCATAAGATCAGCCAAGACCCTCTGGTTTCCTTTTAAAATGGTCCCCCCCCCCCTTTGTGTCTTTTTGCCACGCACCCCTCTTCTTGGTTCTGTGCAAACCCTTTCAAAGAGTTTTGACGTGTAAATTTACTCCTGAGTAAGCTTCAACAAGTTTCCTTCCAATTTTATTTTTGTTTAATTGCTCGTTTTAGGACATGATAATTTTGTAGTCATTGACGGTTCCATGGAAGGGGAAGAAATGCTTTTCTGTGAGTCTAAAGTAGAAAGTGCCCTCCCGTTACCATTATGCAGCTGGGCTGACCAGCGATTGCCAGGGTCCAGGGATCCGCCTCTGGCAGGGAAAGTGCTCACACACCCCTTACTTTCCTGTGTGTAGATCATGTTTAGTCTGTAAAATGAACCGACCATAGCTATTTAAACACATTCAAAGTTCTGAAGGGATCGTAGAATTGTATAGTTGGAAGGGACCCCAAGGATCATCTAGTCCAGCTGATTCTCTCCCTCAGCTTCCCTCCAGAATTTCTCTCTCAAACTAGCAAACCCACAGGGGATCCGACCTTCTGCCTCACTGGGGCAGCCTCTCCAGATTTCCCAATTCTCATTCTCCCAGCATTGCATTGTAAATGGGCCTTCCTCAGCTTCATGGGGAAAAGGGAAGGATGGAGTTCACGGCTGCCAATCACTTGTTCATCTTTCTCTCCATCTAAAGCCCAGACATGCTGGGAGCCTCAATGGCGCCTCCCTGGAGGCTTCACCCGGGGAGGAAACCCTGGCTAGCCCCCCCCCCCCTTGCTATGGCTCGGCCCTGCAAGAAGTGAAGTTACAGGGAACCAGGCAGACGGCCTTCTTGGTAGTGGCACCTGCCCTGTGGACAGCCCTCCCTTCAGATGTCAAGGAGATGAAGAACTACCGGTATGTGACTTTTAGAAGACATCTGAAGGCAGCCCTATATGGGGGAGTTTTTAATGTTTGGTATTATATGATGTTTTTATATGATGATGATGATGATGATGCAGGATGGTTATGATCTACCCTCCAGTTCTTGAAAGCCACAGGAGGGGAGATGTACTTTGAGAATAAAATGTTGGCCTAGGTGGGCCCCCTTTGGGGCTCTGCTTCTCCCCCCCCCCCCCCCCGTCTTCTTTGATTCCCAAATGCTGCCTGGCTGGTTTGCAGTCTTGGAGAGCACTCATGGGATTTGTCCAGGGATGCTCAACGGTGGCCTTGCGTTCCCAGCACACTGCTAAGTCATCCCTGTAAATCTTTACAAGACGGCATCCTTGTTTCTGTGTTATTGTCCATATCAAGCGATCTCCGCACCAGAGGCAGAGATGACAGATTTATATCCCAAGAGAGGGGAGGGAGGGGCGCAGAGCTCGGAGGATTTTTTCCCCATCATAAAATATGAGAGGGAGCCACTGGAGTCTATTGAGGAGTTGGAGGGGGACGGCGGCAGCTTGGACTCGGGAAATGGATAACGGCCCAGTGATGGGATTTTATATCCCAAATTGCACTGTAACTCAAAATACTGATAAATGCTCCTTACAGAGAAGCATGAATGCTTTGATGGGCAATCTGCGGGGGAGCTTTCTCCCTCCCATGTTGTGGGCAGTAAATGCCTCTGCAGACCAGCTGCAGGGAACCGCAAAGTAGAATCAAAGAACTTTTGAGTTGGGAGGGGTCCCAAGGGTCATCTAGTCCAACCCCCTGCAATGCAGGGATCCCAGTGACAGAATCCCAGGCAGACAGTCATCCAATCTTCCTGTGGGGGGGGGGGGACAAACCTCTTTTCCCAGAAGCAAAAGGAGTTTTAGCTCACATCTCTTGCACAAATGACTCTTTAACCCCTTATCTCCCAGTGTCAACAGGACACAAAGGAGCCCGAGCTGGCCTGAACCCGAGTTGCTAGCTCCCACGCCCCCAAGAGGAAGCTGAGATGGGTGGGGAAGGTTTTCACCTCAAAGGCTGCACAGAGTCTTCTGGGGGGCACATGCCTGAGGCAAAATTGGATGGAGCAAGAAATATAAAATTTACCTTTCTATAATAGGTCAGTCTCCACACAGACACCCCTCTCTGTCCTCCATCTAAGCATCTTCAGAGTTCAAGAAGCTAGGCAGGACCAGTGATGGGAGAATTGAAAGGGCCACTTCATGAGGCTTAGAGGGCCGCATCGGGCCTCCAGGCCTAATGTTCCACATTCCTGACTTAGGGATACAGCCATCCACAGTTGAGGCGGCCAGACTGAAAGCTTGGATGATGCCTTCCTAGAGCTGAATGCCAAACATTCAAAAAGGAGAGATATAATAGTTATGGGAGACTTCAATTTCCCCGATAACTGTTGGGACTCAAACCCTGCCAAGTATGTAATGTCCAACAAACTCCTCCATTGCCTCACTGGAAATTTCATTTCCCAGAAGATAGAAGAACCAACAAGGGGGTGCTCTGTCTTGGGTCTGGTCCTCACCAATAGGGAGGAACTGATTGAAGAAATGGAAGTGCTCAGAAACGTGGGAGGAAATGAACATGGAAGTGATCTCCTGGGTTTCAGGTAAGGGAAACTGAGTGCAGTTGGACTATAAGGGCAATTTCAAAAAGTTGAAGGAGCTCCTGGGTGTGATCCCAGGGTCAGAAATACTCAGAGAAGGGAGTCCAAGAAGGATGGGAGTTTCTGAAAGGAGAAATTTTGAAGGCCCGAATGCAGACAATTCCAACAAGAAAGAAAAGTGGGAGTTCTAAGGAAACCGGTGTGGCTGCATAATGAGCTTACAGATGAGCTGAGAGTTAAGAAGGGCATGGATAATAATAATAATAATAATAATAATAATAATAATAATAATAATTTATTTATACACTGCCCTCCTCAGCCAAGGCTGGGCTCAGGGCTGCTAACTCCAGATATAAAAACAATTGATTAAAATACAACTTAAAATACAAGATTAAAATACAACATTAAAATGCAGCCTCATTTCAAATAAGAAATGGAAGAAAGGGGAAACCACAAAGGAGGAATATACACAAGTAGCCAATAGCTGGAGGGTGAAGGTCAGGCTGACCAAAGCTCAGAATTACGGTAGCTCAGGCTTGCAAGAAAGGTTGCTATGTCCGAAACAAGAGGAAGAACAAGCAAGTGAGAGGTCCTCTTTGTGGAGAAGACATAGAAATGCTACTGGGTGAGTGGGAGAAGGCAGAACTGCTCAACACCTCCTTTGTCTCTGTCTTCACCCAAAAGGGAAGCGATGCTCAACCTGCTGATAAGAGGAGTTGACTGGGATGTGGACAGACAGCGCAGAGCACTTTCAGCCGGTTTCAAGCCACCGCTACCTGACTGTTGACCAGGATATCCATGGAGTGTTTGATCCCTGTTAAAAAATTTAGCTCCTTCCTCCCCAGAAAGCTTCCAGGTTTCACCTCGACATCCGCTGCGGCGACACCTGCCCTCCCAGGTGCCCTGAGCGAAGGACGTGCAGACTCCTAATTGGGCCTCTGTCTCCCTGAGCCCCTGGCCTTTCCTCTCCAAGAGTTAATTCCTGAGTCTGGAACTGTCACCACGGCAAGGCGGAGGCACGTCCTGGCTGAAGGCGCAGCTGCAGAATTTGTTAGGCGAGCGGCCGGTCGCTTGGGGAGGAAGAACTTTGCTCTTCTCAAACTCTCCGCTGCTTCCCAGCAGTTTCTCTGGATTGCTCCCTTTTGGGGGTGTTACTGGAAAAATCTGAGGGCTCCCTTGGACAAAAAGTAAAGACACCAACCAGAGTAAATTGGAGCAAATCAGCAGCCTGTCGGCTTGACCTTTATTGAACTGTTGCAGCAGGGTGTTCCCCTCACTCGCAGGAGAGAGGAAAGGCCCAGAACAATGGTGTGCAAGACCTTATAAAAACTTTTGAAATTCCCCTCCTCTAGGTCAAGCCCACCCCCAGAAACATCATGCATACATTACAGAAAGGAGGGGTTGAGGGAGGAGTTGTGGTGGTAACCTGAGTGTCCTGTCACCTGGCTGGTTCCCCTCTCCCCCCCCCCATGAGTCATTTTCTGAAGACAAAGGTAGTCGCAGTTTCCTGCCCCCTGAGGGGAAATCCAATCACTGTTCTTTTGTTATAGTCCGTGTTGAATCCACTTGTGTATGCAGTCTGTTGTGTAGTTGATGGCCTTCTGTCTAGGACCATCAGGGTTGGCATAGAAATTGGGCAGGGCTCCTGTGGATGTGCTGCTATGCTCAAGGGATTATGGTGGCCTGTATCAAACCTTCCCCATTTTGTAGTCCTTCCTTCATGGAGTAAAATAAAAGTGGAACAATGCAAATCTGATGTATGGTTGATTTTCTATGAATTTATAACAGAAGTGTAGCGTATGTAGTGTGTGAGTGTGAGTGTGTGTGAAGTCTGTACAAACTGAATGATGGGGGGGAGGGTTTCCTGCTACAGGGGGCTGAGGGCCTTTGGGGTATCCATGGGAAGTCTTTGGATCAGACTGCAGGACAGGGCTTTTTGTCAGCCAGAACTCAGTTCCAGAACCTCCAGGGGTCAGCAAACTTTTTCAGCCGTGGGCCGGTCCTCTCTCCCTCAGGCCTTGTGAGGGGCTGGACTATATTTTTGAGAGAGAAAAGAACAAATTCCTATGCCCCACAAATACCCCTGAGATGCATTTTAAATAAAAGGACACATTCTACTCATGTAAAAACACACTGATTCCCAGACTGTCCGCAGGCCGGATTTAGAAGGTGATTGGGCCAGATCTGGCCCCCAGGCCTTAGTTTGCCTACCTCTAGGAGCATGTCCTCCAACACAGGGATGCCCAATATAATAATAATAATAATAATAATAATAATAATAATAATAATCTATACTCTGCCAATCTGATTGGGTTTCCCCAGACACTCTGGGCAGTTTCCAACATACTGTATATAAAAACATTAAACATTAAAAAAACTTCCCTATCCAGGGCTGCCTTCAGTTGTTTTCTAAAGCTTGTCTAGTTACTTATCTTCTTGGCTCGGGGGTCACATAACTCCATACTTTCCAACATTTCTCCAGTGAAAAAAGGGACATCCTAAGGAAAAACGTGACGCTCCAGGGTGAAATCAAAAACCAGGATGGTTTCTGTAAATCTGGCACTGTCCCTAGAAAAAAGGGATGCTTGGAGGATCTAGCTTTTGAGCCTCATGCTAAGGAAAAGCGGGACATTCCAGGTTCAAATCTTTCTGTAAATCCAGAACTGTCCCAGGAAAATAGGGACACTGGAGCTTAAATGCTCCTGGTTGCAGATGGGGCCCCAAAGTGTTTGGGACTGCGGAGGTGCCTGCAGAGATGGCAGGTCCTTTTGGGAGGGAGGCGGAGAAGAGAGGCAGAATAAACAAGCAGGAATTGTAATTATCCTATTAGGACGGCGCAGCGAAAAGTCTCCAGGCAGCCGACTGCCTTTAATGGGTGCAAACCGTGACCTCCTCCTCTGCTGAGCTGCATCGCTGCTCTTTGAAGACGCTGCGCGGGGCAAGGGCTGCTTCCCTCCGACCCCAGGTTTATTTATTCGTACCTTTATTAAGCCCACCTTTGCTCCAGGGAGCTCAAGGCCGGTGTGTTGGATGGTTCAGGACAGACAGAGCCGGATTAAGACCTGTAGAGGCCCTAAGCACTTAAAAGATTTTGGTGCACCCATAGATATCCAATTTAAAATATCTACAATAATAAACTGTAAGATAGCAATTCATTTTTCAAAATGAAACACAAACCTACAGCAGATGAATGCAGAAGCTGTTGAAAATAATGAAGGATTAACATCAGAATGTAATAAGGGAATTAATGCAATATTTTGAAATGCGGTAGAACTGTGAGATGATTAGGATTCCCTCTGATCTTGAAGCATGGAAAGCCCAGCTAAATAATAACAATAATTTATAATTAAGCATAACATTGGGATTTGTTTGATTATTGGATAATTTGTATAATTTGGAATATATAATCTGGTTTGGCTGGAAATTTTTACTAAATATTATTTTTAAAAAGAAGAAGAACGAAACATAAACCTACAGCAGACCCTCCAAGTGCCCCTATTTCCCAGAGACAGACCCGGATTCACAGAAGCCATCCCAGTTTCTAATTTGATCCCGGAATGTCCTGCTTTTCCTTAGGGCATCCCTATTTTCATCAGAGAAATTTTGGAGTTATGTGACCCTCGATCCAAGGAGATAAGTAACTAGACAACCTTTAGGAGACATCGGAAGGCAGCCCTGGATAGGGAAGTTTTTAAATGTTTCATGTTTTATTATGTTTTTATAGGTGCTGGAAACTGCCCAGAGTGGCTGGGGCAATGCAGTCAGATAGGTGAAGTACTATCATCATCATCATCATCATCATTGGCTAGGATGTCCCTATTTTCATCGGAGAAATGTCGGAGGGTATGCTCTTATTCTGTTCTTTGGGATGTGAAGTTCCCTGGTTGCCAAGCCTCCTCTCTCAAAAACAAAAACAAAAAACCAAGGCTGTTTGGCTGGCAAACTTATTTACCACCCAGATGCTGATTAATTAAATTATCCTTCTCTGAAGAGTGCAAAAAGCCCCACCTGGAATTAAGCCTCAAACCCTCTGCCTTTCGAGAAGACCTGGTGATGCATCTGCCAAAAGAAGGCCTGAGTTGCTATGGTGATGTTGCGGGGGGGGGCAGGGGGAGAGAAAATCGATTCATTTTTCTTCCCTCTCTCTCTTTCTCTCTCTCTCCCCAGTCCACCCACAAACCCCCCAACCTGCCCTCTCAGGGCAGGAGTCAGATCCATTGCTCTCCGAGTCGCTTCTGACTGCCCCAGCAATATGGACAGCCCTTTGCCCCCCCCCCACCACCACCACCGCACCCCAAGATGGCAGAACAAAAGCACTAGGTTCCTGGCTGCAGCCCCCACCCACCCAGCAGCCGTCTCCTTTCCACGCAGCCTGGAACATATTGATTTCTGAAAATATATATAAAAGGGCCTTTCTCTCTCCCCCCCCCTTTTTTCCTTAGAGGGTAGCATGCATCATTTCTTACTTACTTAAAAAATGTATTTTGTCTTTATTAATCAATGTTATATACTGCTGTGTCATACATCCTGCTGGTTTGCAACAATATACAAATGTAAAACTATAACGTAAAGATTAAAAGCTATGTGTTCTTAGCTGCCTGCATGGACAGAATAGAAAAGTTTTGAGCAGGTGTTGGCACAGAAGGTGCCTGCGGAGTCTCCAGTGGCGGGGTGTTCCACAGCGCTGGGATGATGACAGCAAAGAAGCGATTTCTCCTAACTAGACAGCCCTGCTGGCTTCTTCTCCCCCAGGGGAGGCGGTGGAGGGTCCCAAAATCGGAGACTATAAGTGAAATTTTCAGGGGGAAGCCTCATAGACTCCTACTCTGGGCACATCTCCCCACTTGCTGGTTGTTCCCATGTACCCCCCCCAACTGTCCAAAGCAAGGGTTCCCAAAGCGGGGGGTACTGCCCCCTGGGGTGATGGGATTATCTAGGGGGTCTAAGAGGCAAGGGGGCAGCAGGGGGCTGCTTGAGCTGGGCCCCTCCTAGTGCACTTAGAATAACTTATTTACAATTGGCGAGGCAAACGCGAAACACCTTCCTCGCTTCATATAGTTCAGTTAGAGCATTGTGCTGACCATGCCAAGGTTGCAGGTTCAGTCCCTGCATGGGGCAGCTGCCTGTTCCTGCTTTGCCCGGGGTGGGACTAGATGACCCTCAGGATCCCTTCCAACGCTACAGTTCTATGATTCTATGATGCCATATTCAAGCCATATGGACTTCACACTGGTTTTGGACAATATATCAATATAATGCCTGGCCCTACAAGTGACGAGAAAGTTCAGATAATGACAGTGATTGCCCCAATTACATACCCTCCAATGTTTCTCTAATGGAAATAGGGACATCCTTAGGAAAAGTGGGACGTTCTGGGATGAAATCAGAAACTGGGACGGTTTCTCTAAATCAGGGGTGTCCCTGGAAAATAGGGACCCTTGGAGGGTCTGTAATTAGATAATGCAAGAGAAGCGATTTGAGCATTTGGGTGATTATTCTCATGGAAGGGTGGCCTTGGGTACATTGCAATGGACTAGTGGCAAGGTTTATAGCAGGGGTCAGCAAACTTTTTCAGCAGGGGGCCGCTCCACTGTCCCTCAGACCTTGTGGGGGGGCGGACTATATTTTTGGGGAGGGAATGAACGAATTCCTATGCCCCACAAATAACCCACAGATGCGTTTTAAATAAAAGGACACATTCTACTCACCAGGCAGGCCCCACAAATAACCCAGAGATGCATTTTAAATAAAATAGGGATGTTTGGAGGGTCTGGCCACGGAGGCTTTAGTTGAAATTCCTGCATGGTACAGGGTTGGACCAGATGACTGGATCGCAGCACATGCGCGCACATTCTCTTGGCGCAGGGCGCTCAGCACAGGACAGGCCTGCCTCTGTTCAGCCCTGCTCTGCCTCCGCCCGGAAACGAGCCATCCATCAATTGCCAAAGCTAATTAGCTCCAGGGAGGCACAAAATGCTCACTTCTTGCTGAGCAGCGTTCCCTGGAATGGGTGCATTCAGGATGCATAAAGCAAGCTGATGTTGTCGCTGCCAGAGGAATAAATCGGCTCATCAGCTCAGTGGTGGCTGGGGTGTGTGTGAGTGCCTTTTTGGAGAGAGAGCCCCCCCCCCCCCCATCTCGATGAGGAAATCAGGAAAACAACTGAGATTAGTGGAGGGATAACACTGAGGAAATGGTTCCTGGCTTCATAAAAAAAGCTTGTGAGGTGTGTGTCTCATACCCTCCAACATTTCTTCAATGAATATAAGGTAAAGGGACCCCTGACCATTAGGTCCAGTCGGGGACAACTCTGGGGTTGCGGCGCTCATCTCGCTTTATTGGCCGAGGGAGCCGGCGTCCAGCTTCCGCGTCATGTGGCCAGCAGGACTAAGCCGCTTCTGGCAAACCAGAGCAGCACACGGAAATGCCGTTTACCTTCCTGCCTGAGCAGTACCTATTTATCTACTTGCACTTTGACGTGCTGCATCAATGAATATAGGGACATCCTATCCCATCATCATCATCATCACCATACCCTGCCCATCTGACTGGGTTGCCCCAGCCACTCTGGCAGCTTTCAACATATATAGAAACAGAACAAAACATTAAGCATTAAAAAAGTCCCTCTGCAGAGTTGCCTTAAGATGGTTTGGGGGTCACATAACTCCATGCATATTTCTCTGATGAAAATAGGGATGTCCTAAGGAGAAGCAGGACATTCGGGGAACAAATCAGAAACTGTGACAGCTTCTGTAAATCCAGGACTATCCCTGGAAAATAGGGACCCTTGGAGGGTCTGGTGTCCCCCCTGCCCAGCACCCCAGAAAGCTGCTGCCATTCCGTGCTAACAATAATGAGTGAGGCTCCTATTAATTCTTCTTCTGTTGCTGGCACCCATTTGGAGAGACAATAGAGTGCGCTTCAGGGGGGAAGCCAAACTGATTTCAGTGGGTCTTCTCTCTAAGCATTGCTGAGTCTGGATCCAGCTGAGCTCTTGGCCTGTTCAAAACTGCCAGCCCCACTCCCCAAAGAAAGAGGGAATCTTAACGAAAACAATAAGATCCGTGCATTATTTTGGAAAATCTTATTTGAACGCATTACCCAATCAAGGGAATTATGTAAATTGTTTACAACAGTTGTCTCTTTTTTCAGCAAACGTGCTTTCACGGGGGAAGGCTCTGATTAAAATCCAATTAGAAGTCCCCGTTTTAAACCTGCAATTTAATTCATTAAGCGGCTAATAAGGGCTGCTTATAATTCTCTCGGTCTTGCTCCTTGCCAAAGCCCCCACTCCGGCTTCGCACAGCTCAGCCTTCCCCAGCTGGGCACTCTCAAGATATTTCAGTCTACTGTTCCCATCAGACTCGGGTTCGAATCCCCCCCCCCCACCTGGCGGTGAAACTCCTTGGGAGAACCTGGGGGGTCATTCGCTGCCTCTCAGCCCCATCCTGACTCACGGGGCTGTTGTGAGGATTAAATGAGAAGCACGGGAAGAAGAATCATGGGTGTCCCCCATGAACTCCTTGGAGAAAAAGCTGGGATGGAAATGCAATCATAAACATATCTACTATATATTTAGAAAATGACTTGTCAGCTAGGGATGGGAAATATATATTGTCCAAAGCCGGTTTGACGTCCATATCATGATATTGGTTTCATAATTTTTGACTTGGCAATATATCACGAATCGTGATGTGTCTGTGTGTGTGCTATGCAAAATTCACAATGTGGGGAAAACCGGGAAGCCAGTCAGCTCCATCCTTATTTCAGACATCGTGATATAGTGGTATATCCCATATGTCCGTTTCCTCTTTTTCATGGGAAGAGTCGTCATAGCGATCCACAGTTAAAAGTAGAAGTCAGCAATTGTGTCCCCGTTTTTGCTCTTCAAAACATGGCAACCCTACTCAGGGTGATATATTGCAACGTTGAAAACCCACCCTGGTCAGTTGTCACGCACAAAGGTCTCCAAGAGACTCACGACATGGTTTAGGAGTGCAAGCATGAGTGTAAAAATGCTTTGTTTATTGCTTTTCCACCCCTCATTGTCCGCAAAGGAGCTCAAGCTCTCCCCACCTCCTGGCTGAACCCCACAACAACCCTGTGAGTGGGGACTTGAACCCTGGTCTCTCCCAGGCCCTGCTCTAACCACTATACCACGCTGGCTCTAAAAATGCACCTCTAAAAATGCTCAGAGGCACCTGATCTGGAGGCTGGTGGAGGCCTCCCTCCCCGTAGACTTTCTCCTGCGAGGAAGAAAGAGGAAGCAGGAGACAGACCAGCCATGGAGGAAGAGTCATGAAAGGTCAGGGGGCTCCTCAGCAACTGCCCTGCTTGCAGAAGGCTGAAGCCGCAATGTTGCTGAGGTGCGCAATGGCGGTGGTGGCAGCATAGCCCCTCCCCCAGTGTTGCCCCCTCCAATGCTGCGGCGAAGGCCAAGCAGCTCGCAGACAGCTGTCGCCACACTGTAGTCCACAGCGCCACCTGCCTGTGGGCCAAATGAACTGCAGCAAGACAACACTCTTACATTCTTATTATATAGTACAATCTTGGGTTGTGTCCTGGACCCCTGGCCTACCTGGCAGCAATTCAGTATGCCTAGTGCAAAGTTCCAAGTCCAAGGGTCAATCCACACCACCAAAGTCCAAAGGTCAGGAAACGCAGTCCAGGATTAATCCAAGTCTGAAGTCCAGCAGTCAGGATACTATCTAGAGTCAAACCCAACGCACAGTTCCGTAGATGTCCAGGAGCATCCAAGCCAAGGTCCACCAACATGGGCAGTTGACCAGACCCAGCATCTCCGCTCTGCTGCCCTTTTGCACTTTGCATGCCAGTTGTAGCGTCTGAGCTTGATGAGGCATTCCTGCATTGCAGGGGGTTGGACTAGATGACCCTTAGGGTCCCTTCCAACTCTACAAGTCTTTGATTCTATGACAGTCCTCTGCTCCAAGCCTACTCCAGCTGAGGACCCACACCCCTCCTGCCAGAGCAAGCGAGCCACACCTGGCCAGGTAGGGAGCTGGGCTGTGGGCCTTGCCTGCCTCTGCCTCCTACAGCAGTGGTTCTCAACCTGTGGGTCCCCGGATGTTGTTGGACTACAACTCCCATCATCCCTGAGCTCTGGCCTTGCTAGCTAGGGGTGATGGGAGTTGTGGTTCAACAACATCTGGGGACCCACAGCTTGAGAAAGGCTGTCCTAGAGCGTCCCTCCTGTTGCTCCCTATGCCTCAGAGCCCGCCATGTTCGTGGGATAGGGGCCCCTCTGACTGGTGATGGGTCCACTGCTCTGGTACCTGTGCCCCGACCCCCATCCCCTCACCATCCTCCATCACCCTGGGAGTACCTCCTTCTCCATCCCCTGCTGCCCCAGTGCGTCCCAGTCCCCTTGCTCGGATCCTCTTCGTCCTCTCCCTCCTTCTCTCATCCTGCCAGTACATGACAGGTTGCATCCCATGTGAGTCCGGCAGACGTTAGACCCATTGGCATTTATGAAAGTCCTTCTTCACGCAAGATGTAGTTAACCTACGGAACCCTCTCCCACAGGAAGCAGTTATGGTCACCAACCTAGGCAAACTTGTGGAGGAAAAAGATTATCAGTGGCCACTTGCCACCATGGCTACACCATGACTCCAACTTCAGAGGCAGCTCTTCAGGCATTCCTATGGGTCCAGAAACTTTTCGGAATCCCCAGTTGAAATCCCCTTTTCCCTCCCTCCCTCTGATGGTTCTGCAAAACAAGATGCTTATTATTGTTTTTCAGAGTTCTGCCACCCCCAACCACTCCACCCACCGCATTTAAACAGCATGAGATTTAAATGTTTGCGGTTTTTTTTGTTCCGTCATTTTCCTCCCTTTCATTAATGTTTTGCCTGACCCTGGCAGAAACAGAACAGCGGCAGGCTCTGGAGATAAATGACAGCCTGACAAAACAATGGGAGAAAAAGGATGCAATGTTTTGTTTTCAAAGAAAAATGAAATTAAATAAACCGAGTGGATGGAATTCCCCCCTCCCTTTTGTTTGGATTCAGTTGTATTCCATGGAGGCAGCTCAGAGAGACAGGAAGTCTCCAGGTTCTTTTCCCAAACAGCCACAAACACACCCCAAAGGTGGGATTTGAACAGAGAGCATAGCCCCTCCAACATTTCTCCAAGGAAAATAGGGATGTCCTATTTCATTAAAAAAGGGACACAGGTGGCGCTGTGGGTTAAACCACAGAGCCTAGGGCTTGCCAATCGGAAGGTTGGCGGTTCGAATCCCCATGACGGGGTGAGCTCCCGTTGCTCAGTCCCTGCTCCTGCCAACCTAGCACTTTGAAAGCACGTCAAAGTGCAAGTAGATAAATAGGTACCACTCCGGCGGGAAGGTCAACGGCGTTTCCGTGCGCTGCTCTGGTTCGCCAGAAGCGGCTTAGTCCTGCTGGCCACTTGACCCGGAAGCTGTACGCTGGCTCCCTCGGCCAGTAAAGCGAGATGAGGGCCACAACCCCAGAGTTGTCCGTGACTCGACCTAATGGTCAGGGGTCCCTTTACTTTTACCTTTATTTCATAAAAATAGTAATGATAATAATTTTATTATTTATACTATTTATACCCCACCCATCTGACTAGGTTGCCCCAGGCACTCTGGGCAGCTTCCAACATATATAAAAACAGAATAAAATATTAAGCTTTAAAAATCTTCCCCATAGCTCCATACCCTCCACCATTTCTCTGATGAAAATAGGAATGTCCTAAGGAAAAACTAGGTCAGGTCAAAACTGGGGCAGCTTCTGTAAATCTGGGACTGTCCCTGGAAAATAGGGACAGTTGGAGGGTCTGAGAGAGGCTCCCGGGTTCAGTTCATAGTGCGTGGTACAAAGTGCCCAGCATCAGATTTGGGGCTGCTTTCAGCTGAATTGCAATCGCTATTTGAGCCGCTGAGATCCTAAGACCCTAAAATCCTAAGAGGAGCCTTTTGGAACAGCCCAATGGTTCCTTTGGTCCAGCCTCCTGTTCTCACAGAGGCCAACCAGATGCCTCGATGTGAAACCCTCACACAGGATCCGACCCAAGAGCCCCAGGAGACAGCAATGGCCACTGACCTGGATGGCTTTAAAAGAGGACTGAGCAAATTCACGGAGCAGGAGAGAGGGATTGATGGCTACTAGGCAGGAAGACTGCAGTCTGCTTCTACAGTCAGGCAGAGCTGCTTCTGAATGCCAGTTTCTGGAAACCACAGGAGGGCAGAGTTGCTCTTTTGTTCAAATCCCGCTTGTTTTTGGCCACCGTGAGAACAGGATGCTGTACAAGATGGGCCACTGGCCTCATCTGGCAGGCTCCTCTCATGTAATAATAATAATAATAATAATAATAATAATAATAATAAATTTGTACCCTGCCCATCTGGCTGGGTTTCCCCAGCCACTCTGGGCGGCTTCCAACAAAGATTAAAAATACATTAAAATGTCACACATTAAAAGCTTCCCTAAAGAGGGCTGCCTTCAGATGTTTTCTAAATGTCAGGTAGTTGTTTATCTCTTTGACATCTGGTGGGAGGGCGTTCCACAGGGCGGGTGCCACCACCGAGAAGGCCCTCTGCCTGTAACTTGGCTTCTTGCAGGGCGGGAACTACAAGAAGGCCCTTGGCACTGGCATCAGGGCAGAATGAGGGGGGTGGAGACGCTCCTTCAGGTATACTGGGCCGAGGCCATTCTTATGATTCAAGGAACATTTCAGAAGCCTTTGGACATCACCAGATGAAGTCCTTCATTTCTCCTGTCCCTAAATTAATCTAGTCTAGGGACAGGAGTAATTCCTGTTCTAGAGTAATAAGGTCATCAACTGAAGTCTAGTGTCCAGATCAAGGAAAGTCATAGTCCCGCTGTGTTCTGCCTTGGTCAGACCACACCTGGAATACGGTTTCTGGGCACCAGAATTTAAGAAGGATGTTGACAAGCTGGAATGTGGGGAGAAGAGGGCAGCCAAGATGATCCAGGGTCTGGAAACCAAGCCTGATGAGGAATGGTTGAAGGAGCTGGGGATGTTTAGCCTGGGAAAGAGGAGACTGAGAGGAGATAAGAGAGCCACCTTCAAATATCTCAAGAGCTGTCATATGGAAGATGGACCAATCTTGGTTTCTCCTGCTCTGGAGGGTAGGACTCGAACCCACGGCTTCAAATTACAAGCAAGGAGATTCTGAATCAACATCAGGAAAAACTTTCTGACAGGAAGAACTGTTCAACAGTGAAATGGGCTCCCTCAGAAGGTGGGGGGGTCTCCTTCCTTGGAGGTTTTTAAGCAGAAGTTGGGTGTCCGTCTGTCATGGCTGCTTTAGCATTTCAGGGGGTTAGACTAGATGACTCTTGGGGTACCTTGCAACTCTACAGTTCTATGATTCTAAGGTACAGAAGAACTCAAATCTATTTGTGCTACATGGAACTTAATTTATGGCATTCAATTCTGGTACGGAAACCTGTTCCTACGAGCTGTTGCTGTATTTTTGTTCAGATCTTATAGTTGGCTACATCTTCCTATAAGTAAATCTGTGAGAAATGGAATGGTAGAGTATGAAGTAAATTACCGTACTTTTTGCTCTATAAGACTCACTTTTTCCCTCCTAAAAAGTAAGGGGAAATATGTGTGCGTCTTATGGAGTGAATGCAGGCTGCACAGCTATCCCAGAAGCCAGAACAGCAAGAGAGATTGCTGCTTTCACTGCGCAGCGATCCCTCTTGCTGTTCTGGCTTCCGAGATTCAGAATATTTTTTTTCTTGTTTTCCTCCTCCAAAAACTAGGTGCGTCTTGTGGTCTGGTGCGTCCTATAGAGCGAAAAATATGGTATTCCCTATTCTGCATGCCTCACAGACCGTTCAGCTTGAGACGGAGGTGGCCGGCGCCAGACAGAGAGAAACGGTAACCTGAGCAGCGAGGCGGCCGGAGGGCGGCAGGTATCGCTTACTCACACGGTGTGAGGCTTGAAGTGGGACAAAGGGGTGATATGGGCCACTGACAGGTGAGCTGGGCCTGGCAGGGATGATGGGCGTGGAGAGCTCAGGGCAGGCAGAAGGGAATCACCACAAACTTTTATTGCACCAGCTGAAGGCCACGGCATCGTCCAAATACAAGGCAGGCAAAAGGTGAAATGGGGGAAATCCTACATCCAGCAACTGGATCCTATCTTATCTTACCTTATTTTATTATTTGTATACCACCGTACTATTACCATTGTTATTATTCAAACTGATGGAAGCCTTAGCTGAGATTCCTGCATTGAAGGGGGCTGGAGAAACCCAGCCCGATGAGTAAAAATATTATTATTATTATTATTATTATTATTAATCATGATGACAGCGAACTGGAGTCAAGAACAGAGAAAGTGGATTCCAAAGCAGTATACCAACTTTTTGGCCACCCTGTAGAAGTTGGTGGCCGTCCTTGCCTCCTGTGGCGGAGAGTTCCGCAGTATAACGATGCGGTGCCGCATGCAGACTGCATCTAAATAAGTGCATCTCATAGACCCGCTTGGGAACACCAGCAGGCGCCTCGCAGGATCGGTCTGTAGAACCCCAGCACCCTCCGTAAGAAGGAACCCCCAGAATCAAGACCTCCAATTTTATATTTTTATAAAAAAAAACCCACACAGCAACATTTTGCCTTAAATCCGCTTCCCCGCCTTCCTTTAGAGCCGCGCTCTTCTACCGCCACCTAGTGGCCAAGATGAGATTAGGTCAAATTTGGATATTTCTTTATTTTTCCGTTTTTCACTGAGCTTGCAAACTGGTCCCTTTAAGAATTGCCCCCGGGCGCAGGAAGCAGGAAGCACGTGGAGCCAGAGAGGAATTTCCTCCTCTGTTTTCTTCCAGTCGCTTTTCAATCCCAGTTGCGCTTTTTCTTCTTCTGTGACAGAGACGAAGAACATTTGCAAGAAGCGGCGCGGATGGCTTCTTAGATCGCGGCATCGACAGCTTCTCTCCCACATCTTTCGCAGGTTGGTACAGGGGAGGAAGGTTGCCAATGTCTGCTTTACCCCCTGCTCCTCTGCCTTGCCTTTCTGCCTTTTTCTTGCACCAGTTTTCTCCGCTGCAAAACGGGCAGCGCGCGGTGGATCTGGCAGATTCCTGCAAATTCAGCGGCTGTTATATAGGCCACAGGAACAGATCCAGGGCGTGTGTCTGTTTTTGTGCGTTTGTGCTTTTTTCCTGGTACGTTGGCAACCTCTTTCAGCGGTTCTCAACCTGTGGGTCCCCAGATGTTGTTGGAGTACAACTCCCATCATCCCTGAGCTCTGGCCTTGCTAGGTAGGGGTGATGGGAGTTGTAGTTCAACAACATCTGGGGACCCACAGGTTGAGAAAGGCTGCTAGATTGAGGAGAGGTTGCAAAAACGAGCTGTCTCTAGTCTTGGCCCCCTCGGTTTGCTTTTCTGGGAGTAAACCCCATTAATCACAGGTTTGCGTGTGCGGGTGTAGTTTTGAAGCGACGTTTGCGAAGAGAGGTTTACAGGATAGTTTCATAAGTTGTGTGGCTTTGTTTCTCAATTTGATCCTATTTTTATATGTATCGCGGTATTTTACTCATTGTGACTTGCAGTTATTTTTATTGATCATAGTTGAGTAATTATTTATTGCAATTGTTCAGAGTGAATTTCTATTTAATTATCATTTGCTGATGTTTTGAGGGTAAATTTTATTGGGTACTATTACAATCTAATCAATTCTTGAACAACTATGAGTTGTATTTTAAAGTTACGCTTTATTATGACTTCTGTACTGGATCGGATTATTATAAGGCGTGTGTTCTTTGTGGTATACAGTATTTTGTTGCTGTAAACTGCAATATAGAATAATAATAATAATAAATAATAGATTTTTATTTATACCCCGCCCTTCCCGGTTCAGAAAGGGGGTGTACAAAATAAAAGTGAAATGAAATACCGGAACCTGCCTTATTGATGATCCTACTAGTTCAGTATTGTCTGTATGGAGAGCAGATGCTAAACCAGGGTTTCCCCAAACCAGGGTCTCCAGCTGTTTTGGAACTACAACTCCCATCATCCCTAGCTAGCAGGACCAGTCGTCAGGGATGATGGGAATTGTAGTGCCAAAAAAAACACCATCCTGAGACCCAAGTTTGGGAAACAGTGCTGGTGCTAAGGAGCTGGGAAAGAGGCACAGATTGCAAAAGGGGACATGTTGTTGGCATCTGCCTCTCTCAAGAGACAATGGAGTGCGCCTCCTGGGGTGAAGCCAAACCACTGTGTGAGCAACACCCAAGTGACCTCCTTCAGGTGCAGGCCTGGGCTGTGTTTCTGGAGGCCCAGATGTGGTCCAAAGGAAATCGGAGCAAGGCGTTTGGCACCAGCTGGGCTGCAGGAGTTGCTGGAAGGAGGCGGACAAGACGCCACCCAACCGCCTTAGGGACGCCACTCTGGATTCGTCTTGGGTTTACTCCTGAGCCTTTTCTCTCTCAGAGATGTCCCACAAGGCAGTGGAGGTTTAGGATCAGAGTCTTCCTTCTCCCCGATGGGCCCCCTTCCCAGGTGGACAAGCTCCACTGGGCCCTCACCTCTCTCTGCAAGGGCTTCTTGACCGTTGGACCCCCTCTGCTCACCTGGTTTAGCCAGCCAGTGGCGACAAGGAAAAAGAAAATACAAGTTTTTGTTTTTATTTAACATTATTTATATGCTGCTCTAGGGACGCAGGTGGCGCTGTGGGCTAAACCACAGAGCCTAGGACTTGCCGATCAGAAGGTCGGTGGTTCGAATCCCCGTGACGGAGTGAGCTCCCGTTGCTCAGTCCCTGCTCCTGCCAACCTAGCAGTTCGAAAGCACATCAGAGTGCAAGTAGATAAATAGGTACCGCTCCGGCGGGAAGGTAAATGGAGTTTCCGTGCGCTGCTCTGGTTCGCCAGAAGTGGCTTAGTCATGCTGGCCACATGACCCGGAAGCTGTACGCCGGCTCCCTCTGCCAATAAAGCGAGATGAGCGCCGCAACCCCAGAGTCGTCCGCAACTGGACCTAATGGCCAGGGGTCCCTTTAGCTTTATATGCTGCTCTCAGGTGGGACGTTCTCTTCCAAATAAAAGCATCATCTGGTGGGCAGCCCCCCCTCTCCCATGCCTCTTCTTTGATCAGGGATTGCAAATACCTGCAGGGGCTCCTCCCGATGTTGCTCTGGACTCCAGCAGCCACCATTATCACTGACCATTGGACACACTGGTCTCTGGGAGTCGGAGGTTGGCGGTTTCATTCCCAAAATGATTAATTTAATTCCATCCTGTTCCATCTTGGTCCTCCTTTAACAGGTAGCGATGGTTGGAAGAACATAGTCACACACCTGTTGGATTTCTGCCTGCATCTCGGTCTGTACATTTCTTCACTTGAGTGGCCAACTGGCTGGTGTCACAATGGCAGCGACATCCTTGATTTGCTCCGGGACGGTGAGCAGGTGAGAGATTTTTTTGCTGTCCTCTGAAGATGCAAATTAAAGAACTGAATTGGAATGATCATTGTAGCAGAAGTAATTGTCAGTAATAGCAACATGATAGTGATAGTAATTTCTATAGTGCGGCTTCAGATCACTCAGTTAGTAAAGCATTGGATTCTTAATCTTGGGGTCATGGGTTCAAGTTCCAGAGTTCAAGTCCCAATGTGCTTGTCAGGGACCTGCAAGGCCTGGGTTCAAATCTCTCACCCTCTACTCAGCCATAAAGTTCACTGGGTGGCCTTGTGAGCCAGTCACAGGCAGCTTGACCTACCTCACAGGGTTATTGTGAAGATAGAATAATGCGAGGGCAACCTCGTGTGCCCCTTGAACTCTGCGAAGGAAAGTTTGGATGCTAATGTACTAATAAATAAACTTTTAAAATGTCTTATCTTTTCATCCCATTTTACTTCCAGATGTGTTTGAGGTGGCTTATGGGATAGATGTTTTATTATAAAAATCATAAACATGCGTAGTTTACTCCCTCCTCCTAAGCGGGTTGGGCTTGATGACCTTGTGGGGTCCCTCCCATCTCCTAATGGCTTCTGAGAAAGCCCGACTGCAGTGCTTTTGTGCATTTTTGCAGGGTCAGCTCCGTGCTCAACCGAGACGCGAAGCAGTTTGGGAAGAAGTTTATGTTTGATGGGAATGAGGAGACTTGCTGGAACTCAGATCAGGTGAGATGCAAGAGAAAAACTGCAGTGCTGGCAAAATAATCCATTTTTTTTTAATTGATTGGAGATCAATTTTATTGCACTTCCAGCAGTGACGGAGCTGGAGTACTTGCAAGACTTTCCATCCATTGAGATCTTGGTCTTCCTCAACAACGCTACTGCAAGACAGGCTGGTCTTCACATTGTCCCTGTTATTATTTTTTGAGTCAGGGGATTTTTTACTGAAGTTTCCAAAATACAATAAAAGAAACAAACTAATCTACAAGAAATAACGAGTAGAAAGAAGCTGAAGAAAGAAGAAACAGAAAAAAAGAAACTGCAAGCCCCTCTCTACTCACTGTTTCTTAACTTTCATCCCTTCGCTTCCTCTGTAGAAAGCAATTATTTTTAAAGGTTTTAATGTTTTTCACTGATAATTTCATTTTTCTTTTTTCGCATGGTTTTTCTTTTTTGGTTAAATAATCAAGCTGTATATAATTTTTAGGAAATAAAAGACATAAATAATTCCATCTCGTCCCAGCTCAGACTCACTCATCCATCAAGCCCAGTACTAAAGGAAGGAGCTAGTCCTCATGGTTCAAAATAAAAGGGCTGGCTTTAGTCAGGTATATAGGAACTCATCTTATCCTAGCTCAGACTAAGATCACCCGTCAAGCCCAGTGCTGTTCTTTAGGGCCCTGTGCAGAGGGAAGCCATTCACAGAATCATAGAGCCGCAGAGTTGGAAGGGACCCCGAGGGTCATCTAGTCCAACCCCCTGCAATGCAGGAATCTTTTGCCCAACATGGGGTTCCAACACATGACTTTGAGATTAAGAGTCTCGTGCTCACCTTATCTCATGACGCAAAGCAGGGGCTGAGCCTGGCGATTTCACTTGCAAGCTGAACTCCAGCTTCATTCACATGTGATCTTGAAATTCTGGATTCCTTCCCCCAAACTGATACCGAAGTTTAGTGCTAGTTTTGTGCTGTGAACAAATTCCTCCAAACCAAGGAATTAACACAACAAATTGGGGTCACAAGTTAATGCCAAAAAAATCCAACCTTGTCTGATTGACTCCAAACAGGGGTCAAAGTTTGGCGCTCGTTTGGTGCCCCAATAATTGACGCTCAAACCGGGAGCTATAGGGCAATTACTCAGTTGGGGGGGGGCATGAAACGAGGGGTTCGTGGCACAAAACAAGCACTAAACTTTGGCTTCCGTTTGGGAGGGTCCAGAGCAGGCATAGGCAAACTCCAGCCCTCCAGATGTTTAGGACTACAATTCCCATCCTCTCTAGCTAACAGGATCAGTGGTCAGGGATGATGGGAATTGTAGTCCCAAACATCTGGAGGGCCGGAGTTTGCCTATGCCTGCTCCAGAGTTTTAGGGTCACATGTTGCTGAAGCTCTGAACTCCTTGTTTCCCCCGGGGAAGGGCTCCTTGTAGTATTTTTTACATTGCCTGGGGGAGGGGGTGGGAATAAAATATTGCAATTTTGGGTTGAAATTCCTCTCCTTGAGCTAAAAGGTTTGTCCCTAATTGACGGCTGCTGTTGGTCTTAGGGTGCCACCCAGTGGTTGACGCTGGAATTTCCACAGGCTGTCCGGGCGTCCCAGATCCGGATCCAATTCCAGGGAGGATTTGCAAGCCGCAAGTGTGTTGTGCAAGGTAAGGACAGTGGCAGAGGCGGAGGCAGCAGTTGGAAGACTCCTTCACGGCTTGCTAGTAAAACAGAATGGCTGTGTTGCGAAACGGTGCGTGTCTAAAAAGTGTGTCACCAACATGGAAAGTTTGGAAAGCTCTCTTGTGGACCGGATGAGGTTGGGGGAGATAGTAAACTTTTATTTTTTCACATCGTGTGCATGCAAGGTTTTTGTATCAGCGTCAGGCAAGTAGGTCCTTCTTCCATTCATTTATCAGTTTTCGTTGGCCGAGGGACATGGCAAGAAAGTGGTATCTGCAATACACAAAAAAACGACTCCAGAACCCCACCACCCGCCTTGCCTCAATCAAAGAACCCTGTTTTACCCCCGTTAAATATTGCCCTTTCCACATCTCCTTTCAAATTTCTCATAGGCTGCCAGAACGGAGGCGATCTTTCCCCGGTGGCGGAATTCTACCCTGAGGATACAAATTCCCTGCAAATATCCTTTTTTCCCTTCCCTCCCAGTTCTCTGGGCTGTGGGGGCGGAGGTGGAGTCCAGAACTTAGTTTTCCTTAACTGTTCTTCCCTCTACCATTTCTCCCTCGAGGAAACTCCTCTTGACAAACTCAAGATCACCTTTGAAAACAGCACGGATTTCTTCGGACGGGTGATTGTCTACCAGCTGGATGTCCATGGGGTGAAACTTTGACCCTGGAAGTCCTCATGTGACTGTTTTTTTTTATTTTGTGCCTTTTTCACAACAGCCAAAACCTCACAAATCTGTTTCTGCAGTTGTTCTGCGTTGCTTCTGAAATGGAAGTGTCTCTTTGCAATTTGAGGACATCCCATAAGTTTACTTACGGCGGGAATACAAGTTGTAGCAATAAAAAAAAATGAATTTTATTTTGACTGAGATGATAAATATTATTAAAGAAACAATTGTTTGTTATCCAAATTCATGCCTTTGATGATTCCAATGTAAACATAACGCCCAAAGAACTGGTCTTACATACGATCTTGGCGGCTCAATTGGTAATTGCATCTCAGTGGGAAACACCCCAAAATCTTACACCTGGAGGCTTAGTGCTACTCGCTCTGGAAAATGGAGGAAATTTGAGATTTCCATGAGGACTAGAACCTCCAGGTGCTTTTTATGCAGTTTGGTGTCCGTTTGTCACATGGCCATCTGCACTGCAGCGGGTTGGACTAGATGACCCCTGGGACCCCTTCCAACTCTACAATCCCGTGATTCTATGTACGATGGGACAGTCATTTTCAAGACGACTCTTGTAACAAGTCTGGCAAATCTGAAACTAAACTTTCACGTGGACTTTTGTCATTCTAACCCGTGTGCAACTGGGCTCATTCTGAGTGTCTGTCAGATACTTTTCTTTTTCGCCTTTCCGTTGTTGTTCATTGTTCTCTCTGTTTCATATGCATCACAAAATGAAATAAAAATATCTTTGCAACAAGAGGAGTCTAGATAGCTCAGTCGGTTGGAGCGTGGCACTGATAATTGCCAAGGCTGCAGGCTCGATCCTTGTGTGGGACAGCTGCATATTCTGCCTTGCAGGAGGTTGGACTAAATCAGGCATTTTCAAACTTGGCCCTCCAGATGTTTTGGGACTACAACTCCCATCATCCCTTGCTAACAGGACCAGTGGTCAGGGATGATGGGAATTGTAGTCCCAAAACATCTGGAGGAGTGAGTTTGGGGGTGCCTGGACAAAATGATCTTCAGGGTTCCTTCCAACTCTGATTCTGTGAAGACAGTCCATAATTTCAAAAGGTGTCTCCCCGTCCCAGGAGTGGCTGGCAGACTCCAAAAGCCAAACCAGGGCACGTTTTCCACCCAGTTGGCTACCACTCCCTCCATTTGGGTGTTGCTGCTGATCTTAGGGCTATAAGCTCTGTGCACTCAGCTCTCACCTGCGGCTCCTAGATGCGGCCGGCATGTGACAGCGGCCACAATCCCGGGAACGGCTTTGGCCAGCTAAGCCAGGGGAGGGGAGCCGATGGACCTCAAACCCAGGGGCTTCCCTTGCAGGTGCAGTCAGGCTCCGGGGGATGGAGTGACTGAGACCAAGAGGGGGTCCAACGGTCAAGAAGGCGGCTCAGGACCGCAACACCTCAAGGGCTACCTCTCCCCATATGAACTGAACCGGACCCTGAGATCATCCTCTGAGGCCTTTCTTTGTGGCAACACGAGAACAGGGCCTTTTTCAGTGGTGGCTCCCCATTTGTGGGATGCTCTCCCCAGGGAGGCTCACCTGGCCCCTTTAGGAGCCAAGCAAAAGCATTTCCCTAGAACCACCTGATTTTAGATGTTTGTGGGAGGGAGGAGTTACTGGTTTCTTTGTTATAGCGTTATATATTTTTGTGTTTTTATACTGTAAACTGCTCTATGATCCTGAGACATAGGGTGGCAAAGACATATAATGAATTGTGAACAATAATTTATTTTGTATTTTTATGCCGAGATATTCATTCCTTTATTTAAAAAGAAAGCTCTCACAGCTGCTCACCTGGAGTCCTGGTTCGCCCTAGGCGAGCGGAAATAAGCAAGCCTGCTGTTTAAGACAAGCGCAGCGTAGCAGAGTCGCCTGCTTAGCAGTTTCAGCAAGTTTTCTAGGGACAGAATAGTTTCTTCCATTAATCGGGGATGTTCAGTTGTTGCCATTTCAAATTTTAAAAGTACGGTACGCAGTACTTTTTTTTTAGCTCGGGAACCAGCAAAATTCTCTCTCCCATCGCACGCATCCCAGCTCAGAATAGTTTGCAAATGGCAGCGGGGAAAACATCAAGTGCCTTCTGATTTGCAGCTTGGCTTGCTTCTGCGAGCCACCTGGAGTTCCTTTGCCTCCGGAAACTTCTCCTCTGGCTGGAGTCTGGATTTCAGGGGTTCCAGAGCAGTTGTGGTGCTTAGTGGTCATCAAGTTGATAAATGAGACCTTCGGGCGGTATAGGGCGGTATAAAAATTCAATAAATAAATAAAAAATAGTAAGCTGATGGCAGCAAGCAGGTTGGGGGCGGGGGTCGTGTCTTGCCGTCAAACCTAACCCCTCCATTGCCCCCTCTTTCCACGAGGGCTGTAGCGAACTTTTTAAAGCCCGGTGACTCTCAAATATCCAACCCTGTCTCACGTGCCTCAGGTCAGCTGGTCAGTGCAGAAGGCTTTCTCATGATTCCACCTTCAAAGCAGAGAGAGAAATGGTGGGGGGGCAGGGAGAAGGTCCCCCCCCCCAGTCTGAGAAGAAGTCCTGTTTCACTCAGGTTCTTTGCTCCGCAATAACTTGAGGATATGTTTTTCCATCACGTGTTGCACTAGGGAAGGGAGAGGGAAAGCAAAGAATGAATTGATTGGCTTGTTTTTTTAAAAAATAAATACAGAATTCCAGTTTACATTTATCTACTTCATTAAATTTATGCACCTGTTGATTTATTTCTTAAAAAAAAGAAAGAATTTCAACTTATATTTATTTATGTCATTAAATTTATGCACTGCTTGATTTTTCCCCTTAAGTCCCCTCAAAGTGGTTTTAAAAAGGTAAAGGGACCCCTGACCATTAGGTCCAGTCGTGGCCGACTCTGGGGTTGCGGCTCTCATCTCACTTTATTGGCCGAGGGAGCCGGCGTACAGCTTCCGGGTCATGTGGCCAGCAGGACTAAGCTGCTTCTGGCGAACCAGAGCAGCGCATGGAAACGCCGTTTACCTTCCCGCTGGAGTGGTACCTATTTATCTACTTGAACTTGAAGTGCTTTCGAACTGCTAGGTTGGCAGGAGCAGGGACAGAGCAACGGGGGCTCACCCCATCACAGAGATTCGAACCACCTTCTGATTGGCAAGTCCTAGGCTCTGTGGTTTAACCCACAGCACCACCTGCATCCCTCAAAGTGGTTTTACAAGTAGCTTAAAAGAATAAAGACAAGAAAGCGGAAAAACAACTCTTGCTGATTTTATCTTTGGAATGCTTTAAAGCAGGGTTTCCCAAGCTTGGGTCTCCAGCTGTTTTGGGATGGGAACTGCAGTCCAAAAGCAGCTGGAAACCCAAGTTTGGGAGACACTGGTTTAAACTAAAAACAGTTCAAAACAGACATCAGCATTCCTTGCACTTATATACACTTTCATTTTCCCGAAAGTGGTGACCGTGTTTCTCTCTCCTGCCACCACATTTAATCCTCACACAACAACCCTGCTAGGGAGGTCAGGCTGGGAGAGGCCATGACTGGCCCCCAAGGTCACCAGCCAGCAAGCTTCACGGCCAGTGGATTAGAGCCCTGTTTCTCCCAGGTCCTTGTCCCACTCTCTAACCACTACGCCCCGCTGCCTCTTTTACACGCTTGGTGTGTGGGTGAGGGCCATAAAGGGCCTCCTCGCGAGCATGCAAGCCCTGAAATGCTTTCCCAACCCACTCTTGTTTTCTGCCATTCTAAGGTAGCTGGCTCTGTCCATGGAGGCTCCATTGAGGAATTGGAAGAAACTAAGAAGGCTTGGGGGACGCGGGTGGCGCTGTGGGTTAAACCACAGAGCCTAAGACTTGCCGATCAGAAGGTCGGCGGTTCGAATCCCTACGACGGGGTGAGCTCTCGTTGCTCGGTCCCTGCTCCTGCCCACCTAAAAAAGCCAATGCAATTCTGGGCTGCATCAATAGGAGTATAGCATCTAGATCAAGGGAAGTAATAGTGCCACTGTATTCTGCTCTGGTCAGACCTCGCCTGGAGTACTGTGTCCAGTTCTGGGCACCACAGTTCAAGGAGGACACTGACAAACTAGAACGTGTACAGAGGAGGGCAACCAAAATGGTCAAAGGCCTGGAAACAATGCCTTATGAGGAGCGGCTAAGGGAGCTGGGCATGTTTAGCCTGGAGAAGAGGAGGCTAAGGGGTGATATGATAGCCATGTTCAAATATATAAAAGGATGTCACCTAGAGGAGGGAGAAAGGTTGTTTTCTGCTGCTCCAGAGAAGCGGACACGGAGCAATGGATCCAAACAACAAGAAAGAAGATTCCACCTAAACATTAGGAAGAACTTCCTGACAGTAAGAGCTGTTTGACAGTGGAATTTGCTGCCAAGGAGTGTGGTGGAGTCTCCTTCTTTGGAGGTCTTTAAGCAGAGGCTTGACAACCATATGTCAGGAGTGCTCTGATGGTGTTTCCTGCTTGGCAGGGGGTTGGACTCGATGGCCCTTGTGGTCTCTTCCAACTCTATGATTTTATGATTCACCTAGCAGTTCAAAAGCCCATCAAAGTGCAAATAGATAAATAGGTACCACTCCGGCGGGAAGGTAAACGGTGTTTCCGTGTGCTGCTCTGGTTCGCCAGAAGCGGCTTAGTCCTGCTGGCCACATGACCCGGAAGCTGTACGCCGGCTCCCTCGGCCAGTAAAGCGAGATGAGCGCCACAACCCCAGAGTCGATCACGACTGGACCTAATGGTCAGGGGTCCCTTTAGCTTTTTTAAGAAGGCTTGGATGAGGTCAAAGGGGACGCTCACCTTGCCCAGTCTCCTGGATGCCCCAACAAGAAGCCCCCCCCCACAAGCAGAAGGCCCTCATGAGCACCACGGCCCCTTGATGTGTGACCCTCTGGCCCCTCCCATGTTCCCGAACCCACCTTTCTTGTGTCCCAGAGCGACTGCCAGGTCCATGGGGGTGTATCCTGAATCTGCCTCGGTTGTGAGATCAGCACCATGGGCTGAGAAGAGGGAAGGGAGACAAATATTTTATGCATTTTATTTTAGTGCTATGGTCCTTTTTTTTTTTTTACTTTACACACACATTCTTTATTAAAGTCCAAAGACCCACAAAAGCAATTTCAAAAGCAAATACAGCAGAAATACATTCCTAGGCAGCCATTGTGTTTTATCCAGAGTGTGTTGGTTTCTATTTCATATTGCCCCGGAGAGAAATTTTGCCACGGCCAGGGTCATATCATTTGCCTTACCCTCAAGGCGATACTTGAGATAGAAGGTTTCAGGATTTCCAGGCAAGTTTGCCGATAAGGGTTTAATTAACTGGTTTCTGCCTTGTTTATACAGCCCACAATGTAGTAAGAGATGTCCACAGGTTGCATGTGATCACTGTATGAAATATCCCATAGTCTGTGCCTCAAGGATTTAAGGGCAGTATCTTAAAAAGCAGAGACATCACTTTGCCAACAAAGGTCCATATAGTTAAAGCTATGGTTTTCCCAGTAGTGATGTATGGAAGTGAGAGCTGGACCATAAAGAAGGCTGATCGCCAAAGAATGGATGCTTTTGAATTCTGGTGCTGGAGGAGACTCTTGAGAGTCCCATGGACTGCAAGAAGATCAAACCGATCCATTCTGAAGCAAATCAGCCCTGAGTGCTCACTGGAAGGACGGATCCTGAAGCTGAGGCTCCAAGACTTTGGCCACCTCATGAGAAGAGAAGACTGCCTGGAAAAGACCCTAATGCTAGGAAAGATGGAGGGCACAAGGAGAAGGGGACGACAGAGGACGAGATGGTTAGACAGTGTTCTCAAAGCTACGAACATGAGTTTGACCAAACTGCGGGTGGCAGTGGAAGACAGGAGTGCCTGGTGTGCTCTGGTCCAGGGGGTCACGAAGAGTCGGACATGACTGAACGACTGAACAACAACAATCATAACCCAAGATATGTTTCATACAACAGCATGAGAACACAGGCAGAGTCTATTTTGATACGATCTACCAGTCAGTCTGCCATTTAGGGCTTCAGATGGGAATACATTTAATCTGGGTTTGTTCACCAGTATGCGGATGATACCAGCCTTAAATCAAGCACTGCTAGGAGTCGTTTCTTTCCGTTTTCCAATGTATTTCTTATCGATAAAAAAATCCAGACCGGCACGAACAAATTTTCCTTCTGAAAGTGTAGCCCAGAGGAAAAAGTTGGGAGAACCATGGCCCTAACCACTGCACCACACTGCCTCAGAGATGTTTAAGTTGCCACCAAGAGAGAAATATGCCCTACAGCATATTTCGCCACATCAAAGTCTATTGCAGGCAAAACAGGGAGCTTCGTGGCAACTCCGAAAAGCCAGCAGAGGCATTGTGGCAAAACCCAAAAATGCTTCCATGAACTTACAAAGAGCTGGCAGCAAACTACTGCACTCGCAGTAGAGGTAAAGGGACCCCTGACCATTAGGTCCAGTCGCGGACGACTCTGGGGTTGCAGCGCTCATCTCGCTTTACTGGCCGAGGGAGCCGGCGTACAGCTTCCAGGTCATGTGGCCAGCATGACTAAGCCGCTTCTGGCAAACCAGAGCAGCGCACGGAAACGCCGTTTACCTTCCCGCCGGAGCGGTACCTATTTATCTACTTGCACTTTGATGTGCTTTCAAACTGCTAGATTGGCAGGAGCAGGGACTGAGCAACGGGAGCTCACTCCGTCGCTGGAATTCAAACCACTGACCTTCTGATCGGCAAGTCCTAGGCTCTGTGGTTTAACCCACAGCACCACCCTACTCGCAGTAGACCTGCTGAAATTAATGGACCCAAGTTATTATCGCTCAGGGGGAAGGCACCATTGGTTGACCCCCTCGTTCTCAGATGTGGCCGAAGAGAGGCAAGCTTGGCTTCTCCATCGAAAAAGGAGATTGTCACTCAGGTACGGAAGCACATTCCCCCACACCACTTACCTAGCAAGGCCTCAATGCATTTGACGTGGTTCCCGCGGACGGCATAGAGGAGAGGGGTCCCGCCGTTCTGCGGAGACAACCGAAAAGCATCAGCACAAGGAGGAAAAAACACCCACACACCCCACACACTTTCTTAGGCAAACAGGCAAAAAACTGAAAATCCTTTGTTAAAAGATATCATTGAGATTTAGTCGGAATATAAAAGAAAAGAGAAGATAGTTATAAAAGGGGAAACCAGTGAAATTTACAAAATATTAGTAGAATTGGAGAAAGCCTGCACCCCCCCCCCCACATGGCCTGGCTCAGAGGGCTGGCACTCCAAGCAGGTTGCTGGCATTCGCCCGTCTTGAAAGCCCTTCCTCTAAAAATAAATCAAGGTTCTAGTCCTCAGCTTTCTGGAGAGATTCTTTCCCTGTCTTCCCTAGAGATGCCCTCTGTATGCACAGAGCGACATCTGAGCTGCAGCCCTTGCCCTTAACAACAAAACAGGTTTCCAGACCTCATGGTTCTGAGTACAGGCTGATTTATATAGGAAACTCTCTTTTACTGAGTCCCTCTCATTCAGGGCTGTCTACACAGACTGGCAGCTGCCCTCCAGGGTTTCAGGGGATGCCCCCAGCCTTCTCAGGGTCTTCTGAATGCAAATCAGATGCTCAGCCTTCCCCTAGAAATAAATCAAGATTCTAGTCCTCAAGTTTCTGAAGCAGCAGCAGAGCAGAATTGGACAGGAAGCTGCCTTATACCAAATTAGACCACCGACCTGCCTAGCTTAGCGCTGTCCACACTGGCTGGCAGCATCTCTCCGCGTGTTCACTTTCCTAGCCCTGACTGGAGATGCCACCAGGAATTGAAACTGGAACCTTCTGCATGTAAAGTCTCAGACCTTGTTGGGGGCCGGACTATATTTTTTGGGGGGGGGAGAACGAATTCCTATGCCCCACAAATAACCCAGAGATGCATTTTAAATAAAAGGACACATTCTACTTATGTAAAAACATGCTGATTCCCAGACCATCTGCGGGCCGGATTTAGAAGGCGATTGGGCTGGATCCGGCCCCCGGGCCTTTGTTTGCCTACCCATGGACTTTCAGCCTGTGGGTCCCCAGACGTTGTTGAACTACAACTCCCATCACCCCTAGCTAGCAAGGGCTGAGGGATGATGGGAGTTGTAGTCCAACAACATCTGGGGATCCACAGGTTGAGAACCGCTGGACTAGATGATCCTCAGGGTCTCTTCCAACTATAAAAATGCTGCAACCCTTTCTCATTGGGAAGTCGTCCCATCCTCTGGATTGCTGCGGCTGCCTTTTCCCAAACCTTTCCCAACTCTGCAGTATCCTTGTTGAGACAAGGCAGATCTGTCTAGGTGCTTTGCTGCTTGAACTCAGGCCCAAATAATCCTGGTTTCTGCATCAGGCAGATGCAGCGTTCCTGTTAAATCAGCCCTTCCTTTGCCTTCATGAGGACTGGAATCCTGGGTGATGTATGTATTCCCATTTACAGCCAAGAGGTGGCAGAGGAGGGCAACCAAGATGATCAAGGGCCTGGAAACCAAGCCAGATGAGGAACGGTTGAAGGAGCTGAGGATGTTTAACCTGGGAAAGAGGAGATAAGATAGCCATCTTCAAATATTTCAAGGGCTGTCAGAAGGAAGAGGGAACAAGCTTGTTTTCTCCTGCTCTGGAGGGCAGGACTCGAACCCATGGCTTCAAGGAAGACATTTAGCAAGAAGTTTTGACAGTAAGAGTTGTTAGACCATGGGATGGAAGCTGGTGGCCTCTCCTTCCTTGGAGATTTTCCAGCAGAGGTTGGGTGGCCCTCTGTCCTGGATGTTTGAGCTGAGATTCCTGCCTTGCAGGGGGTTGGACTAGATGACCCCTGGTGGCCCCTTCCAACTCTACAATCCTATGGTTCTCTGAATGCGGGGCCTGCCGAAAGCTGATTCAGGTCGGCAGGGCCATACCTGCCCCCCTTCCACCCACCGATGCAAAAGTTACCCAGTCGTAAGTGTTGATGTCCACGTCCTTCTCCAGGAGCAAGGTGACGATGTCCGTGTAGCCCCCCATGCTGGCAAGAGACAGGGCGCTCTCCCTCTCCTTGGCAAGGACGTGGGGGTCTGCGCCCTGGGGAGAGAGGACACACAGGGCTGCAGCCGCGGCAGGGAAAATGCGGGGGACCCCTGCGCTTCGCCCTCCCCACCGCACGTTCCTTACCCATTCCAGCATGCTGCGGATGGTCTCGATCTCTCCAAAAGCCGCGGCCCACATCAGAGGCGTGAAGCCCCGCTCGTCGGGCTTGTTCAAAAGGTTCTCGCCTGTCAACATTTCCAAAATTAGGGAGTTTATTGACACAGAGGTAGGAAAGTTCAGGGGTCTTCATGTAGTCCGCACAACGGTCTTTCCCGGCTAAGTGAATTAAGTTATGGTAGCATTTGGTCAGGGGTCAGCAAGCTTACCACGCCTCGGGCCAGTGTCTCCAGCGCCGATCGCGCAGTGGGCCAGAGGGAGCGCGCGCCCACACGCTATTTCCGGCGCACTTCCAGGTCGGAGGAGCACCAGAAATAGCTTGTACGCATGTGCACGGGCCTCCTCCAACCCAGATGTGCACCAGAAATAACGCTTGCGCATGCATGCGCAAATAACACCTTTGCATGTGCAAATAACGCTTGCGCATGTGCACAAGCTATTTCCAGTGCTCCTCTTCCCCGGAAGTGGGCAGCCGTGCAGCGCAGCGCCAGTAAGAGCGGGCGGCGGCAGCAGGTGGCAGGGGTCGCCGCGGGCCGGATAAACGAGTCCCTTGGGCCTTATCTGGCCCGCGGACCTTAGTTTGGGGACCCCTACATTTGGTTTTACAACAGATTTCTCTCATTCTCTGCACGGTTTGTTTTTAATTTTTGTGATTTTCCTGAGCGCTGGCTTGAACAGCTAATGATTTAAGCGGTGCAATTGGGGCGGGTGATTAATAAAACTAAAGGGGCAGTGGAAGCATAAAAAAAGAAGGGAATGAAATTTTGAAAAACCATGTTTCATCTGTTGTGTAATAACAAGTAGGTTTTGAGAAGGGTTATTTCAAAGAAGAAATATTGCACTGATATGTTAAGTGTTGCAGAATAATGATTTGATATAACCTTGTCTGGAGGAGAATTTTGCTGATCATTGTAAATAGCTGTCAAATGACTAAATAAAAGTTTTAAAAACACCTTAAATGAATAAACCGACCCTGTGAGGCACACTCTAGCTAGTGGGCAGGAGGTCAGAAGCGGGTGGAGGGGGGGGCTGAGTGTTCCTATCTCACCTTTCCTCAGATTTTCTTTCAACAGGGCCAGTTCTCCCTGGGCTGCCAGCTGATGAATAGAAAGAGCTGGAAAAGTAAAAAACAAACAAACAGGATTTCATTGAGAACTAAAATGGGGAACAGAATGCAATCTTACAGTAAGGGGCTGCACAGAACCCAAATTCCAAGCCAGTTTTTGAAAAATGATTGACCTGTTTTATGCAATGGTATTCTAACCATTCTTGTCTTTGCATAATTAATCCTCAGAGGGAGGCGGGAAGCAGACGCCTTTCATGATCGCTAGAAATGTTATTCACTGGCAATCATGAGGGATGGAAACTTGACTTCTGGATTAATACCTTTAAAAAGAAATGAAATAATATGGCCTGAGGAGTGGAGGGCAGATTTGCTCTTGAGCCCTCTGTTCATGAAGGGAAAAGGAACGGCTTGGTGGGTGTCAGAGACCATTGGGAAGTCGATTAAGAGAGAAAGCAGCCCAACAGAATCATAGAACCCACAACCCTGCGATTAAGACTCCTGTGCTCTACCAACTCAGCTAATCCTGAACCTTGACTGATTTTTAACAAAAAACAAATTGATTTCCCCCTTCAAGGCGCTAGTCCTCTTGAACAACAACAAAAGTGTATAGCCCGTCAGTTTACCAAGTGGTTTGGGAAGTCAGTTCAGAGGAAAAGCAGCATAACAGGATCATGAACTTGGGCTGATCTTAACAAGGGGCTAGACCTCTAGAGCAACAGGGAAAAAATGTATAAATGGGGGAGAATTGAAAACACCTTGCCTTCAACTGATTCACAGCCCATTCCCCAGCTAATGAAAAGCAAAAACGTTTTGTGGCACAACAACTCACTGTCCAGAGTGGCCGGCAAGGCAGATGCCTCGTTGCCACGCTGCCGGTTGGTCAGGGTGGTCGCCAGCTTCAGACTGCTTCCATCTGCATTTTTGAAGAAAGACAAAAGATGTCAAAACTGGAACCTTCATTTTTCCAGGACCGCTTCTCTCCATGTGAACCAACCTGGACCCAGCAATCACCACCTGAGGCCCTTCTACATGTGCCTCCTCTGTGAAAAGTCCAGAGGGTGGCCACACAAGAACGGGGCCTTTTCTGCGGTGGCTCCCTATATGTGGGATGCTCTCCCCAGGGAGGCTCGCCTGGCGCCTTCGTTACATATCTCTAGGCACCTGGGGAAAACATTCCTCTTTTCCCAGGCCTTTGGCTAATTAAACAAATTAAAAGGTATACACATTGAAAGTGAAATGCAATGAAATGTCCTTTTTGCGGAGAGGCGACCGGGTTTGAAGACTTGCCATTTGGTGCAGGAGCAGCTTGGTTTGGCTCGTCTTTCTCCTCTGAGTACGGATACAGCCGCAAGATGACTGATGCCTGATCGTCCTCCGGGTCGCTGGCGGGCATCTCTGGGTCCTTTGAGGGGGCATTGTGGGTCATTTCGGCGACAGGAGCTTCTGGAGAAATTGTGAAGGTGTCTATGGCGGCGGCAGGTCTACAGCACCCTGAGAGCTTTGACACAGCAAAGAAACAGGAACACAAGAAACTTCCCTCAGACAGAGTCAGACCACTAGTCGACCTGCTTCTGGCCGACCCTGACTGGCAGCTGCTCTCCAGAATCCAGGCACGTCTGTGTCATTGGGCATCGCACCAGGGATGCAAAGCAAGGTGCTCTGCCACTTCTTCAAAATTAAAAAGATTCTAGTCCTCATTATTCTTCTGAAAGCTGCCGTGTACTGAGTCAGGTGGGGGGCATTCCCAACCTCACCAGCAGATGCCCAGGACTGAAACTGGGGCCGTCTTCAGACAAATCGTGCATTCTGTGGGAAGGGCCATAGCTCAGGGGTTAAGGATGAGGCGCTAGTCCTCATGGTTCCAAGTAAAAGCAAAGGAAGGTTTATAGACAGTCAGGCCACTGGTCCACCAAGCTCAGGGCTTCCAATACTGCATACAAAGGCCTACTGCATACAAAGTATTAGTATTATTATTATTATTATTATTATTATTATTATTTACCCTGCCCAACTCTACTCTGATCTGTTTACAACCCTTCTGACGTCACCCCCGGGCCAAGTCTTGGAGGGGTTTCCTGCCTCCAACATGTGACGTAAAAACTCACCAGCCTCTCCCATAAGAAGGGCGATGACGTCAAGTTTACACATAGCCCTTTAGAAAAGGTTGACGATCATGGTGCCGCCAGATCCACTTTGACGCATCTTCGCCTCTCTTTGCTCTCTCTGCCCGTCCGCGCAAAACTGAAAGTAACTTTCTCTTCCCACAATGCATTTGCAGCAGCTCCCGCGGGGTGGCGGCGGCCGCGGCCTGGCCCTTTAAGAGCTTCTGAATGAGGTTGCGGAAGCCGGTATTGTTATGAATGAGCGGCGCAGCTCAGCCTCCGCCCCGCCCTCCAGCTCCGCCAATCACCGGCCACTAACTAAGAGGAAGCGCTTCCCCCAAAGGGCGGTTTAAAGGGCCAGCCGTTCAATTGTTTTCTTTTTAAAAACCCTCCAGAAAATTTGGTTTTGATTATGCTTTAATGCATTGTGTTTATTTAACGTATTTATTAGACCGCTCTTCTGAGCCAACGCCCGTCCAAAGCAGCTTCTAATTGACAACAATAAAATATTGTTTTTATTACCCCATAAAACTGTTTTAAAAAAATATTTTATTTTTTACAAAATACTACAAAATTTAAAAAGTTAAGACTCCACATAAACTTTAACAGCTGTCATCCTCAGAACCAGTGAGCACTGAAGATGACCCAGAGGCATTACATGTTTTAACAGCAGGCAGATATTAAACTGGTCCAGCCCCCTGCAGGCTGTAGGGATAATCTCTTCCATCCTTTGTCACCCTAGTGCCTCCCAGATGGTTTGGACTACAACTCCCATTAGCCTCAACCAGCATGAGGGTCTACGCTGAGTAGAACCTCAATGGTCTAAATCATACCCAGAGTAGACCCATTAAAAGGAATGGCTTATATCGAGCTGAGTCCTACTCAAAAATTAGACCCACTGAAAGCAATGGACCTAAACTGGTCACTTCTATTCATTTTAGTGGATCTACTCAGTGGCGTATCACAGAATCATAGAATTGTAGAGCTGGAAGGCAGACCCTCCAAGCATCCCTATTTTCCAGGGACAAACCCGGATGTACAGAAGCTGTTCTGGTTTCTCATATGAACCTGGAATGTCCCGCTTTTCCTTAGGAAGCCCCTATTTTCACTGAAGAAATGTTGAATGGTATGGAATTATGCAACCCCTGAGCCAATGAGAAAGGTAACTATATAAGGCAGCCCTGTATAGGGTTTTTTTGTTAATGTTTAATGTTTAATTCTGTTTTTATATATGTTGGAAGTCACCCAGAGTGGCTGGGGCAACCCAGTCAGATGGGTGGGATACAAATAATAAAATTATTACTATTTTAAGGGAATAGGATGTCCCTTTTTTCATCAGAGAAATGTTGGAGGATATGGGAAGGGACCTTCAGAATCATCTAGTCCAACCCCCCGCAATGCAGGGATACACAGCTGTCCCTTATGGGGCTCGAACTTGCAACCTTGGCGTTATCAGCGCCACGCTCTAACCAACTGAGTAATCCATTTGACCTATAGTTTGAAAACTTTCCAGGGGGAAATGAAAGAGAGGTCATTTGCAAAGGCACCCGTTTCTGTGCCAGACAAATCTAAGGTCAGCTGAAATTCTAAAGGCGCATATTAGGGACTAAGCCCCGTTGAACCCTGGTGGCCTCACTTTTGAGCAGCCATGCATTTATTGGCCAGAATGGGGAAACTCCTGCATTCGGCCAGGAGGGACCTCCAAGGCCCTTATGGCTGGTCTGTCTCTAAAGACAATGGAGTGCGCCTCCAGGGGTGAAGCCAGCCAACCGCCTTAGGGACTCCATTCCGGATTTATGGGGGATATCCGGTACTCCTGAGCCTGCTCTCCCCCCGAAGGAACCCCCCAGTGGAGAGTTGGGGGTCAGAGTTTCCCTTCTCCCCCGTGGTCGAGCCCCGTCCGCCCCTCACTTCCCTCGACAGCGCCCAGTGGGAACCTTTCTCACCGGACGGTGTTTCCGAGCGGCTCCCCTTTCGGCGCTGCACGCGGCCCGTCGGAAGTGGCCCGGCAGCTGTCCTCCTTGTCCGGTGCCGCCGCCCGCTTCCCCTCCCGCCGCTTCGGGCTCTCGCCGGGATCATGGAGGAGCCGGAGATGCAGCTCAAAGTGAAGAAAGGTAGCGGCGGAGGAGCCACTTCCGGTGGTGTCGCGCCCAAAGGCGTCCGGGCAGGAATGGGGAGGGAGGGAGGGAGGGGGCGTGCAATGATTCGCAGGAGCGCAAAACCGCAGCCCAGATGTGTGGGTTTGTTTTAGGGAAGCGCCCAAATAGCGGCCCCAGCCCCTCATGCCTTTAAACTGAACGCCATGCGTCAAAGTGCCTCTGAGCCTGTGCAGATAGCATTCCCCTGGCACCTTCTCTCCTGGACACGCTGGAGCCCCGGAATGTCCTGCATGAGCAGGGAAACGATGTTGTTGTTGTTTATTACATATTTAATCCACAGAAAGAATAATAACATTATTAATATTAAAGGTAAAGGGACCCCTGACCATTAGGTCCAGTCGTGACTGACTCTGGGGTTGCAGTGCTCATCTCGCTTTATTGGCCGAGGGAGCCGACGTTTGTCCTCAGACAGTTTCCGGGTGGCCAGCATGACTAAGCCGCTTCTGGCAAACCAGAGCAGCGCACGGAAACGCCGTTTACCTTCCCGCCGGAGCGGTACCTATTTATCTACTTGCACTTTGACGTGCTTTCGAACTGCTAGGTTGGCAGGAGCAGGGATCAAGCAAAGGGAGCTCACCCCGTCGCGGGGATTCGAACCGCCAACCTTCTAGCAGGGGGGAACAGAGTCATAGCCATTCCCACCTGTGTTAATTGTGGGGGGTGGCACAGTTGTGTTGCATTGGAAATGGCTTGCATTAGACCCATTGAAAGCAATGGCCCTGTGAGGTGGGTGAAGAGGTCACCCAGTGGGTTTCATAATGGAGTGGGGATTCGAACCCTGATCTCCCAGGTCCTTGCCTGACACTCTCACCGCTACACCCCACTGGCTAGACCTTCTGCAATGATGCAGCTCTATAAATTAAGTAGGTAACTAAATATGGGGAAAGCAAAATGTCACTTAGAGAAGGATCTGAAAAAAATTCCTGGAAGCCTGAATCTGTTTTATTCTGGATTGTTTTATCTCAACCGCATTGTGATTTTTTCCTTTAAAATACAATTTTTCCTTTAAAAAAGGCACCTAGAGACATTCCATTGTGACCGCAGGCTAGGTTTAATGTACCATTTGGTAATTAGCTTATATATCTGAGTTTTTAACACTGGTAATGGTGGTAGTAGTAATAGCGATGATGATGATAATGATGATGATAGCTCTCTGGAAAGGATTTCCTGGCTTGGCAATGAAGCTGCAATTAAAATTAACATCTCCCCATTCTTCCTAGTGACAGACAAGTTTACGGAGAGCATGTATGTCTTGGCCAACGAACCTTCTGTGGCTCTGTATCGGCTTCAGGAGCACGTCAGGCGCTCCCTCCCGGAGTTGGCCCAGCATAAGGTATGCCACCTTCGAGCACAAGAATTAAAAAACTCAAATGCGCCCCACGCTTAATCATGGACCCTGCATTGCAGGGGGTTGGGCTACGTGGCCCTTGGGATTCCGTCAAATTCTGTGATTCACCAGCACCAGATCAGCTAGCTGAACCTGCCCCACTTCAGTGTCTCTTTAGGGGTTGTGGGGGTTACTGCTTTAAACAGTCCTGCCTTTCTCCAAAGAATCCTGGGACCTGTGGGTTGCTGAATATAGGGAGGCCCCTGTATTCCCCTCTCAGAGCCAGTGTTCGCAATTTGGCAAGCACATTTTGTACCTGTCGGCCCTCTGCAACCGAGTGATTAGCTTATCTGGTGCAGCTGTATAAATTAAGTAGGTAAATAAATATGGGGATAGCAAAATGGAAGGCGCCTGATGTCTCCACCATCTGGAGGTTCATGCCTGGGGATCATTGGATCTGGACTGTTTTCATACACTAATGCAAAGTCCTATAGAATCTATCAGTTCTATTTTATCTGCACAAATGGAATGAATTTCAGGAACCAAAACGCCAAATGCCTGAGCCGAGTGGTGAACAATTTATAGTTAATTGTTGTCGCTTGTCTTCAATTTCCCCACTGCCCTACTTACAGTTGGGAAGAATATTCCTATGTTATGAATCGTCCTTGTCACCATTAAGAAAAAGAGGTTGGAATAGGCCAATAGATATCTGGATTGTCTCTGTATCAAGTGACTTTCCTTATTTTAAGTTCTCAAAGCTCTTAACCAGGCTCAGGGTTGTCCTCTGAACTAGCCAGATGTTTAACTGAGAATCAATCAGTCCGGTCCGTCGTTTGAAAAATTTGAAAAATAAAAATAGAGGTGTCTTGCCTCAAAATGGTAACTGGATATTCCTTTCTGGCAGCTGCAACATTGGTTTCAGGAGCCATTTGGTGCCTAGCTCATATATCTGAGTTTTGAACACAGCCCAAAGCTCCAGTTCCCAGAGAAGAGGAATTGATTGTTAAATCATCTTGGGAATTGTAGGTCTGGGAGGGAGAAGATGGGTCTCCTAACAGCTCCCAGTACCATGAATCCACAGTGGTACCTCAGGTTACAAACACCTCAGGTTACAAACACCTCGGGTTACAGACTCCGCTAACCTAGAAGTAGTAGAACAGAAATCGTGCGGTGGCAGCGGGAGGCCCCAAAAGGCCCCTAAAGTGGTACCTCAGGTTAACGGTTTCAGGTTAAGAACGGACCTCCGGAACGAATTAAGTTCATAACCAGAGGTACCACTGTAGTAAAATCCTATACCAGAGAACCTGCCAGCCTCCAAATGTTGTCTCCTCCCAGTGTTCCAGCGGAGAGTCAGATAGGATGGATGAGTGTAGAAACATGTGCAAGCCCACAGTTGATGCTTGAAGTTTTATAGTGCTTTTATGTTTTGCTGGAAACAGCCCAGAGTGGCTAGAGCAATCCAGTCAGAATTATAAAGCTGCTGTTGTTGTTGTTGTTGTTGTTGTTGTTGTTGTTGTTGTTACTACTACTACAGTATCGCCAACCCTGCCCTCCATCAGGAGAGGGCCATTTGCCTCATCTCATTATATTTTGTCTTTATTGATTACATTTCTTTCTCACCCTCTTTCCTCCAAGAAGCTCCAGGCCGCGTGTATTGTTCTCCCTCTCCCCATTTTAGCCCACAACAACCCTGTGAGGGAGGCAGTTGTTGTCATCGTTGTCATTATGGTACAGATTTGCGGGCTTCTTCATACAGCAAAGCAAAGCCCCCTTCATACAGCACAGAAACAGAGCTTTGTGCACAAATGCAAGCCCTGAAAACAAGAAAATCAGCCAACTCTAAAGCAACACAACCATCCATGCAAACTCCTGAAAACGACAAAACCATTTCACCACATATAAAGCTTATTTTTCCATAAATAACTGGGTTACAGGAGCTGCTGGTGGTGAACACAAGTCTCTCCTCCGCCCCACCCATCTAATCCTCACAACCCTCCTGCGAGGTAGGCTAGGCTGAGGGGCAGTTACCCTCCCCCAAGGTCACCCAGCGAGCTTCCTGGCCCAGTGGGAGGATTTGAACCTCGGCCTCCCAGGTCCTACGTGCGCAGATCATTCTCTGGAGGGAGGGGGTTGGTTCTTACTGGGAGGGGGAGACGTTGGAGGAGAGGGTATTTCGGTTTTTTTGAAAAGGGATAGAGAGTCAATACAGCAGGGATGGGAGATGTTATCCGGGCTGCTTGTTCCCAAACTTATTTAAAAAGTCCCTTGTTTAATTTAGGGGCTTGCATTAATAGTGGTGCCGTAGGGAGAGCAGGGTTTTGGAAGAGAATGCTAGCGAAATGGAGAAGGTCACCCTGCTGTCTTTCTTCCTTAAAAAAGAAAAAATTCATCGAGGATTTATTCATCTTTTCCAACTAGGCAACATCTCGTGGATAAGCTGTCCTGGCGAGAGAGAGGGATTTGTTATTCCCCAGTTCCGAGTTAAAGAAAGCAACCTCCTCCCTGTTTCCCCCACCCCTTAGCTATCTTTTGGGGACTGGGATCTGCTGTTTGTTCCTCCCCTGCCCCATTAATGGGCCGTTAATTCCATTGTCTGGAGCATTAGCCAGCTTAAGCTAATGCAAGTCATCCAAGGGAGGCGATCTGAGATTTTTTGAATTTTCTGGACTTGGGGGGCATGAGTGTGTTTTGCATTAAGCCACAGCTGCCTTTCATTCACCCCTTTAGCTTTTTAAAAAAGAAGTTAGTGGGCCTTTGGGGTGGGTATCCGTCTATCTCGGGAGGCAATGGAGTGCACCTTTGAGGGTGAAGTCCAGCTGTTGGAAGGTTGCAGCACCTGAGACCAATGCGGGAGAGACATATTGCATTGCAGCTGGGGCAGATGAAGGCGTCTGGTTGTGCTCCTGGCACAGTCACTCCTCCTCTGATCACTGCTATGGATGCAAACCAGACTGCAGACATCTTTGTAACACAGGGTCTGCCAACGGGCCCACAGAGCACCTCCTTGGGGCCATCTTCCATTCTGTGCACTTGCCAAGCCAGAGTAGACATCGCTGAGATAGGAGTGCGAACAAGCTGGGAATGTGGGCTTGGGGGAGCACATTTTGGTTTGAGACTCTGTCCTTCCATGCGATGCCCAAAACCTTCCTTGTGCAGCACCTGTGACCCAGTGTTAGAAACTCAGATATATAAGCTCAGCGCCAAATGGCTCCTTAAGCCAAGGTTACAGTCGCCAAAACAGAAGGCCTTGTAGCCATTTGGAGGGCAGTTGGCTCTAAAGTTGTATTTTTCAGTACGACTTTTTGATTCTTTACATTTATTCTGATTGTGTGGATAAAATATAACGGATAGAATTCTACAGGATGGGGCCTTAGTGTGTGAAAACAGTCCAGATGGGGGAGACGTCAGGCACCATCCTGGCTCCCAGGCATCTTCATTTGGTTGCAAGTGGCTGATAGCCAGGTGCAAAATGCGCCTGGCAATTTTCAAGTGCTGCTGTGACCGTATAATAAATGTTTGATTGACTAAGGAGTTTGTTTTCTCTGCAAAGGAGGTGACCCATTTTGTCTCTGTACCTTGGCTTCTGTGGCTAAATCTGCTGTCCATCTGCAGGACTATCTTGCAGATAAGTTCAGATATTTAAGCATAACAGGCCAGCCTTATATTTTGGAGAGGTAGGAGGCTGCCCATTGCCCCTCTGAATGACTCATGCAATTGCAGAGTTGGAAGAGACCCCCCGAGGGTCGTTGCAGCCTTTTCTCCTTGGGCAGTTTGTGACCGGAACCCCCACCCCAAAAGTACTAGGGTTGGTCTTTGGATGTGCTGCATGGCAGTGTTTAGCGCATCAAGCTAGAACTGAGGAGACCCAGGTTGCTTCTTGGAGATCATCACCCCGTCACCTTTCCTCCTTGCAGGCCGACATGCAGAGCTGGGAGGAGCAAAGTCAAGGGGCCATCTACACCGTGGAGTACGCTTGCAGGTACCTGGGGGAACCCTGCAGGGCTGCATCCCTTTCCCAAAGATGCTTCCCAAGCGCCCATAGATAGGCTGCGGGTGGGGGGGAAGGCAGCAGAGGGCCTCCGGCATTGATCCCCATTTCCATGGTTAACTGTACTAAACTGAAACCAAAATCCACACTGCTTAAAATTAGAATTCAGACTTCCAGGCATCTCATTGCAGCGATGAGGACTCGGAACTTGGCATGCAATTCAAAAGTCTAGTGATAGTCCCGCTCTGTTCTGCCTTGGTCAGAAACCACCTGGAGTCCTGTGTCCTGTTCTGGGCTCCACAATTTGAGAAGGATATTGACAAGCTGGAAGTGTGGAGAGGAGGGCAACTAAGATCTGGTAAGGGTAAAGGGACCCCTGACCATGAGGTCCAGTCGTGGCCGACTCTGGGGTTGCGGCGCTCATCTCGCTTTATTGGCTGAGGGAGCCGGCGTACAGCTTCCGGGTCATGTGGCCAGCAGGACTAAGCCACTTCTGGCAAACCAGAGCAGTGCATGGAAACGCCGTTTACCTTCCCCCCGGAGCGGTACTTACTTATCTACTTGCACTTTGATGTGCTTTCAAACTGCTAGGTTGGCAGGAGCAGGGACCAAGCAACGGGAGCTCACCCCGTCGCAGGGATTCGAACCGCCAACCTTCCGATCGGCAAGTCCTAGGCTCTGTGGTTTAACCCACAGCGCCACCCGCGTCCCTTAAGATCTGGTACCCATGCCTTATGAGGAACGGTTGAGGGAGCTGGGTATGTTTAGCCTGGAAAAAAGGAGACTGAGAGGAGATATGAAAGCCACCTACAAATATCTCAAGGGCTGTCACATGGAGGAGGGAGCAAGCTTGCTTTCTGCTGCCCCCAGAGGGGAGGCTCCAAATCAATGGCTTCAGGTTACAAGAAAGGAGATTCCAACTAAACATCAGGAAGAACTTTCTGACAGCAAAATAAAAATAAATAGTAACAATGCTGCCTCAAGTGCTCTCTCTCTCTCTTTTCCAGTGCCATCAAAAACATGAAAGACAGCAGCGTTTATTTCAGGAGCATTGAGGGTCTGCTCAGGCACACCATTGCGGTGAAAGACCGCCTGAATGCTGCCCGCAGGTAGCTCCAGGAGCCCCAAGAAGCCCCCCAAGAAGCCCCAGAGGAGTCCCAGGGTCTGGTCGGCGCAAGAGGCCAAGACAGCAGCAGTGTGCACTGTGTTGACTGTGGCTGACTTTTTAAGTTAAATCTTGTTAATATTAAAGCTCAGCAAGCTGATAACAGAATGATGTTTATTGCAGTCTGTGTGTGTCTCTGTGTGTGTGTGTGTGTGTGAGAGAGAGAGAGAGAGAGAGAGAGAGGGAGAGAGAGGGGGGGGGACTTCCTGTGTGCTGAGAGTGAGGGTTTTTCCTACATTCCTTGTGCTTGGGAAAGGTGTGTTAGGAATATGTGAACTGACCTTATCCCAAGTCGGGACTTTTGGCTAGTACTTCCTACTCTGACTGGCAGCAGGTCTCCAGGATTTGAGACTCGCGTAGTGGGCAGGGCAGGGGTCTTTTTCCCAGCCTGGGAACCTGGGACCTTCTGTGCACAAAGCAGATGATGGGCAACCCAGTCAGATGGGCAGGGTACAAATAATAAAAATGTTGTTGTTGTTGTTGTTGTTATTTGTAGTATTATTATTTGTATTATTACAGCTGAGTTGCAGCTCTTCTGTTTTTTAAAAAAACAATCAAGTTAAGATCCTAGTCCTCATGATCAGTGCTTTTTTCTATATACTAACCATGAAGTTGTTACAGGAAGTGCCACACTTCTTAGCAACAACAAAGGAGGTGCCGGTACTCCCTACTCTTGAGGACCCCCTGAAAGAAAGCACTGCTCATGATTCTGACTTAAAATCAGAGCCTGGGAAGGTGCCGTAAACCAGGTGGAACCATTGGCCCATGTAACTCAGCACGGTCTACACTGATTGGCAGCAGATCCCCAGAGTTTCAGGCAGGGAGTCTTTCTGAGCAGGTGCCGGCGATGCCTGGGATTACTTGGGAGCAAATCTGTAGAATAATAGAATTGTGCATTTGGAAGGGGGCCCAGTGGTCATCTAGTCCAACCCCTGCAATGTGGGAATCACAGCTAATTTGGACACTGCTTTCCAGCCTCTGTAGCTGGAGGTTCCATTACTAGTGGCTTGCTGATACAGTAAGATTGCATCTTATGTGGGGGTTCGGGTGCAAGGGAAATTGTGGGGGGGGGGGGGAGAATACGCCATACTCCCAGAGCCCATGCAGTCCAAGTGCAATAAGCTTTTAAACTCTCCACCTTGTTTGGATTTAACCCGCGCAATTTCACCCAGCCTGCCCTCAACCACAAAAGGTAGGAATTGCACAAGTGTAATCATGCATAAGATGCAATGCGTCTGCCCTCACCAGACTCCCTAATCCCCTTCCACATGCCTGGAGGCGGTTGGAGGATGGATGGTGGTTAACGGCTTGAGGTTGAATCCTAACAAGGCAGAAGTTCTGTTTCTGGGTGTGGGCAGGTGTGGGGGACTCCCTGGTCCTGAATGGGGCAACTGTGCCCCTGAAGGACCAGGTGCACAGCCTGGGAGTCATTTTGGACTCACAGCTGTCCATGGAGGCGCAGGTCCATTCTACGTCCAAGGCAGCTGTCTGCCAGCTCCATCTGAGACTCTACCTGCCTGTAGACTGTCTTGCCAGAGTGGGGCATGCCCTGGTTATCTCCCGCTTGTACTACTGCCATGCGCTCTCCGTGGGGCCACCTTGGAAGGTGAATTGGAAACAACAACTAATCTAGAATGTGGAAGCCAGACTGGTGACTGGGAGCACCTGCCAGGACCATATAACACCGGTCCTTAAAGGATCTACATTGGCTCCCAGTACGTTTCCAAGCACAATTCAAAGTGTTGGTGCTGACCTTTAAAACCTTAAACAGGCTCATCCCTGTATGCCTGAAGGAGTGTCTCCACCCCCATCGTTCAGCCCGGTCCAGCTGAGGTCCAGCTCCAAGGGCCTTCTGGTGGTTCCCTCACTACGAGATGGGAAGCTACAGGGAACCAGGCAGAGGGCCTTCTTGGTTGTGGCGCCCACCCTGTGGAACACCCTCCCTTCAGGTGTCAAGGAGATAAGTAACTATCCACCTTTTAGGCGACATCTGTAGGCAGCCCTGTATAGGGAAGTTTGTAAGTGGTTGATGTTTTACTGTGTTTCTGTATATGCTGGAAGCGGCCCAGAGTGGCTGGGGCAACCTGGTCAGATGGGCGGGGTACACTTATTATTATTATTATTATTATTATTATTATTATTATTTCAAAACCTTCTATGTGAGCGGCCACACCTTGTGGCAGGGAGTTCCACCAATTAACCAGGCTGCGGGAATAAGGAAGAGTAAACGTCTTTAATAGCTGAGAGGCCTCCAGAGAACCAGCTGGCTCCCATACACCTCTGCAGAGACGGGTTACCCACGTTTTCTACACCAAGGTCGAATCTTTCCCCGTGCCTGCCGCTTTGCGGGAGAGCACATTCCTCATTTCCTGTGTGACGCCGTTCCATGGCTTCCCGTGGGTCTGCAGGAGGCCGGACTCCACCGAGAGGGTCCGGTGCATCCGGGGAGCACTGTAGCAATCCTTTTCCAGGGTTAGCTCAGCGCTTCCCGAAGAGGTGACGTTGCTGCTGGCTGGTGTGGTGAGGTGGGACTTCTGTTCAAGGAACGGCGGGTAGGAGAACTCCCGGTGAATCTCTGGGCGTGGCCGGGGAGCAGGCATGCCCTTGGTGTTGTTGAGGGGGGCAGCGGGCAGCTCCCCACCACGGGCCGAGTCGTTCTCGTAGAGGGTGTGTGAGAGCTCGCCCTGGCTGAGCCCCGTGGCTTTGGCAGCGCGGATCAGGGCGTGCGTCACGGTGATGAAGAGGACCAAGATGCCCGACGAAAGGACGCAGGCGCTGGTGATCCCGGTTTCAGTCTCAAACTGCACCAGCATGTACATGGAGAGAGCTGGAATCGAGGGAGAGAGGATGCAATTTAATCCACAGCAGTGGTTTTTCATACAGGTAAAAAAGAGAATGCCTACACAGTAAATCACGGTTTGCTTGAACCAGGTTTGACTTGTGTTTGGACAGCACAGGAGGCCACTGCGGTTTGTTCAACTAGGGTTGCTATATATCCTCTTTTTCCTAGGCACAACCTCTTTTTCATGGGTATGTAAAATGAGAGCTGTCATAGCGATCCAAAGTTAAAGTCGACAAATGTGTCCTCTTTTTGCTCTTCAAAATATGGCAACCCATTTCAACAAATCTGCAGCAGTGATTTTTTTATATGTATAAAAAAAAGATAATGCTTGCACAGTAAACCATGGTTTGCTTTAACAACATTTGACTGCCGCCGCGCCGCCGGAGCATGATTTCTGTTCTCGTCCTGAAACAAAGTTCTTAACCCGAGGTACTATTTCTGGGTTAGCGGAGTCTGTAAACTGAAGCGTATGTAACCCTAAGTACCACTGTATACACCAGTGATAAAAAAGAAGTCTCTACAGTAAACTGTACAGCCCGCCCTGTGGAACGCCCGAGGAAATAAACAACCAACTGACTTTTAGAAGACATCAGAAGGCAGCCCTGTCCAGGTGTGACATTTTAATGTATTTTTAATCTTTGTTGGAAGCCGCCCAGAGTGGCTGGGGAGACCCAGCCAGATGGGCGGGGTACAAATAATAAATTATTATTATTATTATTATTATTATTATTATTATTATTATTATTACTGCACTGCAGGGGGTGGGACTAGATGACTCTCGGGGTCCCTTCCAATTCTAGGGTTCCTGAATCAGAGCCAGCTTTCTTTGAATGCACTTTTGCACTGGTCTCACCAGCAGAGGGCGGGCAAGAGCTAGTCTCAGGAGAGGGCAGGGGGAGGAGCCAAACTCACCTGCCAGGTAGGCTGAGACCCCGCAGCAAAACAGGCCCACAGCCACGTGACGCACCTTCCGGCTGTCCACGAGGAACCAGTCGCCCCTGCGGCAGGAGGAAGGAACAGAAACCCGTGGTTAATTCATTTTCATGTATTTATATGCAACGCCTCCATGAGATCACCTCGAGCTTTAGGGAGTTACATCAGCGAAGCAGGGGGTGGGGGTCTCTGCCCCAAAGAGATTACACACTGCACCGAGCTAAGCAGTGGGTTCCTTGGCTGGGATTCCTGCACTGCAGTGGGCTGGACTAGATGACTCTTGGGGGTCCCTTCCCTATGATTCTAATGCATGGTGTGCTTTGTGTGTTGCCCCTCCCAAATCCTTTGTAGCCTCTCGTTCCTTCTCCCTCCCTCTGACCTGGCAGTGCTCTTCTTAGACCACTGAGCAGACTTGCCAAACTCATGGGGAACATTGGCTCCTTGATTTCAACGTGTCTCCTTTGAGTAAGACCCCTTACTCCCCTCCGGGTCCGGCTAAAGCTTCGAGAAATATTTGTCCTAAAAGTGTTTCCTCAGGACATGGGGTGTTTCTTTTCTGGAAGGAGTGTGATGTTAACCCCCAGCGTCCCCCAAGAATAAATCAAATATTTGCACCTCAATCGGTAACTGTGGAGATGAGGATGGGGGGAGGACGACAGACGCCCCCACGTGAATGGTGTTTTTAAAAAACGCAATGTTGCAAAGGGACGGTGTCTTGGGAACAGAGAGAAAATATTGGACGCCCTGCCTGCTCCTTCCTCGGCTGCCATTGTCCCCAAGAATAGAGAGAGCTTTGTTTTGACCGTCCCCTACTTTCCGAAAAAGAAGGAGGGGGGTTCGCTGCAGGCCTGGACAGACTTTGTTTGCAAAACTCTGAGAAAAAAAAGGAAAATGAAACAGGGAGAGAAAGCATGGAGGGGGGGCGGAAACCTCAGAAAAGAAAACCTCAAAGTGGTAATTCAGAATGACAGCGGCAATGTGGGAAACGTTGGCGGACGTGAGCTGGAGGGATAATGAGCAGAGTTTCTCATACGGCAGGAATTTTTGGACGGGTGCGGATGGGGGGCCCCAGCACTCTGCGGAGTAACGTAAAAGCCAGCATCATGCAATGGCTGATTAAGTACAGAAATTGCAGCAGCGGCTGTCAAATCTGTCCTTCCTGCAAATGCGTTGTTGCTGTTTTTAAAAAACCAAGTTTCTAGACCACATGACAGAAGGTGTGCCTGAAAGTGCTCCAGTATTTTTAAATTATGGATGGTTCGCCAGCTATGGCTCTTCTTAAGAAAAAAGGCAAAAAAATCCCTAAGTTTTTAGGCCTTATTGACTGTACTCGACATTGCAGTGCCCACTTCAGTCTGGTTCAACTTCTGGACCTTACAGTGTGCTTGAAAATGTGTGGGCAATGCTTGCTTGAATCTGGCTGTGTGAGCGAATGCTTTTTTTAAAAAAATAAAAAGTTTCTGGATCTTTTGATCACAGACATGGCAACGCCTGCTTGAATCTGGGGTATGTGTGGCTTTTAAATCAAGTCTTTATCACTATGGAGATGTGAGTGTTTAAACCTTGTTTCTAGACCTTGTTGTGACACAAGATGTGCAAGCAAGTTTCTAGACCTGTGTGTATGTGTGTTTAAAAACCCATGTTTCTGACCTCATGACACTACACCACATTCATTAAAGCATGCCCTCCAATATTTCGCCAATGAAAATAGGGGCATCCTATTGCATAATAATAATAATAATAATCATCATCATCATCATCATCATCATCATCTTATTATTTATACCCTGCCCATCTAACTGGGTTGCTGCCACCACTCTGTGTGGGTTCCAACACATATAAAAACATAATAAAACATTAAACATTAAACAACTTCCCTCTACAGGACTGTCTTCAGATGTCTTCTAAAGGTTGTCTAGTTACTTATCTCCTTGGCTCGGGGCAGGGGGGTCATATAACTCCAGCCCTCCAACATTTCTCCGATGAAATGTCCTAAGGTGAAGCGGGAAATTCCAGGGTCAAATCAGAAACTGGAATGGCTTCTGTAAGTCCTGGGCTGTCCCTGGAAAATAGGGGCACTTAGAAGGTCTATGGTAGTTTGTAGAACTTAGGTGTGTGTGTGTATATGTTTAAAACATGTTTCTAGACTTCATGACACTTGACATGCATGAAAAGTTTCTAGTCCCTATGACTGTGGGTGTCTGTGTGTTTAAAAAACCAAGTACCTAGATCTCATGATGTTGGACCTACACTGATGTGTCTCATGCTTCTAGGACATCTCAGTCGGTACTGCATGAGACTCTTAATCCCAGGGCTGTGAGTTTGGGCCCCGTGTTGGGCAAACAGATCCCTGCATTGCAGGGGCTGGACTAGATAACCCTCGAGATCCGTTCCAATTCTACAGTGCTGTGAATCTATATTGATTTTTATCCTTTGAATATATAAAAATACCTGTTAATTTCAACGAATTGCTGTACATCCCTGTGAGCCAGAGGTTAGCTTACAATCAAGCAGTACGTACATTTCGTAAATTTAAAAATAACAATTAATCTGGCATGAGACTCTTAATATCTGGGTTTGAGCCGCACATTGGGCAAAATATTCCTGCCTTGCAGGGGTTGGACTAGATGGCCCTCAGGGTCCCTTCCAACTCTACAATTCTATGATTCTATGTTTCTGAGTCTAGGCATTATGACTGGATGTGTGCGTGTTTAGAAATCCAAGTTTCTAGACCTTATGACGACCTTCAGGGAAGTGCCAAGGCAATGCCCGCTTGAATCTTAAACACCTGCAGTTGTGGCACCAGCTCAGCCAACCTGCTCTCTGCCTTCTGCTTCCAGCAATTTAACCCTGACCTTCTGACATCCCAGCGTGTCGTTTCTGAGCCGTGCTCACGCATGTCATGCATGGCAGATGCCGTCGTTTCTTTCGTGTTCGGAGACAATTTGGACATGCTTTTGGTTAATGATTTGGAGGAGGGCTGCAAGGGGCAAGGAGAGGCGGGGGCATGAAGAGCCACCTTTGACGAAGGTGAGCCAGACCCCGGCCTCTGAGTCGCGGGTTCAGAAGAAGGCCTTTCTTCTGGAAGACCTGTAATGAACTTGGGCGATACAAGACCCCGGAAGCCCATGGCGAGTTAATTACGGCAAGTTCCTTGGATGGCTGGACGGATTTCATTTATATCTCATTTATATCCCGAGACCCCTTAATCTCAGGGTTGTGGGTTCAAGCTCCAAGTGGGCCAAAGAGTTCTGCCTTGCAGCGGGTTGGACTAGATGACCCTCGTGGTCCCTTCCAACTCTGCCATTCTATGATTGTATCTCACTTTTCTTCCAAACCAGCTCAGGATAGGAAAACAACAGATTGAGGTTGAATCCTGACAAGACAGAAGTACTGTTCTTGGGGGACAGGAGGCGGGCTGGCGTGGGGGACTCCCTGGTCCTTTGTGGGGTAACTGTGCCCCTGAAGGAGCAGGTGCGCAGCCTGGGGGTCATTTTGGACTCACAGCTGTCCATGGAGGCACAGGTCAGTTCTGTGTCCAGGGCAGCTGTCTCCCAGCTCCATCTGGTACGCAGGCTGAGACCCTCCTGCCCACAGACTGTGTCGCCAGAGTGGTGCATGCTCTGGTTATCTCCCGCTTGAACTACTGCAATGCACTCTCCCTGGGGCTGCCTTGGAAGGTGACCCAGAAACTGCAATTAATCCAGAATGTGGCAGCTAGACTGGTGACTGGGGGCGGCCGCTGAGACCACATAACACTGGTCCTGAAAGACCTACATTGACTCCCAGGACGTTTCCAAGCACAATTCAAAGTTTTGTTGCTGACCTTTAAAGCCCTGAATGGCCTTGGTCCTGTATACCCGAAGGAGCGTCTCCACCCCCATCGTCCATCCTGGACCCTGAGGTCCAGCTCCAAGGGCCTTCTGGCGGTTCCCTCCCTGCGAGAAGTGAGGTTACAGGGAACCAGGCAGAGGGCCTTCTCGGTGGTGGCGCCCGCCCTGTGGAACGCCCTCCCATCAGATGTCAAAGAGAACAACAACTACCAGACTTTTAGAAGACATCTGAAGGCAGCCCTGTTCAGGGAAGCTTTTAATGTTTGGTGCATTATTGTATTTTAATATTTTGTTGGAAGCGCCCAGAGTGGCTGGGGAAGCCCAGCCAGATGCGCGGGGTATAAGTAATAAATTATTCTTACTATTCGAGCCTGCTTAAGAGCCCCCTCCCGCCCAGAGAAGCAAACTTCAGGTCGATGTCCCCCCGCCCGTCCCAGGAGAGCCCCCTTCACCCCTTGTCCGGGGAGTACGCACCTGTCGGGCCCCAGAGCGCCCCCCGAGGGCGCGCACCGCTCGGCGCCGCAGTAGCCGTGCAGGAGGCTGAGCAGGAGGCAGCTGAGGCTCAGCACCAGGCAGAGCGAGGCCAGCACCGCCGACAGCGGCAGCAGCACCCGCCGCGCCCCCTCGGGGAGACCCGCCGCGCCCGCCGCCCCGGCCCGGCTGCCCGCCTGGATCTGGAAGATCAGCATGGACGCCAGGACGGCCATCAGCCCGGACACGGTGCCGAAGAGCAGCAGGGCGCCCAGGGCGCGCGGCCCGTAGGGGGACGGAGGGGGCGCCGGCATGGGGCCGGATCGGGGCCGCGGCGAGAGCGAGAGACGGGAGAAGCTCCCTGTGCGCCGTCGAGGGAGCGCACGGAGGGAGGCGGAGGCGGAGGCGAGCGGGCGAGCGAGCGAGGGAACGGGGAGGCGCCTCGAAGGGGTGGGCCGGTCATGCCGCCCCCCGGTCACCCGTCGCGGCGCCGCCGCCTGCGAAGCTCGCGCGCCTAAGGGACTAGCGCCTTGAAATCGGTCAGCTGCAGCGGGGAGGGAGAGCAGAGATCGGGAGACAGGGGACCTGCGGCGGAGGATGGAGGCGCTGGAACCATCGCCGCCGCCCGCGATTGCCTTCGCAGCGCCGCCTTCGCTGCTTCCGCGGCTTAGGGACTAGCGCCTTGAAATTGACCTACCCCATGGTTTTCTGGCAGACCTGCAACTAGACTTGGTAACCAAAAACAACGCTGATCTTATGGACTTTTTGTCATTTCAACACCTGTGCAACCACTCATTCTGCCTGCCTCTTACAGTTTGGTTTTAATTTCCTCCAGCTGTTATCCTTCTTCCTTCTGGAGTTGTTTGTGAAAATGTAAAAATGCCTAAAGAAACAACAACCCTGTGAAGAAAGTTAGGCAGAGAATCAGCGACTGGCACCCAAGGCCCAGGGCAACGCTGGGCCCAAGCAGCTGGCAGACCTCTTAACCAGGCGGCAAACCACGTTGGGGAAAAGATTCCTGCCTTGCAGGGGTTGGACTAGATGACCCCTAGGGTCCCTTCCAACTCCACAATTCTATGATTCTGCCTTTTCCTCTCCCTGAAACAGGGCAAGAGCCTGCCAGCCAGATGCATAGGTTCAGGTGGTGGCCGTGTTGGTCTGACACAGTCGAAGTATATATAAAAATAAAAAAAACTGTCCAGTAGCACCTTAGAGACCAACCACGTGAAAACTAGCGCTAATACACCCAGGAACCTCACCAAAATGCTGGAGAGGGTGCACCTCCACAGGCACATACCTCCACATGTGGTGGGAGTGCCCCAAAATCCAACTATTCTGGACAACAACCATATGAGAAATAAATAAAATAACCAAGCAATTATTAGAAATCACCGCAGAATTGGCCCTACTAAACATCTTCCAAGACAACAATGCCCATTTACACCACAAAGAACTCCTAACCCACCTACTTTCAGCAGCCAGAAACGCCATAGCCAGACACTGGAGAGACCTGTCAGGAGTAAGCATGGACCAATGGTACCAAATAGTATGAGAAACAGCCCTACTAGAAAAATTAACCAATAAACTGAAACTGACACGGGGACAAACAGAAAAAGACGCCTTTACCCCGGTATGGCTCCCCTTTATCACGTACACAGCCCAACAAGACAACGACAATAATCCACCAACAGCATACAACTCAATATGGCTAACCTGATCCAAAACACCCACCCACCCCACTCACACGTGAAAACAAAGATCACCACAGCCAGCCACAAACAAACAGCCACACCCTGGGCCAACCCCAACCTCTCTCACCACCAAAGGAACACAAGTGAACAGCAGAGAACCTGCACAAGCAACGCTGACACCAAACCCCACATATAGTAAGCAAAATAGAAACATCGCCACCCGACCCCCCCATCTCCCCCCCTTTCTTCCTAATGTCTAAACAAATGAAACTGATTTGTAAAAATGTTACATGGAAAAGAAAAAATACGAGAGAGAGGCACTGCACACACTTTTGTAAATCAAGAAAATCTTTAATAAAAGAGAGAGAGAGAGACCAACTACGTTTGTTCTTGGTATAAGCTTTCGTGTGCTGCCATCTGAAGGCAGTGCCCAAAACAGCCTTTCTCCCCAGCGTGGGAGAGAAGCCCGTGAGCGTCCGACCCAGACAAAAGGGTCAGCGGCGAGGCCTGCTTTCCGTGGGCGGCTTCTTCCGCCACAGAGCTCTGTTGGGGGGAAATGGGAGCCAGCCTCTAATTTTGCGGGGAAGGGATTGTTGACTTTGGCAGGAGAGGCCGTCTGGGCTCCTGGTGCCACGCAGCCCCCGGGATTTTCCAGGTCCCACGTCGCCAGGGGTGCAGATGCCAGCCAGGATCAGAGATGATGCTCTGAAGAGGCCTGAATCTGGCTTGGGAAAGAAGATTTGTTGCCCATTTCAACAGGTCCAGTAGGCTTGCAAAGAGCACCACAGAAACCTGCGCCACCTGTTTGGCAGGGCGCCGTTTCCCCTTTCAACGCACGCTTAGTACTTTTTATCGCTTTTTGACATTTTATTTCACTTTACAGCAACAAAACAGACAACAAAGAACACACGCCTTATAATAACCTGATCCAATACAAAATGTCATGATAAAACATAACTTTAAATTGGAACGACTTATATTAAATAAAGTAATATTCAATTATCTATTAGAATATAACAGCACACAGTGAAATGGACTCTCAAAACAACAGCAAATAACAATTAAACAGAAATTCACTCTTAGCAATTACAATAAATAATTACTGAACTATGATTAGTAAAAAATAACGGCAAGTCACAATGCATAAAATACCACAATACTTACTAAACCACGTAAAAGGGTCAAATTGAGAACATAGAAAATTATGTTTTATGAACTGTAGCCTGAACTCAGTCCACACCCTGGTGAAATGGGTTGACAGAAGACTCCGACCCAAACAAAGATGATGCCTTTCTTTGCAGAGCACATAGCCTATGAAACTTTTAGCCTCAAGATGTGGAATCACAGAAACATAGAGCTGGAAGGGACCATGAGGGTCATCCAGACCAACCCCCTCCGGTGCAGGAATCTTGCCCGACATGGACTCGAACCCGTGGCCCTGAGAACAAGAGCCTCATGCTCTACCAAGTGAGCTGTCCTTCACTCTGAAAAGCATTGGAGGCTCTTAAAAACACATTTAAAGTACATCTCCCCCCCCCCAGGAATCCTGGGAACCGTAGTTTACCCCCTCACAGAGCTATAACTCCCAGCACCTTTCACAAACTACGATCGCCAGGAATCTTTGTGCTTTACATGTCTGACGCGAGGTTACGCTGAGTGAATTATAGCGCCTGAAGAGGGCGCCAGGCCTTCTCCAGAGTCAATGGCAGGGAAAGAGCCAGCAAACTCAGCAGGAAGAAACAGTCAGAACTTTTAAGATCAGAAATATTCCCTACAGTTGGTTTTTAAGAAAATCTACAGTAGATCATTCACAATATTGGCATATTAAAGAATCATAGAATTGTAGAGTTGAAAGGGACCGCCAGGGTCATTTTCCCCAACCACCTGCAATGCAAGAATTGGCCAAGAACCTGGAGGAAAAGAAGATAGGACGCCATCTACCTCAATATTGCCTGCACTGACTGGCAGCAGCTCCCCAGGATTTCAGACTCGGGACATGGCCAGCCGTACCTGGAGATGCCGGGAACTGAACCCGGGACCTTCTGAGTGCAGAAATGTGTTACAGAGCTACAGCCGTTCCCCAAACAAAGTGAGGTGGCTATTATTATTATTGAATTTATATACCGTCCTATACCCAGAGGTCTCAGGGCAGTTCACAGAATAAAATCAAAATGTAAAACCACAAAATACATAATCAAAATAAAAACAACAACCCAATAGGTAAAGGTAAAGGGACCCCTGACCATTAGGTCCAGTTGCAGACGACTCTGGGGTTGCGGTGCTCATCTCGCTTTATTGACCGAGGGAGCCGGCGTTTGTCCGCAGACAGCTTCTGGGTCATGTGGCCAGCAGGACTAAACCGCTTCTGACAAACCAGAGCAGCGCACGGAAACGCCGTTTACCTTCCCGCCAGAGCGGTACCTATTGATCTACTTGCACTTTGACATGCTTTTGAACTGCTAGATTGGCAGGAGCAAGGACCGAGCAACGGGAGCTCACCCTGTCATGGGGATTCGAACCACCGACCTCCTAGGCTCTGTGGTTTAACCCACAGCGCCACCCGTGTCCCTAACAACCTAATAACCCCCCCCCCCATAAAATAAAACAAAACACATTTTAATTATTATTATAGGATGTCAAACAGATCAACCAAGGGCCTGGTTAAAAAGGAACGTTTTTGCCTGGCGCCTAAAGGTGTATAATGAAGGCACCAGGCAAACCTCCCTGGGGAGAGCATTCCATGAATGGGGAGCCACTGCAGAGAAGGCCCTGTTCTCGTGCTGCCGCCCTCTTGACCTCTTGAGGAGGAGGCACATGAAAGAGGATCTCAGAAGATGATCTCAGGGTCCAGGTGGGTTCATATGGAAAGAGGCGGTCCTTGAGGTCTTGCGGTCCTGAGCCGTTTAAGGCTTTATAGGTCAAAACCAGCACTTTGGATTGGGCCCGGAAATTAATTGGCAGCCAGTGCAGTTGGACCAGGATTGGTGCAATATGCTCAAACAGTCTTGCTCCAGTGAGCAACCTGGCCGCTGAATTCTGCACCGGCTGAAGTTTCCAAACCATTCTAATCCTCATGATTTTAAGTGGTTATTTTAAACAGGAAATTTATTGTTAGCCGCCCTGAGCCCGGCTTCGGCTGGGGAGGGCGGGATATAAATAAAATTTATTATTATTAATTTATTATTATTATTATTATTATTATTATTATTATTATTATTATTCTACATAGTCAAATACAGCTGGTCCATGTAACTCTGTACTGTCCACACAGACTGGCAGCAGCTCTCAAAGGTTTTCGGGGGGGGGCATACCCAGTCTCTATCTGGCAGTGAGAGGAATCAATGCCTGCATTTTGTCTCTGGAACTGCAGACCCCCCAAGTGACCCCATTTTCCAGGGACAGTCCTAGATTGACAGAAGTCGTCCTGGCTTCTGATTTGATCCCAGAATGTCCCGCTTTTCCTTAGGACGTCCCTACAGTGGTACCTCTGGTTAAGTACTTAATTCGTTCCAGAGGTCCATTCTTAACCTGAAACTGTTCTTAACCTGAAGCACCACTTTAGCTAATGGGGCCTCCTGCTGCTGCTGCGCCGCCAGAGCACGATTTCTGTTCTCATCCTGAAGCAAAGTTCTTAACCCGAGGTACTATTTCTGGGTTAGCGGAGTCTGTAACCTGAAGCGTATGTAACCTGAAGCATATGTAACCCAAGGTACCACTGTATTATCATCAGACAAATGTGGGAGGGTGGGGAGTTTTGTGACCCCTGAACCAAGGAGATAAGCTACAACGTTTAGAAGACACTTGAAGGCAGTTTTTAAGGTTTAATGTTCTGCTATGTTTTATATACAGTGTCTATTGGAAGCTGCCCAGAGTGGCTGGGGCAACCCAGTCAGATGGGTGTGGTATAAATAATATAATTTCGATGATGATGATGATGATGATAATGATGATGATGATGGAATAGGACATCCCTCTTTTCACTGGAGAAATGTTGGAGGGTATGTCAGCGTACAGAATGGCTTTGACTGGCCAGCTAAACCAGGGGAGGGCAGCTCAAATCCTTGGTGACTTAGGGACATCCCTGCCTGCAAAGACAGCCTCTGGCGGACAGAGTGGATGAGGTCAAGAGGGGGTCCAACGGTCAAGAAGGCTGCAGAGGGAAGTGAGGGGCAGGTGGGGCTCGTCCACCTGGGAAGGGAGTCCACCTACGAGAAGGAAAGCTCTGATCCTAAATCTCCACTGCCTTGCAGGATACACAAATTCATAAGTCCCTAAGGCCCTGGGGCCAAACATCTTGCTCTTGCTGGGGCCAAACACCTTGCTCTGCTTTCCTTTGGACCCCCTTAGTGAGGCCGAGAGGGAGGTCCTGTCGTCTGGGCAGCCCAGGACCCCCAGACCCACAGCCCAGGCTTGCACCCCGGGGAGACAGACAGATGCCAACCATGTTCTGCCTTTAAGCCTAGAATGAGGATGCTGCAACATGGGGTGCCCTCCAAGGCAGTAAACATGCATCTTTCTAGGGACTGTGGTTAAATCTTCCAATTCTGCAGAGATGGGCAGGCAATTAACCGGGGTGTTAATGAACTAATCCTAATGGTTTAATTGCTAATCTTAATTGCTCCCAGAGATAGTGGGGGGAGAATCACTTCTGATGCATTTGTCCTCTGCAGACCCGGCTCCCCAAAAGCAGTGTGCGTATGTGCTTCTTCTGGACCTCCCCCCCCCCCCAAAATCAGTTTACTTTGCAAGTAAACTGGCCCTGAGGATAGATAACGACTGTGGCCAACGCCATGTGTGCAGTGGTACCTCGGTTTACAGGTGCTTCAGGTTACAGACGCTTCAGGTTACAGACTCCGCTAACCCAGAAATAGTACCTCAGGTTAAGAACTTTGCTTCAGGATGAGAACAGAAATCGTGCTCCAGTGGCGCGGCAGCAGCAGGAGGCCCCATTAGCTAAAGTGGTACCTCAGGTTAAGAACAGTTTCAGGTTAAGAACGGACCTCCAGAACGAATTAAGTTTTTAACCTGAGGTACCACTGTACAATGGGACGCAGGTGGCGCTGTGGGTTAAACCACAAAGCCTAGGCCTTGCCGATCAGAAGGTCAGAGGTTCGAATCCCCGCGACGGGGTGAGCTCCCGTTGCTCGGTCCCTGCTCCTGTCAACTTAGCAGTTTGAAAGCACATCAAAGTGCAAGTAGATCAATAGGTACCACTCCGGCGGGAAGGTAAACGGCATTTCCGTGCGCTGCTCTGGTTTGCCAGAAGCGGCTTAGTCCTGCTGGCCACATGACCCGGAAGCTGTACGCCGGCTCCCTCGGCTAATAAAGCGAGATGAGCGCCGCAACCCCAGAGTAGTCCGTGACTGGACCTAACGGTCAGGGGTCCCTTTACCTTTACCACTGTACACTGCTTCCCAAACCATCAGTCAATGGGAGTGTGTGCAGAGCCCACAGGTCCAGTCCTCATGCAGGTGAAGAAAGGGCTAATGGAATTGAATCTTGACAGCTGCCTAATCCCAAACCAGAGTTAGGGGGGCCTAGGTTTGCACAGCTGAAGCCCATAGAGGGCTCTGCTCTGGCCACATCTCAAACAACGATGTTGTAGGGTTGGAAAAGGTTCAGAAAAAACCCCCAAAATTGATTTCTACTGTGAGGAAAAGCTGCAGCATGTGGGCCTTTTTACTTTAGAGAAAAGGTGAGGAAGAGAGGACATGATAGAATTTTTTAAAAATATGCATGGAATGGAGAAAGTGGGTAAGGGGGGGGGACTCCTTGCTGTTCACTTTCTCTGCACCACACCAATTTTTTTAAAAAAACATTACTGTTTATAGAAGTTCTGCAAGTTTTTCTCATAACATTATAACGTGTAGACGTCCCATAAACTCAATGTCTGATGATTCATGAAGTGGAGAGTTAAAACTACAGAACTCCCTCCCACAGGAGACAAAAATGGCAAACCAGCTTAAATGGCTTTAAAAGAGGACTGGGCAAGTTAGTGGAGGAATCAGAGAAATGTCAAGTTGGAAGGGACCCTGAGGGTCATCTAGCCCAACCCCGTGCAATGCAGGAATATGCAGCTATCATCCCATACGGGGATCGAACCTGCAACCTTGGCATTATCAGCACCACACTCTAACCAACTGAGCTATCCAGACTTATTGATGGCAGTGGGCCTTGCTGGCTCTGCTCTGCCTTTATGATCAGAGGCAGTATAAAGGCTTCTGAATCTCCGCTGCTGGAAGAAGGGCTCTTGCGCTCTGATCCTGCTTGTGGGTTTCCTATTGAAGAGGGTGCTGGACGAGATGGCACCTTTGGCCCTCATCCGGCAGGCTCCTCTTAACTTTTTATTTTATTTTGTTTGATTGGTTTCATTTTACCTTCCAGAGTCTGTCATAGAATACTTAAAAAGTGGGACTGAGTTCCCTTACCTTTTTAAAAATTACAGAGATAGATAGATAGATGATAGAGATAGATAGATGATAGATAGATAGATAGATAGATAGATAGATAGATAGATAGATAGATAGATGATAGATAGATAGATAGAGATAGATAGATAGATAGATAGATAGATAGATAGATAGATAGATGATAGATATAGATCAGGGGTCAGCAACCTTTTTCAGCAGGGGGCCGGTCCACCGTCCCTCAGACCAAGTGGGGGGCTGGACTATATTTTTGGGGGGAAATGAACAAATTCCTTATTTATTTATTTTTATTGATTTCAATTCATTATACAACACCAAACATTTAGACAACAGAAAAGACAAACCAAACACCAAAAAAGAAGAAAAATAGAGACAAACAACGAAAAAAAAAAGAAACATCACATAACCATAAAACCCTAACAAATTAAACTTACATTAACATATAACAACTAACTAGATCACACAACATTGAATGACTTCCCTTCGTCCCGGCTTCGGAATGTGCTACAATGGATTTTCTATCTGCAGTTTCATTTTCATAGAACTCTTTACGTCGCAAGCGTTATATCAAGCCTACTGTGATTTTTAAGTTTTTTACGTCGGTTTCAATGTACGTCATAAATTTATTCCATTCATTATTAAACCTTGTGTCTTTTTGGTTTCTTATTTTCTGTGTCATTTTTGCCAATTCTATATAATCAAATAGTTTAACTTGCCACTCATTAATAGTTGGGATTTTTGAAGTTTTCCAATTTTGTGCTATTAATGTTCTGGCAGCCACTGTTGCATATTGGAAGAGAGTTTGGAAATGAACGAATTCCGATGCCCCACAAATAACCCAGAGATGCATTTTAAAGAAAAGAACACATTCTACTCATGTAAAAACATGCTGATTCCCGGACCGTCCGTGGGCCGGATTGAGAAGGCGATTGGGCCGCATCCAGGCTCCCGGGCCTTAGGTTGCCTACCCCTGTGATAGTCTGGGGGGTTGGGATGGATATACAGTCATACCTCAGGTTATAGACGCTTCAGGTTGTGCGATTTTGGGTTGCGCACCACGCCGAACCCAGAAGTACCGGAATGGGTTACTTCCGGGTTTTGGCGCTTGCGCATGCGCAAAGCACTAAATCGTTCTTTGCGCATGAGCAGAAGCGCCGATTCGCAACCCGCGCATGTGCAGACGCGGCGCTGCGGGTTGCGGACGCTGTGGGTTGTGAACGTGCCTCCCGCACATATCACATTCACAACCCACGCGTCCACTGTATGCCCAATGCCTGGGTGCAAAACCCACCTATATCTGTGATCAATAAAGTTGCGGCCATTTCTAATCCAGATCTTTGTTGGCTTGAGTTTATTAATCACATCTTACATTTAGCCATCTCTCTAGTGTGTTTGTGTGTGTGACACTGCGACTGGGCCCACAGTGAACAAAGAAAGAAACTTCGTGGTGAGTTCTCCCACTCCCCCCCCCCCTGAAAAAAAGCACTGCTTTAAGAGGAAAGGGAGTGCTGAAAAAAGGAGAGAAAGGAACAAGCTCATCATCTGTCTTTCGAAGGATGCAGGGTACCAGATCAGCCCTTTCCTGGGCTGTTGCATCTCCGCTACACTCCCTCCTGCTCTCCTGGCCTCCTGCCAACCGGGCGCATGTAACCGGAGGCTCTGGGTTGCATCAGTTTCCCCTCCAGCGCTTGTAAACACAAAACTTTCTCTGGGGACTCTCTGGCTGTCTCTCGTTCTCCAAGGATGGGGGATTCAGCAACCAGAGAGACCGCTCTTATCAGAGAGAGAAAGAGGTTTGCGAGGTTCACGATGGAAAGAGGAGCAAGCTCTCTAGTCTTGCACAGACACTGTTAAAATCAGAGAATTATAGGATTGCGGAGTTGGGACCCCCAAGGGCTTTCTAGTCCAGCCCCCTGCAATGCAGCAATCTTTTGGCCAATGTGGGGCTTGAACCCACAACTCTAAGATTAAGAGTCTCGTGCTCTACCAGTTGAGCTATCCATGTGTGTCAATTTGGAGTTCCAGTATGAGGTTGTTAGAAGTGAAGCATGGGGGAAATGGGGCAATCTTTATTCTGGATTAATCCACCTGGGACACAGTTGTCCCTGTTTGATAAGATTGCAGGCCTTTCAAGTGTGAGCTCAGTAAATGTGAACCAGATTTTAAAGGGCTAAAATGGGGCTGCAAACTTGAACTGGTGTATCTCTACAAAATGAGAAGTGGGGAATCCTGTCACTTGTACTAAATCAGCAGCTTGGGGGGGGTAATACCAAGAAATACCCTTCACACACTGCATAGTTAAACTATGGAACTCGCTGCCACTGGAAGCAGCTATGGAAGCCACCCTAGATGGCATGAAAGAGGATTAGAGAAATTCATGGAGGAGGAAGAGGTTGCCAATAGCTTTCAGCCATGATGCCTAGGCATCTCTTTGGCCTGATCCGGCACATTCCTGCTATGTTCTTACTCTGGGGCAGAATCTCCTGCAGGGCTTCAGATTTTCGTTTTCCGCATTTCTGGTGCCTTTAGACGTGTGTCTCTGAGAACGCTAAGAGTGCTTGACTGCTTGAGGAAGACAACCACACCTGTCTCTGTGTGACATTGCCTCATTGTCCTCCTTGCCAGTCTTTTAAAGGGAGGCAGCATATCTACATTTGCCTGGTTTTTCTCCTGTTGGCTTTTCTTTGTAAGCTCCTCCAAGCGCGGAGAAATCTGTTGGTTTAAATGATTTTTAATGCCACTTTGCCTAAAAACCACATCAAGGCACCCTCCCCTCAGGCTTGCAAATGACAAGCTGAAAAGATAACAGCACAAAAGGAAAACGGATTGGGAGGGAGAAAGAAACAAGCAAGCTCAGAGCCAAGTTCTTAGCTACCTGTTATCAGTGTAACTCTGTAAACTGCATCCCCCATACTCTGAAATCAATGGCACAGCTATCTTAATTCCAGTGGGTCCATTCTGAGTGGAGCTGAGTTGGAAGGGACCTCAGGGGCCATCTAGTCCAGCCCCCTGAAATGCAGGAATCTTTTGCCCAACCCACGACCCTGAGATTAAGAGTCTCATGCTCTACTGACTGACTATCCCAGGGTTCCATTTACCTATTTATTCCATTAATTAAATTCGCATACCCACCCACGCCATCCAACCAAGTTTTCTGTGTGGTGTACGCAGATAATAAAATACAATTCACATTTAAAAAACAAAAAGCCAAATACAACAAACGAGCTAAATCAGAAAACACAGAATACAACTCTTTAAACGCAGTGGTTGCTGCCCTTTGTCTTTGCTTTACAAAAGGAACATCTTTAAGCGCATCGCGTGTCTGACTCACGTGTGAAAGCGGCCTTTCAGAAGCGTGTCTGAAACCACGTGGTGGGCGGGCCCAGCAGGCTGTGTACCTTTCTGCCCGCCCCGCCCCTCTCTCTCTGTCAGCCAATCGAGCCCGCATATGCAAACGACCCGGCCGAATTCGGCCCAATCAGGAGCGAGGGGGGCGCGGCTATGCCAAAGAGGAGCCTTCCCATTCTGAGCCCCGATGCTGGAGGCGAGCGAGGCGGGCGAGCTTCGGGCAAGAAGGACGCTTCGCAACAACACTCACCATATTTCAGTTTTTGCAATTCATGCCATGCTCTTTGCAAGAGGAGGACCCCACCGGGCAGCGGCGCCGGGACAGAGGATCTGCTACTGAGGCGGAGAGCTTGGCTTTTCCCCCGGCAGAGGGATAGCAGGACCGCACACCTGAGCACAGGTGCGTCAGGTAAGCCCCAGGGGAGGCGAGGACTCCAAAGAATGAATGAGCTGGCGAAGCTTAGAGAGAGAGGTGTGTTGGTTGGGGTGGGGGACACCTGGAAGGCTGGGAAGGCGCTCTGCACATGCTCAGAGGTCTCCAAGCCTGCCATCCTTGCAGGAAACGGGCCCTCCTGATGTTCCGCCCTTGCATCTCGGTATTGTCTACACTACGGGAGTTTCAGAATGGGAGTTCAACTTGGGGTCGAACCTGGGATTCCTGCATTGCAGGGGGCTGGACTAGATGACCCTTGGAGTCCCTTCCAACTCTATAATTCTATGATTGCATATACAGTATATAATATCATCATTATCATTATTTATAAAGTGCTGGAGATTTGCTGGGGGCTGTAGAGAGATTCAAATCTTTGGACCGTTTCTGCGGGAAGCCTTGTCCTCTTGATAGTTGCGGCACTAAAGGAAAACGGAATGGGGAGGGGAAAGGAAAGCAAGTGAGAGCAGGTGCAAATCGAAAGACGAAAAGCAAAATAACCTTTCGGAGTTACATGTTCCTCGCACCTGGTGTGGTAACCCCAGTTTGCAGACGGGCTCTGAATTTCCTTCTGAAATGTTCTTATTTATGGTGTCCGGCATGGGAGGCACAAGAGAGTTATCTAGTCTGGTCCCACCACAAAGCCATCTCTCCAGATTCTTCTTGCAAGGACAAAACGGGGAAATTAAAGGATGTTAGATAAGTGATCCAGCCTTCTGCTTAATGGGGGTGAGGGAAGATTAAACATATTAATTCTCCCCTCTCCTCCAATCTCCCAATCTCCTCCATCTTTCCCTAGAGGTGGTAGACTCAGTTGTTAAGCTTGGGTCTTCTTTCTAAAATCTAATCCCACTCTCTTTAACAAAAAAAGGGGAGGATTCTTGGGGATTTGTGGGAAGTTCTAAATAGCAACTCAGCGTTGCAATCTGCTTTTTCTTCATAAGGATTTTTTATTTCATTTTATAATGTATATAAAACAGAGAGAGCAGTTATAACCACAGATGCAAATTGAAAGATGAGGAGCAAAACTTTGAAACAGGTGTGTTGAATGAGCACAGTTGCACGTGAGCTAAAATAGCAAGGTCCAAGTAAATAATATTGGCGTTACCTGATGATCAAGTAGAGGTCTGGATTTGCCAGATGTGGTTTGTCTTCCAAATGATGCTTCCACTATATACGTCATGGAGAAATGTCAAATAATAAAAGAATGTCTGGAGGTTCTAGTCCTTGCCAATATCTCAAATTTTCATGTAATTTTCTCCATTCTTCCAAGGTGAGTGGCACCAAGCATCCAGTGTCAGATTATGGGCTGTTTTTCACTGAGTTTCAATTACTATTTCATTTCATTTCACTTTTAATTTGTGTAGTGCCTTTCTATACACAAGTCGGGCATCTGAGTACACACACATTATTTATTTCTATCTTTCTAAAGGTGTCATATTTTTCTAAAATACAGTATACAAACTGAGTTTTTGACTCACACCGTGGTTTTTACATTGTAATTTTTATGTTGTGAACTACCATGAGATATGCAGATAAATGGTGGTATACAAATTTAATAAATAAAAATAAAATTTGCAAGCTGAAGAAACAACAAAATAGACAGCAAAGATCACTCACCTAATAACAATCTGATCCAATACAAAAAAGCCACAATGAAAGCATAACTTTAAAATAAACTACATATCAAATAAAGCAATATTCAATAATCCATGGGAATATAATAGTAAACGGTAAAATTAAATAATTATTAAATAGTTTACACTTACCGGTAACAATTACAACAAAGATTTACCAAACTTTAATCAATAAAAATAATAGCAAGTCACAACGCATAAAATACCACAAAACATACAAACCATGGGAAAGGGTCAGATTGAGAAACAAGGACACACAATTTGCAAAACTGTTTTTTAAAATATCCCTGAACTCCTCTCTTCCCAACTGCTTCTGCCGTTCCTAAAGTCAAGGTCTGCAAAGTTTTTGTGATGCCTTCATTCTCTTGTCCTTGCAATGAGAAGAGTGATATTTTTGAAAAATTTAAAGCGATTCCACGACCACCGTGAACCGTACTTTCCCTCCACATCTACAGTCTTCCATCGCATCAGTAATGTGTCTGGAACTGCACGAGTTTGGGATGTCTCACGGCGAAATGCAGACTTTCCCTAAAACCGGCTAAGAATAGGGTTTTTTTAAGAAATGACACAAAGTACAAACAAAGATTGTTTTAAAATAAACGGCAGGTACACATTTTCGTAAGGTGGAAAAGCTCATCGAAACAAAAATGGCTTTCAGGAAAGAGAAAGTACTGAGAGTGGGCCCTTGATAAATCTCAGCGCTTACTTATTTATTTCATAAAATTTATACACCGTTTGATTGGAAACAAACAAACAAACAAACCTCAAAGTGATTTACAAAGAGAATGAGAAGAATAAGGTAAAAACTACTCTTTAAAACGTTCAAATGATAAAATCAACAAGAAACTAAAAATGTATTAAAAGATACAGCAACATTTGAGGTGTCCGGTTCGGCTTTGCCTAACAAACATGTTTTAGCAGGTGCTGGAAAAAAAGATACCTTCTGCACTGATGTCAAAGGGCAGGGAATTCCGGAGTGTAGATGCTGCCACGATAAAAGATTGATTTCTTGCAAAAGGGGAACGGGTATTATGCCGGCACCTGTGTAAGCCATCCCAATGCCACGGTTCCAAACTATTGAGAGGGCATGTAAGGGGTTGGACGATCACACAGGTAAACTGGTCCCAAGTTTTTAAGGCCTTTCTTGAACTCAGTTCAGTAGCAAACCGGCAACCAGTGCAGATCTCTGAGCCTTATATTGGAGTTACTGTGGAGAGAGCATCTGATATTTTAGGCACCTGCCGGAGTAACTCTTGAGCAGGGGTCAGCAAACTTTTTCAGCTGGGGGCCGGTCCACTGTCCTTGAGACCTTGTGGGGGGCCGGACTATATTTTGAAAAAATAATAATGAATTAATTCCTATGCCCCACAAATAACCCAGAGATGCATTTGAAATAAAAGCACACATTCTGCTCATGTAAAAACATGCTGATTCCCGGACCATCTGCGGGCCGGATTTAGAAGGCGATTGGGCCGGATCCGGCCCCCGGGCCTTAGTTTGCCTACCCATGCTCTTGAATCCTACTTCCTGAGCTCTCTAGAGCTTGATATAGTTGTGCCCAAGCCTTGAACTTTGTAGCGGGCATGGGCATAGCCAATATATTGGGGGGGGGGAAGCTTTTGTGAGGGGGGTAGAACCTCAGGTTTGTATTGATTTTGATTTAATGGGGGGCAGCTGCCCCCCTCAGCTACGCCCATGGTAGCAGATGGGCAGCGAGTGCGATTTCCGCAAGAAAGGTGTGTATTTATTTTTCATACCCCGTCCATCTGACTGGGTTGCCCCAGCCACTCTGGGCGGCTTTCAGCTTATATAAAAACATAATAAAACATTAAAGATTAGGAAGCTTCCCTATACAGGGCTGCCTTCAGCTGTTTTCTAAAAGTCAGATAGTTCTTCATCTCCTTGACATCTGATGGGAGCGCGTGCTACTAATGATCCTATTATTTTATGCTGGAGGATATTATTATTATTATTATTATTATTATTATTATTATTATTATTATTATCCCACCCATCTAGCTGGGTTGCCCCAGCCACACTAGGTGGCTTCCAACATCAAACATTAAAAACTTCCCAATACAGGGTTGCCTTCAGATGTCTTTTAAAAGTTGCATAGTTCTTTATCTCCTTGATATCTGACGGGAGGGCGTTGTTCCACAGGGCGGGTGCCACCACTGAGAAGGCCCTCTGCCTGGCTCCCTCTAATCTCACTTCTTGCAGTAAGGACTGCTTTAGGCAGCACAGAGAATTCAGACTCTGAGAGGGCTCCTCTTTTCCAGGGACAGTCCTGGATTTACAGAAGCCGTCCCAGTTTCTGATTTGATCCCAGAATGTCCTGCTTTTCCTTAGGATGTCACTGTTTCCATCTGAGAAGTGTTGGAGGGTCTGGAGTTATGTGACCTCCGAGCCAAGGAGATAAGTAACTAGACAATACGATAATCTTTATTGCCATCGTCCCATGCAGAACAATGAAATTGAAAATCCACACCAGACATTCAGAGACCAACAAGCCTGCTATCCCAGCCTGGTTAGCCCCCTAAAAACTCTGATACCCCATAATTTAATACAATACAACCTGAAGGCAGCCCTTTCCGGGGTTGGGATCTGATTGGTCACTTATTTTGACCGGAGACTGGACTAGATGGGGCAGGCTCTTTGACCTGCTGCAGAGACCTTCGTAAGTGGGGGAAACCCGAAATCGTGCTCCTTCCCCACAAGGGAGCATTAAGCAGTAAATGCTCCTCCAGCTTCTCTCCTCCCCACCTGAAATTAATTTCTGGAAAGGACTCTCTCCCCAGAGATCTGTCACTTTTGGCAGTGGAAACTTTCCCAGGCATTTCAATTGTAGAGAGAATTAATTTGTGATTATTGTTGTTACTCCTCTTCCTCTGTAGCCACTGTTTCAGAACTTGGTATCGGTTAGTGAAATGACAGCGAGGCCTAGATCAGAGGAGGGCTATAAACCTTGATTTTTCCCCAGCCCCTAAAAAATGTGCCCAAGCTGGTGAACATCCCTGTGGGAGGGAGTTCCATAGTTTAACTCTGCAATGTGTGAAGAAAGACTTTGTTTTCTGAACCTTCCTTGGATTTTCACGAGTTCAAATGTTAGGAAAGAGGGAGAAAAACTTTTCTCCGTCCATATTCTCCATGTCTAGCATAATTTTATAAACTGCTGTCATTTTTCGATCTAAGCTTCTCATTTTTTGAATTTAAATTCTATTCCGTGCATTTCTGTAGCAATTTGTCTTTAAAATTTTTGGGGGGAAATCTCCAATAATTTAGTGCAGATTTCTCTAGTTTGTTGCAGTGGCTAGAATATTGAACCAGGAATTTCTGCTTGGGCATGAAGCTCAGTGGTGTGACTCTGGGCTAGTTACTGCTTCTGAGCTTCTAACCTACCTCACAGGGATGTTGTGGAGATTAGAGAAAAACCGGGATATAAATGCAACAAATAAAAAAACCAAAGATAATAAACACATTTTTGTAGGCCGTTTCAACTAGGAAATATCTCCTCATGCAAAGTATTTTTGTAGGTTGTCTTTCCTTTTAGGTACTAAGATATTCGTGTTTGGAAAACTGCATTGCAAAGTTTGGATAAGTGCGAACCTCCAAGAATGCCTGCGTCCTCCTCCTTGCATTATTATTTTTTGGATACTGCAGATTTGATCGATTTAAAAGTGAACTGGATCAAAATTCTCCCCCATGCCTTAGATGCCGGAACAAAACCCACTCTGCATAACCAGGGATCTGATTCTAGAATCTTAAATTTGGGCGGCGGAGCCTTGGAGGCCAGACTGTGGGATTCTCTGAGCAGGGTACACAATGTCTCTGTTACACAGGCTAAACAGGTCTACTTGGAAGTAGAATTTAATAGGGCTTGCTCCCTGGTAAGTAGGGTTAGGCTTGCAGTCTTAGGTGGCCCTCACCCTCACTGGATTCAGACGACAGGTCCACCTAAGGTCCTTTCTCCAGCGGTGGTCAGCCCACAAGCCTGATGAAACTGGATAGCTCAGCTGGTTAAAGTGTGGTGCTGATAGCGCCAAGGTTGCAGGATTGATCCCCTTATGGGACAGCTGCTTATTCCTGCATTGCAGAGGGTTGGACTAGATGCTCCTCAGGGTCCCTTCCAATTCTATGAAACAGCCCTCATTGAATTCCTGGTGTCCAGCATTGAGCAACTTGTTGTAGACTGCCCCTGTACATGGAGGTTCATTCCCAATAGAATATCATATAACAAGTCTTGTTGGGTGTCAAAGCAAACACACATATATTCTGACATCCTTTCACCCACCACTCTTGGCCAAACAGATGCTTGTCAATATTATTATTATTAATAATAATAATAATTATATGCTGCCCATCGGACTGGGTTTCCCCAGCCAGTCTGGGAGGCTTCCAGCAAAACATAAAATCACAAGAAAACATCAAACATGAAAAGCTTCCCTATACAGGGCTGTCTTCTGATGTCTTCTAAAACTCAGTCCTTTATCTCCTTGACATCTGACAGGAGGTTGTTCCACAAGGCAGGCGCCACCACCGAGAAGGCCCTCTGCCTGGTTCCCTGTAACTTCACTTCTCACAGGGAGGGAACTATCAGAAGACCCTTGGAGCTGGACCTCCATGTCTGGGCTGGACGATGGGGGTGGAGACGAACCTTCAGGGATACAGGACCTGAAGATGTAAACACTCCCGCAATATTTTCTCTCTCACCCCACTCTGATGTCCAGAGGTAGATTTTCCCTGCCTGAGGAGGCTCCATCTCACTTTGGGATTTAGGTCATTTTTCTTTCTTCAGGCTGGGTGGGATTCCCACCCCCTCCGCCCCCTGTCTCAGTATAAACCCCCTTCCCACCCCCCACCCCGACCACTTTGCAGAGGAGGCTTGTGACCGGAACAGCGAATGGGGAACTGCTACCCCCCCAAAATAAACTGCGACTTTCACTCTGTGTCACTCCAGAAATTAGCCAGAATCAGCAGGGCCAGGTGGCATTTCTCTGCGTGACGCAGAAGCCAGGACTTTAAAAATAAAAATAAAAAGGACTATTTCTGTAGAGGCCAAGAAAAAAACCCCAACCTGATGTATTATGGTGAGCCTGATAATCTCTAGATGAGTTTTTAAGTTCGGAATCCCAATACGTTGCTGAGCGTTTTGCTGCCAAACACCCAAGTATCAAACTCTTGAGCCTTAGGCCTCTGAACCGACCGTTTTTCGGATCGTAAATCATTCTTAAAAATAAGGAATGCAGCTGTTAATGTGCTTGGAGGGACTTCATATATATCGCATTTAAGCCCCACCCCCCCCCCGAGCTCAGAGCGGCATACCTGGTTTTCTCCATCCTCATTTAATCCCCACTGCAACCCTGCAAGGTTGGCCAAGGCAACAACAGCTCCAGAATCACTCACCGAGTTTTGTGGCTGAGTGGAATTTGAACCTGGCTCCCAGGTCCTGCGTATTCCTCTATTACATCGCGCATGTCATCTAAGATACATTCCTCTATTTCACATATTATCGTTTCTCTGCATTGCTCAGATTTCAAATCCCGCCCGTGATTTCATTTAATTGCTATATTAAAATAAATAAATAAACCCCAAACGCTGCCATAAACTGTCCATCGTGCAGATCTCTTCTTCACGCTGTTAGCTTTGCCAGTTCTGCAGAGAGCGCTGATTTGTAGGAGCCGTTCTTCTTTCTTTTCCTTTCCAGTTCTTCGCAGATAAGATTCTGGCTGCTGTTGGATATTTGGCAATCTGGAATTTGGCATTCCAGACGAGCAGTTTGTGGGGAAAGTCACTTTGACCAGTGGGGAGGGTGGAGGAGTCTGTTAGACGTGAGACAGGGAGCCGACCTCATGAGCATTTTCAAAATGAATTTTCTCAACTCTTGGGATGCTCTTGAGAAGATTGAAATCATGTGTGCTTCCTAAATGGAGCTTCCATGGACAGAGCCAGTCTTCCTTGGAACGGCCGAGGCTGTTGATCTCACATCCTGCTTGGCGTTTGGGGCAGCTGTCTGGCTACTGTGAGAACAGGACAGCTCTTGGGTAGCTCAGTCCGTAGAGCACCAGACTCTTAATTCCGGGGGCCGTAGGTTTGAGCCCTGCACTGGGTGAAAGATTCTATTAACAAAGATTCTCACACTATTAACAAAACAACTTTAAAAGCACATTAAACAGCACAACCACGAGAAAAATCAAATTATAAAATTCACAAGAAGCTGCAAAGGATTCGGGAAGGGGTGGCTGGCCAGGTGGAGTTACCAGGTGCCCCTCTTTATATCCACTTTGTGGGCATCTTTGTAAAGCAGGAATGGAGATTTGGGGGGGTGGAATGTGGGTGGCCCCAGAGTCTTCTCTATGCGGCCCTTGAACCTATCCTGAAGCTCCCTCACCAGCCCTTTTTGCACCCTCATCAATAGCCCAGAGGGTAGAGCACAAGTTTCTTAATCTCAGGGTTGTGGGTTCAATACTGGGCAAAAGATTCTTGCATTGCAGGGGGTTGGACTAGATGACCCTTGTGGCCCCTTCCAACTTGACAATGAAATGAATCTGTGATTCTAAGACGCTTGGCTTAGAGGAGCCCCTTTGCCCTGATCCAGCAGAGCTCTCTCTATGTTCTAAGGAGAGGATGCAATCTTTATTTGCAGCGCAGCTGTTCTATTTGTGGGGAGAGCTTTGTTGGGGGGGGGGTTCCCCCAAGCATTTTGGAACCGGTCAAATCTTGGCCGTTCTGTTCAAGGCAGAGAGGGACTTTTTGCTCTCTGACACACGGTCCTGACTGGCGCTTCCGAAAGGCAAGACACCCCCCCGGCCCCCCGCTCTTCCTGGCTACCTATTTTTGTGGTCACGGCCAGCCTCATCCCCCGGTTTCCTGTCGTCTGTTTTATTTTGGGACCTTGGCTCAGCCTTCCATTCTTATTTTCAGCGCTCTCTTTTTTTTTGCATTCTTGTTTCCACATTATCTTCTTCCCATGCTTAAGCGTTTGGAAGCAGGCAGGCGCAAACAAACAAACAGCAAAATCCAGGAAAATGATCCGCACTTGCGGAAGCAACCTGTAAACTGGAACGCAAACCACCCTCTGGCATTCACACGTTGCCGAATCTTGCAGGTACAGCTCTCCAGCCGAATAATTTCCCTAAATATTCAAACAGTAGGGTGAAGATTCCACACAAAAATCACACTCAAATCCATGCAATATGTTATTCATGTATCATGTATCCTTTACCGTAAGGTTCCCTAGTGGATTGCAATGTTAAAACACCATACAGTGGTACCTCGGGTTACATACACTTCAGGTTGCATACGCTTCAGTTTACAGACCCAGAAATAGTGCTTCAGGTTAAGAACTTTGCTTCGGGATGAGAACAGAAATCATGCTCCAGCAGCGCTAAAGTGGTGCTTCAGGTTAAGAACAGTTTCAGGTTAAGAATGGACCTCTGGAATGAATTAAGTACTTAACCTGAGGTACCACTGTATTGAAAACTATTGAAAACAACTTACACAAGAGTAAGGTACAATCACACACACACACCCACTGAGGGTCAAAAGAGGAAACGGCTTTGCAAAAAACATTTCCGCTAGGCAAAATTCACATCCAAAGACGTGTGTGTTCGGTGTAATTTGTACTAATATGCTGATTAGTTTTCACGGGGTGATTTTAAAGTATAATAATGTCAAGCCAATTTTGGGAAAAGTGGGTCCCTGAATTGAACATGGAAAAGCGAGAAACCAAGTGAAATCGACAGGCTGTCCCATCGCTACTGTGAGAGAAGCAAGCAGCTCTGTTAACTTTCCAACTGGGGCGGATGGGAGAGAGGGAGCTGGACGCGGCTTGGAAGCAAAAGTAAATAAAGTGCCCTTCTCTCAGATTCAGCCTCCAAATTCCAAACCTAGAAACATTTACTGGGGAAATTAGCAGCAGGGGTGATGAGGGACACCTGTGCGGCCCAGATCCTGGGATCTAAGCCCTGAGAGACCGTTGGATCCTAAGGAGGGAGGAGGAGCAGAAGGCCCAGGGAGGAGGCCAGGTCTGCACTGAGAGGAGCTGAGCTCCAGTCAGCATGTGGAACCTTCACAGTGAGGGGCAGTCTATCTTGGAATGGAACAAGCCGCAAAGGTGGGCTTCCTCTTTCTCCCCATTGCCCTCCACCTTGAATTGCTTGGGCAGAAATGTTGGCTGCCCAGCGTTGAAATCAGGATACATCCCCTCCATCATTTCTCTGATGACAGTAGGGATGTCCTTTTCAATAATAATAATAATAATAATAATAATAAAATTTATAATATATACCCCACCCATCTGACTGGGTGGCTCCCAGCATATATAAAAATATAATGAAACATTAAACATTAAAAAATGTCTCCCTACAGGGCTGCCTTCAGATGTCCTCTAAAGGTTGTATAGTTATCTCCTTGGCTCAGGGGTCGCATAACTCCAGACCCTCCAACTTTTCTCCAGTGAAAATAGGGACATTCTAAAGACGAACGTGACATTCCAGGATCAAATCAGAAACCATGACAGCTTATGTAAATCCAGCACTGTCCCTAGAAAATAGGGGCGCTTGGAAGATCCTCATCTATTGAGGATTGAGGCTATTGAACCTCATCATAGTAGAGTTGGAAGAGACCACAAGGGTCATCGAGTCCAACCCCGTCCTCCTGGCCTCACTGTGTTGGTAGCTTGTGTGTGGGCTGTACTACTAAACTGAGTGGATTCACCGGATATTTTTTAAAAATCCCTGCACATAGAAATCTAGCTTTTCAGGGAAAAGGCTAGGCTAGAGTTAGGGCTGGGCCAAAATGCCGTTCTCACATACACCTTTTTTTCCTGCCCTTGTTGTGAGTGGTGAAATGGAGGGGGGTATTTTTCCTGCTGGAGGGATTTAGGTGAGGGATGTGTGCGAAACAACACCGCGCTGCTGGTGTTCTCCCTGGAAACCCCCAATCCCAGGAAGACAATACTTGTTGATGGTGCCGTGCAGATATCCTAGTGGACTTTGAAGAGGAAAATGGTCACCACTAGGAAGTCTCCCTACACGGGGGGTGGGGGGTGGATTTCTGCCCTTCACCCTCAAAATTTGCAAGAGACCGGGGATCCATATATATATAGATGCTGAGACACAAAGTGCGCACTTCTGAAACTTTCAGTGCGCTGTAGCCCTTCATCCTATAGATTTGTGTGTGCGTCCATCTGGAGGCAGACCCAGCCATGTGACCCATAGAATTGTAGCGCTGGAAGGCACCCACGGGGTCATCTAACCCACCCCCCTTAACCCCACCTCCCGGGGCAAACAATGGCCGCCTATCCCTCGACACCCATGTGCCGTGCTGAGACGCATGGGAAAAATAACAGAAAGTACCTCTGGGGAGTTTTGCCCTCCCTCATCTCACAGCTCTCATTACGGCTCCGAGGACAAAGTTTGCAGACTCTGCCGCGATGCAACAGAGCCATAAATGTCTTCATCATATGGCAGGGAGGTTCAGCCAGTGCTTAAGGCTAATTTTCTGGGCCTGGGAAGTTGCTTGGAAAGTTCAAAACTAAACCATGTACACGCTGAGAGACAATTCAAATTTTATTTCTGCCATAAAAAAGTGGACTGCCCTTCCTTGGAAGTTTTGAAGTGGAGCTTGGATGGCCACCTGTCCTGAATGTGTGAGCTGAGATTCCTGCTTTGCAGGGGGTTGGGCTGGATGACCCTTGGGGGTCCCCTGCAAGTCTATGATTCTGGACTAGATGGGCCCCTTTGGCCTGGAACAGCTGCAAGGTTCTTCTTATGTACTTCAGCACAGAATCATAGAATTGTAGAGTCGATGAAACCCACCTCAGTAGTGGGGTAGGAGAGCTGGGGAAAAATCCACGCGTGGAAACCCTTGTGCCCCTTGGGTTTTGGATAGTACATAGGTAAAGGGACCCCTGACAATTAAAAACAGTCGCGAACGACTCTGGGGTTGCAGCGCTCATCTCGCTTTACTGGCTGAGGGAGCCAGCGTTTTTCGCTTCTGCAGACAGTTTTTCCAGGTCATGTGGCCAGCATGACTAAGCCGCTTCTGGAGAAACCAGAGCAGTGCGCGGAAACGCTGTTTACCTTCCCGCCGGAGTGGTACCTATTTATCTACTTGCACTTTGACATGCTTTCGAACTGCTAGGTGGGCAGGAGCTGGGACCGAAAGACTGGAGCTCACCCCGTCGCGGGGATTCGAACCGCCGACCTTCTGATCGGCAAGCCCAAGAGGCTCAGTGGTTTAACCCACAGCCCCACCCGCGTCCCTAGTACATAGGTAGACAAATCTAAAAATCCTGGAACACAATTTTTCATGGCCCTCTAGCGACTCTGGTGGCTCATTTACCAGAAGTAATGTTGTTGTTGTTTAGTCGTGTCCGCCTCTTCGTGACCCCCTGGACCAGAGCACGCCAGGCACTCCTGTCTTCCACTGCCTCCCGCAATTTGGTCAAACTCATGCTGGTAGCTTCGAGAACACTGTCCAACCTTCTCGTCCTCTGTCGTCCCCTTCTCCTTGTGCCCTCCATCTTTCCCAACATCAGGGTCTTTTCCAGGGAGTCTTCTCTTCTCATGAGGTGGCCAAAGTATTGGAGCCTCAGCTTCAGGATCTGTCCTTCCAGTGAGCACTCAGGGCTGATTTCCTTCAGAATGCAGAGGTTTGATCTTCTTGCAGTCCATGGGACTCTCAAGAGTCTCCTCCAGCACCAGAATTCAAAGCATCCATTCTTCGGCGATCAGCCTCCTTTATGGTCCAGCTCTCACTTCCATACATCACTACTGGGAAAACCATAGCTTTAACTATATGGACCTTTCTTGGCAAAGTGATGTCTCTGCTTTTTAAGATGCTGTCTAGGTTTGTCATCACTTTTCTCCCAAGAAGCAGGTGTCTTTTAATTTCGTGACTGCTGTCCCCATCTGCAGTGATCATGGAGCCCAAGAAAGTAAAATCTCTCACTGCCTCCATTTCTCCCCCTTCTATTTGCCAGGAGGTGATGGGACCAGTGGCCATGATCTTAGTTTTTTTGATGTTGAGCTTCAGCCCATATTTTGCGCTCTCCTCTTTCACCCTCAATAAAAGGTTCTTTAATTCCTCCTCACTTTCTGCCATCAATGTTGTGTTATCTGCATATCTGAGGTTGTTGATATTTCTTCTGGCAATCTTAATTCTGGCTAGGGATTCATCCAGCCCAGCCTTTCACATGATGAGTTCTGCATATAAGTTAAATAAGCAGGGAGACAATATACAGCCTTGTCATACTCCTTTCCCAATTTTGAACCATTTAGTAATGTAGGTAAAGGGACCCCTGACCATTAGGTCCGGTCATGGCCGACTCTGGGGTTGCGGCACTCATCTCACTTTATTGGCCGAGGGAGCCGGCGTACAGCTTCCGGGTCATGTGGCCAGCATGACTAACCCGCTCCTGGCAAACCTGAGCAGTGCACGGAAACGCCGTTTACCTTCCCGCCGGAGCGGTACCTATTCATCTACTTGCACTTTGACATGCTTTCGAACTGCTAGGTTGGCAGGAGCAACGGGAGCTCACCCCGTCGGGCGGATTCGAACCGCCGACCTTCTGATCGGCAAGTCCTAGGCTCTGGGGTTTAACCCACAGCGCCACCCGCGTCCCACTATTTAGTAATGTAATTAGCGCTAACTCTGGAAGTGTAAACTCAATTCTGACCAAACAGCCTCCTAGAACAAAAGATGCATAACTTTAAAATGAACAGTTTATATCAAATAAAGTAATATTCAATAATCCATTAGAATACCATATAATAGTACACAATGAAATTAAAGATCAACAAATAATAATTGAACAGAAATTCACTCTTACTTACATTGATTTATAAGTTGTAATCAATAAAAGTCACAGGACATAAAATAACACAATGCATTTTGAAAAGCAAAGACACAGGCCGAAGGAACAACAAAATAGGAGTGGATTTCTGTTTAATAGTTATTTGCTGGTATTTTGAGAATCAGTTTTGTTGTGTGCTATAATATTTTAATGGATTGCTGAATATTACTTTATTTGATATAAAAAAATTATTTAAAGTCATATCTTTTACATACCCGCCTACATTTCTCTGATGAAAATAGGGACGTCCTAAGGAAAAGCGGGACATTCTGGGATCAAATCAAAAGCTGGGATGGTTTCTGTAAACCCAGGACTGTCCATGGAAAATACGGACACTTGGAGGGTCTGAGACTCATCTTATGTTCTTAGATGGCTGCGTGTTTCACACATCCTCAGAGAGGGAGAAGGTTTCAAATAGAAGCAAGAGAAGTGAAAATCGTCACTAACTGCATATACAGCCCCTCTGTCCGGTTTGGAAAACAGGGAGGAAAATCCATTGCCCTCACACGATGTCAATCAACTCATTTCTTTACCCTCATGAGGACTAGGAGCTTAACTTCTGTATAAATACCAAGAGGAGGGTCATCTAGACCAGGGGCCAGCAAACTTTTTCAGCAGGGGGGACCACTGTCCTTAAGACCTTGTGGGGGGCTGGACTATATATATATATTTGAAGGGGAGGATGAATGAATTCCTATGCCCCACAAATAACCCAGAGATGCATTTTAAATAAAAGGACACATTCTACTCATGTAAAAACACGCTGATTCCCGGACAGTCCGCAGGCTGGATTGAGAAGGCGATTGGGCTGGATCCGCCCCCTGGGCCTTAGTTTGCCTACCCATGGTCTAGAGCAGGGGTCAGCAAACTTACCGCACCTCAGGCCGGGGTCTCCAGTGCCGATCGCACGGAGAGCGGGGGGACAGGGGACGTGTGCCCATACGCATGTGCCCACCCTATTTCTGGCACACTTCCGGGTTGGAGGAGCACTGGGAATACGTAACTTGTGCACATATGCACGGGCCTCCTCCGACCCGGATGTGCACCGGAAAGAATACTTGTGCATGCGCAAATAAACTTGCGCATGCGCACAAGCTATTTCTGGTGCTCCTCTGACCTGGAAGTGGGCAGCCATGCAGCGCAGTGCCAGTAACAGCAGGCAGCGGGGGTCACCGCGGGCCAAATAAATGCAGGCCTTAGTTTGGGGACCCCTGGTCCAGAGGCTGTCTTCTGTGCCTGAGAGGATGTTCCGTGCTTTTATGTTGAAGGGGATCTCAGATTATGAACTTCCCCTTTTCTGGTAGTTCTATTGAGCCTAGAGGGATAATTTTATCTCCAAATAATGGATTTCATTTCACTTTTCATTTCCATACCTTCCAACATTTCTCAAACCATCTCTTGAGGACTAGAATCTTATGGAGTTCCCATGGCACGTAGATCAAGGGACCATAGCTCAGGGACAGAGTTTTGCACACCAATCGGTGTAGGATGCACTGACCAAGCTCAGTCGGGAGACCACAAGACTCCTAATTTCAGGGTTGTGGGTTCGAGCCTCACCTTGCACAGAATATTCCTGTGTCGCAGAAGGTTGGACTAGATGACTCTGAGTGGCCCCTTCCAGCTCTTCAATTCTATGATTGTAAGGCAGTTTCCGAGGCTCTTAGTAACCCTTATAGGAAAATGATTGGGGAGGTGGGTTGCATTTGTGGATTACTGATTTATAACTAAGGCTTTATGTAGACGGACTAAAAGTCAAGAGTAACTCTTCGTGATATTTGGGGCTGCGCTACCGCAAAGTAAAAGTCTAGCAGGAGTTTTAAAAAGAGCAGTCAATGGGAAATGAATAAGAAGAAAATAGAAAAAAAAATAAGGACAAAATGCTGAAATATTTAAAGTTTTTGAAATCTAAATTGGAAATGGATGTAATATTGAGCAGCAAATAAAGGATGAAAAGTGAAACATCAATCTGGTGGGGAGGGAAGTCAACTTATAAATTGACTATTATTTGATGTTCATTTGTTAGAAATTTTGAAATGTAGTAAAAATTAATTGACAAACGGGGGGAATGATTGGGGAGACCGTCCTGGCCTTTCCCTCTCCCTCACACAAGCAACCCCCCCCCCTCCTCTTTCCTGCCTCCTCTAATGAGTTTCCCAGGGAGGAAGCAGCTGATGAAACTGGCCAGCTCCTTACATAAGCTTTTCCTGCCTGCGTAATGGAGGTTGAATCCTGACACGACAGAAGTGCTGTTTCTGGGGGACGGGTTGGGGAGTTGGGAATCCCTGGTCCTTCGTGGGGTAATGGTGCCCTTGAAGGACCAGGTGCGCAGCCTGGGGGTCATTTTGGACCCACCGCTGTCCATGGAGGCGCAGGTTAGTTCTGCATCCAGGGCAGCTGTCTACCAGCTCCAACTGAGACCCTCCCTGCCTGCAGACTGTCTTGCCAGAGTATTGCATGCTCTAGTTATCTCCCGCTTGGACTACTGCCATGCGCTCTACCTGGGGCTACCTTGGAAGGTGACCCGGAAGCTACAATTAATCCAGAATGCAGCAGCTAGACTGGTGGCTGGGAGCGGCCGCCAGGACTGTACAACACCCATCCTAAAGGATCTATGCAGGCTCCCAGTATGTTTCTGAGCACCAGTCAAAGTGTTGCTACAGTGGTACCTCTGGTTGCAAACGGGATCCGTTCCGGAGGCCCGTTCGCAACATGAAAAGAGTGCAACCTGAAGCGCCGTATCTGCGCAGGTGTGCGGCACGATTTAGATGCGCAAATGGCGAAACCCAGAAGTAACCCTTTCCGGTACTTCCAGGTTGCCGCGGGACATAACCTGAAAAAATGTAATATGAAGCAAACGTAACATGAGGTATGACTGTACAGTGGTACCTCGGGTTACAGACGCTTCAGGTTACAGACTCCGCTAACCCAGAAATAGTACCTCGGGTTAAGAACTTTGCTTCAGAATGAGAACAGAACTTGCATGGCTGCGGCGTGGCAGCAGCGGGAGGCCCCATTAGCTAAAGTGGTACCTCAGGTTAAGAACAGTTTCAGGTTAAGAATGGACCTCCACAACGAATTAAGTTCTTAACCCAAGGTACCACTGTACTGAGCTTTAAAGACCTAAACGGCCAAAGATTGGAAAATGTTTATTGAATATATGGGGGGAGGGAATTGTGTACACTTGAAAATGTTGGCAGCATTAAGATAAATTCAGCAGTGTAAATAAGTTTTGATGGGTGTAATAATGGAATACTGAATGGTTTAGTTTATGTAAAATATGCAAGGATTTATGACATGCAAAATGAATCAGGGAAAGAGAAGAAGGGGAAGTCACTGGTATTTTAAGGGTGTTTGAATGAATATTCTAAATTGTAAAACAGAAAATGTAATAAAAATTACCGGTGTATAAAAAACCTAAACGGCCTCGGTCCTGTATGCTTGAAGGAGCATCTCTGCCCCCATTGTTCAGCCTGGACACTGAGGTCCAGCACTGAGGGCCTTCTGCCGTACAAATAATAAAAAATTAACTGTTAATACGTTAGCCGTATGCCCTACAGAGCGACTGGTGATCCGGATCACTTTGGCCGACTCTTCCATTTAAAAGACAGCAGGTGCCTCGCTGCTCCTTCGTCGTTCAACCTGATTGCACGTTGTTCTCTCAGTGTTCCTTTGTTCATTCATTTATCTATTTCATAAAATGTACACAACACTTGATTGTAAAAAGAAAAAAAAGGAAAGAAACCTTAAAGTTTAGATAAACCAATAAGGGGAAATGGAGAACAGCGAAGAGCACATGAGAGAGGGCACAGCTGGTCAACTCGGCTGTGACCCGAAGTGCCGCATGCGCTGCAACATTCGGTTGCAGCATCGACTGGATTGTGCTTAATGCCATTGTCAGCCTGCATAATTGAACCTTAAAGAAAAGTCTTCTAAGTGGATATATTATATACTAGAGCTGGGCCAACCCCCTGCAGTGCAGGGATCTTTTGCCCAAAGTGGGACTCGAACCCACAACCCCAAGATTAAGAGTCTCATGCTCTACCAGCAAAGCTGTGTTAGCAACCACATTTTATTATTATATTTATTTATATCCCACCTGCTTCCCAGACAGGGGCTCAAGGTGTCTTACAAATAAAACAGAAGCAGCTAAAAACCTGGAGAGAGAGAAACAATAATTAAAAAGCCATTAAGTCCTAATTAGAATTAAAACTCTGTGTGTGTGTGTGTGTGTGTGTGTGTGTATTATTAAAACATACAGGTAATTAAAATGAAACTAGCATAGCACCAGCTCCCTCATTAAAAACAGTCAGTTCCCCAAAGTCTTCACCCACCAGCGGAAGGAGAGCAAGGAGGGAGCCAGTCTGGCTTCCCCAGGGAGGGAGTTCCTAGGTTGCCTGGGAGGAGCCGCCACCGAGAAGGCCCTGTCTGAGAGTGTGGTGGGACTGGGAGAAGGGCCTCCCCACAAGATCTCGGAGCCTGGGCAGGTTCTTTCTCCAACGTAGCATTTTTATTCCTGCTTTACCCTGGCAGGCGCCTTTTTGTAAAAAGCGGTTTGGTTTTTCGTTCGAAATTCAGAGGAGTGTGAATCTCAAAGGGCAGCTGTGCTTCATTGGGCGCGTTGTTTTGGAAGGTACAGATCGGCTAGATTCGGGTTCAAATGCCAACGGAATTGGATTTCCCCAGTGTCCCGGGTCTGGCAGGAGACCCATCCTTGATTGATCGCTGTTGCTAAAGATTCCGACTGCACCTTGGGAAGAACTTCCTAGTGGTGAGAGCCTCCAGCAGGGGGTTAAGCTAGATGACCCCTGGGGGTCCCTCCCAACTCTACAGTTCTATGATTCTATTGGAAAATTCTATTGGAAACTTAAACAAGCACTTTTCCCAATGTTTGAGGTCTGGAGAGGAGAACGGGGGTGGGCTTCCCTGCAGGAATGTTTCCAGAGTTCTCTGTTACCAAACTGAGGGTCCCGTGCGTATTTTTCTGGGAATTTTTTTTTTTTTAAATTACCTTTTGGCGCCCTGTGTGGGTGGTGACCTAAACGTCCGCTGTCGTGGGAACGGCGTCACTGCTTCCTCCCATCTACTTAAAATTAGTTCTGATTGGCTATATTTAGTCCCCAGCGCTCAATAAGACAGAAGAGGACTTCTTTTAAAAGCAGTGATTCGGAACCCACCGCCGGAAATGGAGCTGTTTGATTTGCAACAGATTTGTATATTTCAGGTCATGGAATTGTAGACCTGGACTGGATACCCAGGGCTCATCTAGTCCAGCCCCCCGCGATGCGGGAATGACACCCAAGGGAGAGATGTTGTGTGCCAGTTGCCCTGAGGTGCTGTGTTTCTACTTCCGATGAGTTCCCCCCACTTTGGCGATCATGGAAGAAGAAAAGTCACTCACCCCCTGCTGTGGTACAGACCCTTCTTGTCACCCTAAGGCTGTACCAGGACACAACAGATGTTTGTTTGTTTGTGATACTCTTGATGTTTATTTTCTTTCTAATTGCTTTGCTCATTTGCTGCCTTGGGTCAGCTTTGGGAGGAAGGGAAAGAGAGAAATTTAAAATAATAATTTTCAGATTTTGCAAAGGCTCCACCACAAATGCTGCAAGAGGGGCTGTTAACTGCAAGTCAGGAAAAAACACACCCTTTATTCAAGGTTTATAACTGCTACGTGTCAGGCCCTGAGTGCAGATCTCCACAGGCAGGGCTAGAGGACAACGATCAGAAGTCTAGGTGGCAGCTGCAGAGATGTTCTGCTGAAAGAATCACAACAGATAAAGGAAAGCAATTTTCCACACAGTCAGCGTTAAACTGTGGAACTTACTGCTGCAGGAAGCAGCGACAGCCAACTTGGTTGGCTTTTAAGGAGGATTGGGCTAATACATGGAGGAGACAGCTATTGATGGCTACTAGCCACAGTGGTGATGGTCTGTCTTCAGCCAGTCTCTTTGCATGTTCCTATGGAACCTCCCAGTCCAGGGGCAGTCTATCTGGCTCCCCAGGTTCTTTGGGGTATTTGGCCACTGCGAGAACAGGATGCTGGGCTGGGTGGGCCATTGGCCTGATCCAACGGGCTCTTCTTACGTTATTTTAATGCTCTGACAAACGGCCCTGCCCCATGAGCTTTTAAAGGCAAAATGCCACCCCACGCTTTCCGTTTTCACTAAAAGTCCGCTTTTGGGGAAGGAAGTGTCTTTGGAAGAAGTCCATGTTAAATTGGGCAACCTGATTTTGCAGTACGTGATTGAAACTTGCAAAAAAAAACCCCAAAGGCAATCTGGAAGTTCCCTCTTTATTAGGGCTGGGCAGTATCCAGTAACATCATGATATCTCAGCAGCTTAAATACCTCCATATACTGAGAAAACACAATGTCTGGACTGCATCTCGGCTGCTTCTTCCTCCCTATCTCAAATTGTCTGAAACCGGCATCTCGATCTGAACGCCATATTGGTTTCAGACAATTTGTCAATATATCAAAATGTAAAATCATACATTTTTATTTTCTTTACCCTACAAAGCTGCCTCCATCTGCCCCGAATTGCAATGGGCCGGAAAAAGATCCAGATAAGTCGGATTTTGGACCAAAGGAATCGGCAGGTAAGCACTTTTTAAAAAACAAAAGCCAAAAACAGTCTCTGTGGAGACTGGACCAAGGAGAGGAAGCCTCAGGCACATGGTCTGAATGTGGGCCCCCAAAGCTCTCTGCCCGGCCCTCATGAATCTCCTTAGGCCACACCTCCTCCCATGGCCACACCCCCTCTCCCAGCAGGGCTTCTTCAGCTGCAGCTCCTGCATTGTGTGGGGTTGGGATGGATGACCCCTGGGTGCCCCTTCCGACTCTGCGGTTCCCCTTCCACTCTCCCCTTCCAGGTCACGTTCACCAAGAGGAAGTTTGGGCTCATGAAGAAGGCGTATGAGCTCAGCGTCCTGTGCGACTGCGAGATCGCCCTCATCATCTTCAACAGCGCCAACCGGCTCTTCCAGTACGCCAGCACGGACATGGACAAAGTGCTTCTCAAATACACAGAGTATAGCGAGCCCCATGAAAGCCGGACCAACGCCGACATCCTGGAGGTAAAATGCAAGTTTGTCTATTCGCTTTTCATGGAATCCTAGAATTGCAGAGCTGCAAGGGCCCCCCAAGGGTCATCTAGTCCAACCCCCTGCAACGCAGGAATTTGAAAGGTGTTCTAAATGTTTTTCTGCCATTGTGTTTTAATGCTGTAGCCCACCCTGCGTGCTGTGTTCACTAACACCATCCACTTCAGTGCACCCTTTCCCCCGAAATATATGCATTTTTGCATTGGTTGCAAGATCTCAAGGGGTGGCTGCGTTTTGGGTTTTTGTACCATACCGGAAAGGCCAAATTTGGTAGGTTTCGGCTTTAAATGCAAACTGAACCGCTCACATTCCCTAGACTTAATGGAGAGAACAAACGGAGATATTGGAACGTTGCCAAACAGCGACGTTCTGGGACCTTTTCCCTTTATATCTCTTTGCATTTAATATATTATGTTATAACCTTGGAGGTCAGTTGGATGGGCCCCTTCCTAATTACTTAAGCCTGCATTGATTAAGGCACTGCAAAAAATCAAATAAAAGCAACATCATTCATTGCATTCTATTGTTACGGTAAAATCTGGGTGCGAGGCTGCTCTGCCACCCAGCTCGTCGGACTAAGTCCGCGGGTCCCTGTGGAGGAAAATGAGTTCAGCCGGAGACAGGAGCAAGCTGCCGAAGATCCAAGTTTATTGCGCAACAGGTTCAAGGCGAGATTGAACAGCGAGAAAGGGGTGACATGAACTTTTGAAACTTCCCTCCATGTCCCAGAATACAGTGCAAAATACTGTACAGTGCAAAATACATCCCAGTTACATCATGAATACATTAAGAAGAGGTTGGGTTACACAGGATTAACATATGGAGGAGGGAGGGGGGAATATGCAGAGCTGGAGATATGCGTAGATAAGCGCATCCTGAGTACCGGTGATGAGAAAACAATGGTCCATGTATGCATAGTCTGCCACCTGGCATTGCCCAGAGGAAAGGCTTGGCAGAGTGATTTGACAGGATTAGGGTCTTGACACCTTGCTTGAGGGATTATGGAGGACAGGGAAGGTGTCATGGAGTCCTAGAGAAATTGAGCAAATTGGCACGTTGATTTTCTATGAATTTTATAGATTTTAGTCCCTTTTGACATTGACAATTGGAAATAAATGGATATATTGTAGCGAAGAAGGAGGTGAAGAAGACATGCCCCCCCCCCTCCGTATCACTATCGAGATACTTTTCCTGTTCTTGCTGTCTTATCCTTCTTGCACATTTGTGGGATGTGAACATCGTTTGCAGTTGGGGTCAGTATTGTTTATCGGGGGGGGGGATTGTTGCTGATTGTTTGCCCCCCAACCCCCAAACTCCTTCTCTGTCGCCTGCACTCCGTAGACCCTGAAAAGGAAGGGCTTGGGTATTGAAGGTCCGGACCTGGACCTGGAAGAAGCTCTGGAGCCAGCGAGGAAATTGAGGCGACTCGGCGAGGGTGTGGACCTCACTCTGGCCCAGCCCAAGCTCTGTGTGAGTAACAGCTTTTAGGGAGAGAATGAGCACAGGATTCAGACCATTGATATTGCCTGCACTATCAGCTGCCTTCTGGGTTTCGGGCAACAGGCAATTCCAGCTCTGCTTGGAAATATTTATTTTAAAGCATTTCTGAACCACTACATGCTTTAAATACTAGGTGCTAAGTTATACTCAGAGTAGAGCCCTTGAAATCAATAGACTCCTGTTCATCATTTGCTTCATTTTACTCTATTCCCCATCACGCATAAACCACTTGATTGTAAAGACAAACTCTAAGCAGTTTACAAAAGCAAAGCGAAACATTAAAATGACCCCAAGCAAGAGGCTTTTAAACTCAGGGTCAAAAAAGGAGCTCGGAATGGGCCAATATATATGTGGACTGGAGCAAGTGGCTTTTCTTCTTTAAGTCTTCAAAGTTCTTAACCAAGCTCAAGGTTCTCCTCTGAACCAGCCAGATGTGTAACTGAGAATCAATCACAGCCAGTGCATTATTTGAAAAATAAGGGGGTTGGACTCGATGGCCCTTGTGGTCTCTTCCAACTCTATGATTCTATGATCTGGCCCCAAAATGGCAAGTAGACTTTCTGTTTTCACGACTGCAACCTTGCTTTGAGGAGTCATTTGGCACTTAGCTTATATATCTGAGTTTCTAACAGTGCATGCAACAGTATTTATGGGTTTGTGAAAGCTGGACCATGCCTGGCTCCTTAAACCCAGAGCGCAGACTTCCTTGGCCTCCAGAGCTGGCTGGTTGCAGGTGTCCAGATATTCCCCGGGTTCCGAGTTCAAGAGGCAGCCACAATTCTCAGCACCACACCTTTCCTTGGCTAAAGCTCTTTGTTGCTCCATCTTCCTTTCAGTCTGCTCCTTCCTTCTCCAGCCTGGAAGGGGGGTCGATGAGGACTCCCCCCTCTGGGAGCGAAGGTGGGGCGGGCGGCCCCCGGGAGTCCCCTCACCAGCAGAGCCACCTGCCAGCCCTCCCTAAGCACGCCACCCCTCCAGTGCGGTCTCCAACGCCCCTGGGAGCAGGTATGTTGCGACCGCAGCAAGAGACCTTCATGGGCTGGGATTGGGGTCTGGGGCGGGTGCTTCCGAAACTCACCTGGGCGCACCAGGACCTGGGTTCGAATTCTCAGTCAACCATGAATCTCACGGGTTGGTTGGTTGTTGTTGGGATTGAAGGAAGGAGAGAACCATGTAAAGGGGGGATATGAATGCAATAAACCGACAAACAAACATTTCTAAATGTTTTAAATAGCTGTTCAACTGTTTTCACTAATGGTCTTGCTCTTTTTGTTTTGCACACTGCTTCAAGTTGCTGGGTTTTTTTATTTTTATTTTATTCTGTGAACTACCCTGAGATCTTTTGATGAAGGGCAATATGTTGTTGTTGTTGTTGTTGTTGTTGTTTTTAGTTACCGTATTTTTTGCACCATAACACTCACTTTTTTTCTCCCAGAAAGTAAGGGGAAATGTCTCTGCGTGTTATGGAGGGAATGCCTACGGGTGGCGGGGGGGGGGGATCTGCTGCAGTCGTGAGCAGAGGATCCATGGTTCCCCTTCCTTCCCTCCTCCGTGGCTCGCTTTGAAATGGAGAAGAGCCGCTGAGTGGCAAGGAGAGAGGGACAGAGAGCCTGCTTCTTTAAAGGAGCAAAGCGGGAGACGAGAGGAGACACTTACATGAGTGTAAGTGGCTCCTGTCCAGTTGGTTCCTTTAAAGCAAGCAGGCTCTCTGTCCCTCTCTCCTCCCCACTCAGCTCGCTAAATAGCAGCAAAGTTTTTCAGCTTGCTAAGCTGGGGGTGAGCGGGGAGGAGGGAGAAAAGCAGAGCCTGCTTGCTTCAAAGGAGCAAAGTGGGAGAGGAGAGGAGCCTTCTCCCCTTATACCCCTCTTCTTCATTATTAACAGCATCCTTCTCCACCCACCCCACACGTGTTCCTTCTCCCCTTAAACCCCTCTTCTGCATTATTAGCAGCATCCTTCTCCATCCACCCCACGCGTGCTCCTTGTCCCTTGAGTGCTTTTCCTTCCCTCCCCACTTAAAACGTGGTTACAAAGCATGGATCCACATGGATCCTCAGGATTTTTGCACTGGGTCACCCCAAATTCACCATCAGATCACATAGCATGTCCATGGCTACATCTTGCACCAAAAAAATCACGCACCCACTGTTGCCTGGGGCCGCAGTGGTGCAAAAACGTGGTTACAAAGCATGGATCCTCAGGATTTTTGCATTGGGCTACTCCAAACTCACTGTCAGATCATGTGTCTGTGGCCACAGCATGAACCACAAAAATCATACATCCACTGTTTCGTTTAGAATATTTTTTTTCTTGTTTTCCTCCTCTAAAAACTATGTGCGTGTTATGGTCGGGTGCGTGTTATAGAGCGAAAAATACGGTAATTAAAATCAAGCAGCATATAAATTCCATGAGATAAAAAAAAAGAATGTGGCTCATGTGCTTTGATTTGTTATTACAGTCATACCTCAGGTTACAGACGCTTCAGGTTGCGTTTTTTCAGGTTACGGACCACCGAAACCTGGAAGTACTGGAACGAGTTACTTCCGGGTTTGGGCGGTTGCGTATGTGCAGAAGCACCGAATCGCAACCCGCGTGTGTGCAGACGCACGGCTGCGGTTTGTGAACTCTGCAGGTTGCAAACATTGCATCCCGCACGGATCATGTTCACAACCCGAGCATCCACTGTATTATTATTTTAGCTAATTTTAATTATTTCCCCCCAATATTTTAAATTGTTGTTCTTCCTAGTCTTTTCTTATTTTTTTTGTAAACTGTTCATTTAGAAATAAATTAAAAAATTGTCCAGTAGCACCTTAGAGACCAACTAAGTTTGTTCTGAGTATAAGCTTTTGTGTGCATGCACACTTCTTCAGATACACATGCTCATTTAGAGTTCCTTTCCACAACCAAGCGGTATATGAGCTTTACGAAATAAATAAAAAATGAAGCATGAAGGTTCTTGGGATTGGGAGCCCCTCACCTGTCTGCTTTTCTGCCCCTCCAGGAATGGGCTACCCTATCTTCTCCCACGGCAACCTGGGCCGGGCGTTGTCCAGCAAGCCCCCTCCTCCGCTTTACCTGGGGGCCGACCCCCGTCGAGGGGAAGGAGCCCTGTCTGCTGGCAGGAGCCACGTGGTGTCGGCCGTGAGTAGATCGTGGCTCGTGAAGCCCCCGTCTCCTGGGTGGGGCGCTTTCTGGGGGTGCCAAGGTTGGGCATCTGCCTGCAGTGGGGTGGGGGAGAGGCAAGATAAGAATAATAGAATTGTAGACTTGGGAGGGACCCTCTGTTGAAAATCCCCAAGCAGAGTCCACAACCTCCCAAGTGTGTGTTGTGCTGTTGAACAGCTCTTACTAAACAATTAAACCCCTGTGTTGCAAACAATTATCAGTAATATCCAAGGCAACACCAAGTACAACAATGCAATATCAATATAAACTATTTATATAATCTACCCAGAACATTGAACAATATGAAAAACCAAATAAACAGAAATCTTATAAATCTTTGAAAGTCACAAAATGTGTACCCTTGAAAACGTAGAACCAAATAAACCGAAGTCTTATAAGTCTCTGAAAGTCTTTGTAGACTATGCAAGTCTCTGAAAGAAGTAATGGGTCAGATTCTTATCTGATGAAAACAAGCCGTAAAGCTTTGTTTTATGTTATCCAATGCTGCCACAGTGGTCCACAAACAGAGGTGGTGAACAGTGATTCCGGACATACCCACTGTTTTGTAGAATTCTTCTTCAGCACAGCAGAAGGGTACAGAAATGCTTCGTAAACCCATCTCTATGGTGAATGGATATATATATCTATGGAACAGTGGTCACAAAGTTATGTAACCACTGAATCTCCTTTCATGTAACTTGAAGCCATGGGTTCGAGTCCTCCCCTCCAGAGCAGGAGAAAACAAGCTTGCTCCCTCTTCTCAGTCTCCTCTTTCCCAGGCTAAACGTACCCAGCTCCTTCAACTGTTCCTCATCAGGCTTGGTTTCAACCCTTGATCATCTTGGTTGCCCTCCTCTGCACACCTTCCAGCTTGTCAACATCCTTCTTAAACTGACCTGCCCAGAACTGGACACAGGACTCCAGGTGGGGTCTGACCAGGGCAGAAGAGAACAGGGCTGTTACTTCCCTTAATCTGGTCACTAGATTTCTGTGGATGCCTCACCCTTTTGACAAGTGCAAACTCTTACATTTGTTCCTATTGATAAGCAAGGGGGCCACCACCTAATGAGTGCAGCCATTCGACATTTTCCACCTAGCCTCGCATTGTGTACACTAAGCTGCCTGTCCTCATGATTCCACACTGCACGGGGTCAGACTAGATGACCCTCGGGTCCCTTCCAGCTCTACGGTTCTAGGGCCCTCATATTTACAAGACCGCCTCTCCTGGTCTGACCCGCAGAGGACCTTAAGGTCCATGAATAATCATAGTTTAGAGGTCCCGGGCCCTAAGGAAGTCAGACTATCCTCCACCAGGGCCAGGGCCTTTTCAGTGATGGCTCCAACGTGGTGGAATACTCTGTCCCAGGAGACCAGGGCCCTGCAGGATTTAACTTCCTTCTGCCGGGCCTGTAAGACACAGCTATTCCGCCTGGCTTTCAATTTGAACTTAGCCTGATCTTTTAATCCCCTTCCTTCCCTCCCCTTTTTATGAAGATTCCCCGCTCTGGGATCCCACAGCTATTTCTCCCCTGGTCTCCTCGCTGGCCCAAATAGGAATAATTTAGCCAGCTAGCCCTGGTGATCATCTAATGTTTATTGGATGGATTTCCCCCCTAAATTGATTTTTGAATTCTGAATTTATTGTTGTTCACATTTTATACTGTTTTTTGTTGCATCAATTAAGTCTTTTAAATTTGTTGTTAGCCGCCCTGAGCCTGGTTTTCTGAACCAGGAAGGGCGGGGTATAAATAATTTATTATTATTATTATTATTACTACTGATTTAATCTGAACCTAGGAAATTGTGTGCTGGTGTTTCAGGCAGGGGGTGTTCCCAGCCCTGCCTGGAAGGGCATGTTCCACCCAACTCTTCTATGGTCCTTTCCCCAGTGGGGGACTTTGGTCTAACATTTCAGTGGTGCTCTGTGAGAGGCCCTGCTCCAACTTTGACTGGCGTGACCACTGAGTGGCCCACCCCTGTGACCCTGGATTATCTCCCCGCACAGCGTTCCTTGTACCCTGGACTTCAGAGCACGAGTCCCGCCTTGTCTGCAGGAAGCACCTGTCTCCCAGGGCACGGGCTGCCGGGCTACTACTCCCTCTCCTCTAGCCACCCAGGTAGGCTTTTGGTCAGCCAATCAGCTGTCATCTTGCTGAGGGCACTAGGGTGGGAACTGTGGAACTCCTGTCCTCAAGCTCAGACCCCTAGTGAACTTCTGGGAACTGTAGTTTGCCACCTCCTTCCTGAGCCCTGTTGGAGTGCACAGCAGAGTAAGCCGCCTTAAATCTCTCACCCAGCTAGCTCAGTATTGCTGACACAGACTGGCAGCGTCTCTCTGGGGTTTCAGACCTTCCCTGCCTCACCTGAAGAGACTGCCGGAAACAGAGCCCAGGACTCTGTGTGCAAAGCGACTGAACGGCAACTCTTCCCTTAAAAGTTCCCAGGGCTCATTGTTCTAAATCATGGGGAGGCAACCTAAGGCCCAGGGGCCTGATCCGGCCCAATCGCATTCTAAATCCGGGCCACGGACAGTCCGGGAATCAGTGTGTTTTTACATGAGTAGAATGTGTCCTTTTGTTTAAAATGCATCTCTGGGTTATTTGTGGGGCATAGGAATTTGTTCATATTTCCCCCCAAAAAATATATTCCAGCCCCCCACAAGGTCTGCGGGACGGTGGACTGGCCCCCTGCTGAAAAAGTTTACTGACCCCTGTTCTAAATAAAGACTGGAACAGAGGAAGAGGGAGAGGAAGGAAGGAAGATTCACAGCCAATTTGGAGAAAGGGGTTGGCCTGTAATTGTGGATATAATGGAGAAAACTCTATTCCAAAAGTTTTTAACGTGAGGGAAGCCCCACCAAACATGAATAAATGAACTCAACTTTCCTCAGCCCTCCCAACATAAAGGGGAAAGGGAGGGATTAATTTTTGCCGGCCTGACTGCTAATGACCAAAATCAAGATCTTTTTTTACCAGCCACTCAATATTCTCCGTGGAGGGGCTGCGTTACGTAATACGCTTGAATGTTGAATGTGTTAAGTGTATGTCTAGAGTCAGTGGATAAAACAAACACCATTAGATGTTCTGCTGGATGCATGTTTAATCGTTATTGGATTTGGACTTGTTTAAAAACCAGTAACAGACCCTCCAAGTGTCCCTGTTTTCCAGGGACGGTCCCGGATTTACAGAAGCCATCGCGGTTTCTGATTTGATCCTGGAATGTCCCACTTTTCCTTAGGACGTCCCTATTTCCAATGGCAAAATGTTGGCGGCAATCGTAGGATGTCCCTGTTTTCCTCAGAGAAATGTTGGTGGGCATGGAATAGGGCACCTGTATTTTCATCAGATAAATGTTGGAGAATGTCCCTATTTTAATTGGATAAATGTTGGGGTGTATGCAATAAAAATTGGGTTTTGTTTTTTTTAAAAAAAAGATTTCAGAGCAGATAATAGGAAGAGCCTTATTCGCACATTTCATAGTTAAACTGTGGAACTCCCTGCCACAGGAGGCAGTGATGGGCACCAAGCTGGATGGCTTTAAAAGAGGATTGGGCAGATTCATGGATGGGGAGAGAGCTAGGTAAAGGTAAAGGGACCCCTGACCATTAGGTCCAGTCGTGACCGACTCTGGGGTTGCGGCGCTCATCTCGCTTTATTGGCTGAGGGAGCCGGCATACAGCTTCCGGGTCATGTGGCCAGCATGACTAAGCCGCTTCTGGCAAACCAGAGCAGCGCATGGAAACGCCGTTTACCTTCCGCCGGGGCGGTACCTATTTATCTACTTGCACTTTGACGTGCTTTCGAACTGCTAGGTTGGCAGGAGCAGGGACAGAACAACGGGAGCTCACCCCGTCACGGGGATTCGAACCGCCGACCTTCTGATCGGCATGTCCTAGGCTGTGTGGTTTAACCCACAGCACCACCCGTGTCCCAGGGGAGAGAGATACTGAGAGCTAATAGCCACAATGGCAATGCTCTACCCCCGCGGCAGTGATGCTTCCAAACCCCAGTTGCTGGAAACCTCAAAGGAGAATACTCTGGTGCTCAAGCCCCGGTTTTCCTTTGGAGGCTCTGGCTGGCTGCTGTGAGGACAGGGTGCTGGGGCACTTCTGGTTGAAATTGAAATTGAATTGAAATACCTTATTGTCACTTCTACAACTTGTCTAAAGTGAGATTCACGAGCACCCCCCACTCAGCTCTCTTAGTCTTAATTCCCCCCGTTTACTGACACACACACACCAAACCCCAAAGTCAGTTGCCCTGTTGTGATCTTTTAGGGATAGAAGCTGTTCTTCACCCTGTTGGTGCGACTAATCGTGCTTCTATATCTTCTGCCCGAGGGCAGGAGATCAAGAAAGTGCCGGCCAGGGTGTGAATCATCCCTGAGAATTTTCCTCACTCTCCTGAGGCAACGTTCTTCCGCTATTTTATCCAGCGGATTCACGGGACAGCCCATAATATCTTGTGCTGTATTCACCACCCTCTGTAGGCACTTCCTATCAGATGTTGTCAAACCAGCATCCCACACTGTGATGCAGTAGGAAAGGACACTTTCTATTGTTGACCGGTAGAAGATCATCGAATGTTGATTGACATCCTTCTGGTGGTCTTAAGGAGAGAAAGGCAGGGGTGCGCCTGCAGCAGCAGCCCACAGCCCGAAATATTACCCCCTCTGCTAGCCCACAGGAGAGTTCATGTCCCAGCTGAGATCACAGCTGCTTCCATCTCCAGAGATCCTCAGATCCTCACGGTCTTCTTCTTTCCCAAACATCTGTCCTGCAGAGTTCGCCCCTGGGGATGGACCTTCTTCGCACGCCTTCGGCCTGCAGGCGAGTGCAGGGTCCACTTGGCCGCACCGAGAGATGTCTGTTGCCTCCCACCCAGCGCTGGGGTAAGAGAGAACTGGGGACTGGGTGGGGGGTCCTCAGCCTGGGAGAAAGGGCCTAGGCAGCGACCTACAACTTCCAAACATGCCTGGAAGTGTGAGTGTGTGTAACAGAGATACCCATATAAGCCGTGGGGTTATAGCCTGCTGAAGAGTCATTTACAGTGGTGCCTCGCAAGACGAAAAGAATCCGTTCCACGAGTCTCTTCATCTTGCGGTTTTTTTCGTCTTGCGAAGCAAGCCCATTAGCGGATTAGCGCTATTAGCGGTTTAGCGGCTATTAGCGGCTATTAAAGGCTTAAGGGATTAGCGGATTAGCTGCTAAAAGGCTATTAGCAGCTATTAAAGGTTTAAGGGATTAGCGGATTAGCTGCTAAAAGGCTATTAGCGGCTTAGATCAGCTGATAAACGGCTTAGATCAGCTGCTAAGCGGCTTAGCGATCAGCTGTTAAGCGGCTTAGGGGCTTGGGGAAAAGGGGGTGGGGAGCGGGGAAAAAACCCCAGGAATCGCAAGACATTTTCGTCTTGCGAAGCAAGCCCATAGCAAATTCGTTTTGCGAAGCACCTCCAAAACGGAAAACCCTTTCGTCTAGCGGGTTTTCCGTCTTGCGAGGCATTCGTCTTGCAGGGCACCACTGTACTTCATTCATTTATTGAAGATATTTATACATACTGCTACTCATAACAAGAAATCAGAGTGCCGCCCTCGGCGATGTGTTTTTAAATTTCCTTTTTGTAACGTATATAAAGCAGAGAGAACGATGACAACAGCAAACAAAAATCAAGAGGGTGAAGGCAAACGTAAAGGATATTAGTGTTGACTGATCATAGAATTATCAAGTTGGAAGGGACCCCCAGGGGCCATCTAGTCCAACCCCACTAGGCTCTGATGACCATTGGGTCATAAGAGGGCACACAACTGTTTGTATGTTTCTCCTATTTACTGTTAATGAGACAGGAGTAGTGTTCATTTGAGTTACAATGTCCTGGTAAATGGATGTTCAGCCAGCCTAGGTCAGAAACAAGGAGGTGTAAAAAGTGGGACCTGCAAGTCAATGTTGCTGTTCAGGGTGCCAGCCAGCCATGCTTTTCCCCAGGATAATTCCTCCATGGTATTTCGTTGTGCCAAGCCACCCCTACCCTAACAGATGCTCAGTGTTCTGTAGTAGCTTCATTGGGCTTTTGCGAGAAAAAGGCTTTTTTTTTTTTTCTTCTGCAGACCCCAAGACTGCTTGATACCTCTGTGTTTTGGTGTTGCATTGGTTTGAAGTTAGTGTATAGGATTACAGTATTTATCCTTTGGAAGCATGGTCCAGTTACTCTCCATCACTGGCGGAGGAAGGGGGGGGCAGTCTGCCATGGGTGCCATCAGTGAGTGGGGTGACGAAATGCAATTCACCGCCGCCTGTGTAACCAATCAGGGTGGAGTTGCATCGTGACGCGCCCCCTTCCCAGTGATTGGCCAGGCTCCCCTGCCCGTCCAGTCCATGTCCCGCCCTTGGGGGGGCCCTGCCTTGCCCCATGAGCAGAAATATCCAAGGCACTCTCTGCAAAACCAAATAAACAGAAATCTTATCAATCTATGGAAGTCACAGTGTTGGACGTCATAAAAAACAAAGCTTTATAGCTTGTTTTCACCAGAACAGAATCTGACTCGTTGCTTCTTTCAGAGACTTGCGTAAGTCTACAAAGACTTTCAGAGACTTATTATAAGACTTATGTTTATTTGGTTCTCTGTTTTCAAGAGAATCCACCAAGAGTCCACCTTTTGTGACTTTCATAGATTTAGAAGATTTGGTTTTGCACAGAGTGCATATTTAGTTTATATTGACATCGCATTGTTGTATTTGGTCATCGTGTTGCCTTGGATATTATTGACGATTGTTTGCAACACGGGGGTTTAATTCTTTGGTTACTTATTGCCTCATGAGCAGCAGCACATCTTCAAGCGCAGCCACACACACACACACACACACACACACACACACTGGGGGGGGGGGAGACATTCCCCCCCCCCCCGTGATTCCCAAGCCTTCCCCAAGCCGCCGGGGTAAGGGGGGGGGAGCTGTGCTTCTTTGACTCATGGTCTAGTTGTACATTTTCCAAGAAAAAAACTTTTCAGAAATTCACCGAAGTTTCCAGGTGGACTATTTCCCATAGGAGAAACAGATACAGAGTTATCAGCACAACTTGCTCCCCCCCCCCTTCTTTATTTTTTTCGGTTCTAGCAGACATGTTTACACAAAATTCCCCTTTTAAGTTAGTGATTCATACTTCCTGCAATAAACTATTTTAAGGAGCCGCTTTGGCAAATAATGGAATGCAACAACCAATAATAATAATAAAAACAAAGCCAAATATATACCACAATCACAGCTGATTTTCAAACCAACACATTTCACCAAAATTGGGAGATGAAAAGGAAAAAAATCCACCAAGTCGTCATTTTCTCAGTGCTTCAAAAAGTGACCTATCTTCACCATCCCTTTTCAAGTCTGTGCAGGTGCCAGAACGAGTTGTCTTGCTAGAGAACAGAGAGCCAGATTTACATGCTCCGCAGCCCCTGGATCGAGGACTCTAATGTCTTGAAGTCCCAGATGGTCATTGCTCCATCAATACCAGTGGTGCAGAACTTGCGGCAATCTCGTTGTCCACCTCATAAATAGACACTTGGGTGATGCTGTTCTGATGCAGCGTCTCCAGAGTAGTGTTGAGATCCTCCTTAGTGGCTCTCTTGTCCATGTTGCGGAAACGTTCCATGGCCGAAATATTGTGTTGTACGCTCTGCTTGGGAATGTCCAGCTTGGAGACAAAGGTGAAGGTACCACGGTCGTCACAGTTGAAGAGCATCGGGCAGCAATCATGGCCAGCAGCAACCCCACTGTTCTCCGAGATGAACGACACACTCAGCAATGGGAGGAATTCTGTTTTCAGTTGCGAGATCATCATGTTTTTGGAGGCATCTGCAACCGACACAGTGCTATCATGGCTGACCCAGGCCAGGCGGTTGCCACTGGCGGAAAAACTGACGCTGTGGACCCAACCACCATTTCCTGCGCCACCAAATTCAGCCATCAGCTGCCCAAAGGGCATTTTGGATCCCCAGGGTGTGCTGGCTGGTTTCTCATCCACTTCCTTAATATAAGCTGAAAACACTCTGCATTTGAAGTCACAGGATCCAGCTGCAAGCAAAACATTGTTGGGGTGCCAATCCAGGCTAAGGACAGTGGAGCGAATGGGCTTCTTAATGTGCTTGCTCACCCACCAGTCATTTTCAGACTCAAAGTAGCACCCAGAGATGAGTCGAGCGCCACTTCCAACAGCAAATTTGTTCTCCAAAGGAGACCACTTCACAAAGGCGGCTGCTCGGTTGATCCTCAGAATCACCAGTGTTGGCTTCCACACTCCATCCTTCTGACTCCAGACGTAAGCGTTACGGTCAGCACCACAAGTGACAATGCGGTCGCTCTTGGGGGCCCAGTCAATGCCTGTGATGTGTCCATTGTGCTCTTTGAGCTCATGACCTTTCACCCACTGGTTCCCACTCTTCTTATAGATGTGAACTTTATGATTATTAGGGCTAATGGCAATCTGAGTTCGGTCCCTGTTCCAGGCGTGACAGGTTATTGGCTCTAGTAAGAACTGGTGTAGAGACATTCTGAACAAGGAATGATCTTAAAGCGTCAAGAGGGATGAAGCGTCCGGGCCTGAGGAAAGCGGTGGGGTGCGGGGGCCGGGGGTGGCTTGCGGACTCTGGCCAGCCAACACGACTCCCCTTCGAGCGGCGCTCTCTGAGGGCAGCACGACTGGCCTGTGGGAGAAGAAGACTTGCTTTAGCCCAGGTCTGTCCTCCTTGCCCAAACCTTGAGCACTGCATTCCTTATCAGCCATAGCTCCGCCTTATCCATTTCTGTACTGCTTCCATGTTATTTTGATACCAACTCTCGTAGGAACGCCATGATTTTAAGTCAGAGAGTTGGTCTGGCAGTCTGGAGCAGGGTGTTCTCCCCGCTCCATGCAAATTCTCCCTTCTTCCTCTTACCTGTATTATTTGCGGGGAGGGGGCTTCAGCAGCAGCCACAGCGGTGCAGAAGACATACCCTGCAAGAAAGAAGGAATCCCTGAATGTGTGAATGGTCTGTCACAGACCAAACGACCAGGGACGGGGCTCCAAGAAGTCGTTGCAGGAAGTCCCAGGTGAGCAGAAGGCTCTTGGGCTTGAATCCTGTTTGTGGCCAGGGGCGTACCGATGGGGGGCAGGGGGCAGGCTGCCCCAAGTGCCATCCTGAAGGGGGGTGACATTCTGACGCGCCACCTGCCCACGCCCCCCAAACCCGCAAATCATGAGTGGCAAAGCAATGAAATCCCCCTGTCCCCTTACCTGTGAGGCGAGAGGCCGTTGTCTCGGCTCCGGACCCTCCCAGGATGCGGCGGCTCCCAGGCTGAACCTTCTCCTCGCTGCAAAACAAAGGGAGACATCAGCCAGTGCCCGGTTCCCAGCTACGCGAGCCCCAGTCTGGGGCAGGAGGGTGGGGACCTAGAAAGGGGGCATTTCCTCCTACCTGATCTTATTAACTGCCCCACCCTGAACTCCTCCGTACGGGCGTCTGGGCTCCGTCCCGACCGGCCTGGCACAGAGGCAGCAGCCAAAGTCTCCCCCGGCTCCGGAATCACCCTTGAGGCATTTTTGATGGGGGGAAACCTTGGCTGCTGCTTCTGCGCCAAGTACGGCCAGGAAGGAGCCATGCCCGTACGGGGAACTGACGGAGGGTGAGACAGGCGAGGATCAGGGGCCGGGAACCACCGCGATGGTTTGTTGTTCTTCGTCCCAGGAGCAGGCGCTGGAGCCTCATCCCTGGAGGCGTGGTCCTGTGGAGGAAGCAGAAAGCATCTGCTGAGAAGGGGCTGGGGCGGATGAAAAACTCCTGCCCCATTTTTGATGACCCCCCCAAAGAAGTTCCACAAGGACCCCTTCCTTCTGTCCCAGTACCTGATGTTCGCCACGTCCCTCCAGGGATTTCGCCAGCACAAAGTAGATGTTGGGGAAAGGCTCCCTCCCTGCAAAGGAAATGGAGGAATCAGCAAGCGCCTGGATCCCAGATGATAGCACCAGTCTGGCGCATGAGGGAGGGGGGGCACAGGAAGGAAGCATTCCTAAAATATGGGGCACTCAGTTGGCATTTCCACTTATCTGAAGTGGGAGCCTTTCCCCCCTCGTACGGGCGGGCCTCTCGCCTAAGGAAGAAACAAGTTCTGTTAGTCTGATTGCTTGGAGGAGTTGGAACCAAATAAATATACAGATGATAATATTCATTATTATCACCTCTATACTTAGACATATTTCTGGACATCTTTTTGAGGCAATTTTGTGCCCCACCCCTCACCTGCGCCCCTGGCGGGGGCCCACCTCACCACCCCCTATCTAGGGCCCTGCCTGGACCACAGAGAAACCCTCTCCATAAAACTATAGGGATCTCTAAATCAGGCCTACCTCCTGCACCCCCAAGACCACTGGGAAACACTTCCCCTGCCACACAAGGTCACAACGTACCTCCAGATTTTGCTGGGTTTCCCTGCACCGCTGGGCTGCTGCTGGTTCCCCAAACCACGGCCCTGCAAAGGAAGAAGGACATTGTACTCTCTCGGGAGGCAGAACAAGCACCCCTGCCAGGCTGCCCATGCCCACGTCACCACAGGCTGCCAGCCGGCTCCTGCCTGGGCGCCTGACCCCTGGCTTGGAAGGAGGGGGGCGAGCAGTTGGGGCGAGACGGGACTGCAACCCCCCAACCCAGCCCTGTTTCACTCAGGTCAGCGCCATGACCTCCCTGCACATGTGGGGAATGGATTCCCCATGGAATTAACTTACCACAATCTCCAATGGTTGACTCCAGTTCACTCCAGCCTCCTTCATGGTTTGGTGTCTCAGGAGCCTTTTTTGTCCTAGGAGACAGAAAGGAAAATAAAAAACCGAGGAAGAGGTTACAGGTGGGAAATGTCCGGGAATCCCAAAGTCTAAACTCAGAGACCTAGACTCAGGATCCAGCCTGGATCTCAACCTTTCCCTGTTCCCTCCCTGTGTCCTATTAAAGATTGTAAGCCCCTCGGGGCAGGGACCTTTTGATCAAGGGTCACGCGCAGCGATGGTGCAAAGAAATAATAGGAAAGTAATTTCACCAGGCTCCTGCCCCGCGCAAGCTGAAGCCTGCTAGGCGCCTTTCCCTGAATACTCCAAATCTTCCACATCCTACCATTTCTTTCTTTCTAGGGTTTAGAGGTGTCCCCTACAAATTCAGAACAGTCTTTTGCCAACGCATGATAATAGAGTGAATAAGTTTGGAATAGAGTAGTTGCTTTGGGCTCCTTCATGGATCACTGCCTTGCCATGGCGAAGGGGCTTGAATAACTCAGAGAAGCTATGAGCCATGCCATGCAGGGCCACCCAAGATGGACAGGTTATAGTGGAGAGTTTTGAACAAACGTGATCCACCTGGAGCAGGAACCGGCAAGCCACTCCAATATCCCTGCCAAGAAAACTCCATGGACAAAGACAACAGGCATATAAAAGTTATGACTCTGGAAGATGAGCCCCTCAGGTCGGAAGGCGTCCAACATGCTACTGGGGAAGAGCGGAGGACAAGGACAATTAGATTCAGAGCTGATGAAGCGGCTGAGCCAAAGCCAAAAGGACGCTCAGTTGCGGATATGCATGGAAGCGAAAGGAAAGTCCAATGCTGTAAAGAAAAATATTGCATAGGAACCTGGAATGTAAGAACCATGAACCTGGGTAAGTTGGATGTGGTCAAAAATGAGATGGCAAGAATAAATATTGACATCCTGGGCATCAGTGAACTAAAATGGATGGGAATGGGCGAATTCAGTTCGGATGACCATTGTATCTACTACTGCGGGCAAGAATCCCGTAAAAGAAATGGAGTGGCCCTCATAGTCAACAAAAGAGTGGCGAAAGCTGTACTGGGATGCAATCTCAAAAATGATAGAATGATCTCGATACGAATCCAAGGCAGACCTTTTAACATAACAATAGTCCAAGTTTATGCACCAACTACTGGTGCTGAAGAAACTGAAATTGACCAATTCTATGAAGACTTACAACACCTTCTAGAAATGACACCAAAGAAGGATGTTCTTCTCATTATAGGGGATTGGAATGCTAAAGTAGGGAGTCAAGAGATAAAAGGAACAACTGGCAAGTTTGGCCTTGGAGTTCAAAATGAAGCAGAGCAAAGGCTAATAGAGTTCTGCCAAGAGAACAAGCTGGTCATCACAAACACTCTTTTCCAACAACACAAGAGACGACTCTACACATGAACATCACCAGATGGGCAGCATCGAAATCAGATTGATTATATTCTCTGCAGCCAAAGATGGAGAAGCTCTATACAGTCAGCAAAAACAAGACCTGGAGCTGACTGTGGCTCAGATCATCAGCTTCTTATAGCAAAATTCAAGCTTAAACTGAAGAAAGTAGGAAAAACCACTGGGCCGGTAAGATACAATCTAAATCAAATCCCTTATGAATACACAGTGGAAGTGAGGAACAGGTTCAAGGATTTAGATTTGCTGGACAGAGTGCCTGAAGAACTATGGATGGAGGCTCGTAACATTATACAGGAGGCAGCAACGAAAACCATCCCAATGAAAAGGAAATGCAAGAAAGCAAAGTGGCTGTCCAACGAGGCCTTACAAATAGCGGGGGAGAGAAGGCAAGAAAAATGCGAAGGAGATAGTGAAAGATACAGGAAATTGAATGCAGATTTCCAAAGAATAGCAAGGAGAGACAAGAGTGCCTTCTTAAACGAGCAATGCAAAGAAATAGAGGGAAACAATAGAATGGGAAAAACCAGAGATCTGTTCAAGAAAATGGGAGATATGAAAGGAACATTTCGTTCAAAGATTACCAAGGACAAAAGTGGTAAGAACCAAACAGAAGCAGAAAACATCAAGAAGAGGTGGCAAGAATACACAGAGGAATTATACCAGAAAGAAATGGATGTCTCGTACACCCCAGGTAGTGGGGTTGCTGACCTTGAGCCAGACATCCTGGAGAGTGAAGTCAAATGGGCCTTAGAAAGCACTGCTAATAACAAGGCCAGTGGAAGTGATGATATTCCAGCTGAACTATTTTTAAAAGAAGCTTCTCTTAAGGTTCTACACTCAATATGCCAGCAAGTTTGGAAAACTCAGCAGTGGCCAGAGGATTGGAGAAAATCAGTCTACATCCCAATCCCAAAGAAGGGCAGTGCCAAAGAATGCTCCAACTACCGCACAATTGCACTCATTTCACACGCTAGCAAGGTTATGCTTAAAATTCTACAAGGCAGGCTTAACCAGTATGTGGACTGAGAACTCCCAGAAGTGCAAGCTGGATTTCGAAGGGGCAGAGGAACCAGAGACCAGAGATATGCAGATGACACAACCTTGATGGCAGAAAGTGAGGAGGAATTAAAGAACCTTTTAATGAAGGTGAAAGAGGAGAGCGCAAAATATGGTCTGAAGCTCAACATCAAAAAAACTAAGATCATGGCCACTGGTCCCATCACCTCCTGACAAATAGAAGGGGGAGAAATGGAGGCAGTGAGAGATTTTACTTTCTTGGGCTCCATGATCACTGAAGATGGTGACAGCAGTCACGAAATTAAAAGACGCCTGCTTCTTGGGAGAAAAGTGATGACAAACCTGGACAGCATCTTAAAAAGCAGTGACATCACCTTGCCAACAAAGGTCCATATAGTTCAAGCTATGGTTTTCCCAGTAGTGATGTATGGAAGTGAGAGCTGGACCATAAAGAAGCCGAAAAATGGATGCTTTTGAATTATGGTGCTGGAGGAGACTCTTGAGAGTCTCATGGACTGCAAGAAGATCAAACCTATCCATTCTGAAGGAAATCAGCCCTGAGTGCTCACTGGAAGGACAGATCCTGAAGCTGAGGCTCCAATACTTTGGCCACCTCATGAGAAGAAAAGACTCCCTGGAAAAGACCCTGATGCTGGGAAAGATGGAGGGCACAAGGAGAAGGGGACGACAGAGGACGAGATGGTGGGACAGCATTTTTGAAGCTACAAACATGAGTTTGACCCAACTGCGGGAGGCAGTGGAAGACAGGAGTGCCTGGCGTGCTCTGGTCCAGGGGGTCACGAAGAGTCGGACATGACTGAATGACTAAACAACAACAAGAAGTTGCTTTGGGAGACGATAATCAGGCATAGCCAGTTCTGTGAAGCTTGGAGGTGGGGTGTGAGGCATCTGGGTTTTAGCAGTACAGTGGTATCTTGGGTTAAGAACTTAATTCGTTCTGGAGGTCCGTTCTTAACCTGAAACTGTTCTTAACCTGAGGTACCACTTTAGCTAATGGGACCTCCCGCTGTCGCCGTGCCACCGTTGCGCAATTTCTGTCCTCATCCTGAAGCATCCTGAGGTACCATTTCTGTAGAAGCCAAGCCCTGGCTCCGTGGCTCACCTGAATAAAGGGAATCCTCCTGCCGCCCCCTTCTTTCATCACTGAACCGTCACATCCTGACAGGGATGGTGGCTGTTCTGCTGCTTCTCAGTCCAGCTCAGCTTCAGCCCCCCCCCCCTCGGGCCCCCTTCTAGAACCCACCGCTCTCAACCGACTCTCACCTGCCCCCCCCCTTCAAACTCCCTTTCCAAGCCTCCTTCCATCTTCCGTCTTTATATATCTACATAAAGAGAGAGATGGAGGAGGGAGATAACTATAAATAACGAGAGGCTATCTATCTATCTATTTATTTATTTATTTTCAGGTTTATACATTTCAATAATGTTACAGTCATTTTAACATTTCAAAACTTGACTTCCTTCCCCCTCTTTCTGCCGTTCCTTAAATTTATTTTTTAATATTTCCTGTACATCCAGATTAACTTAAATTTGTTCATTTATTCATCTACTTTAAATATACACTCCTATGAAACTGCAGGTTGTTACAATAATGTTCCTGCCCATGCTCTTATCTGTTTGC